>NC_137456.1:199075543-199573500 GCF_964235325.1 Thermobia domestica | reverse complement strand
CATGTTAAAGCTCTATCTATAATGTTTCGTGTCACATAATTTCGGCTCTCCAAAGACATTCATATTTATTATTATTATTATAATTATTATTATTATTATTATTATTCCTGAATATGCCACCCTTACATAATGTTGTAACTTTAGACATCTTAGTTTAAAGTGCTTTCTTTAGTAATAATTTGAGCAACCACGTCACAAAATTAAAATATATGAGGGGGCACGACGTTTTATTTCCCCTCCTCCCTTTTCAGCACCCTCCAACAGAAGGTATATAATTTCTGAGAAGCAGGGCAGACAAAATGAATAAGAAATATATTTAGAGCATCCTTTCCTCCTTCGTGAATGTAATATCACGTAGCATTCTTTATTCTATTGAAGGCGACCCTAGGCCGTTATGGTTAGGTAACAAAAGGAATACCTAATATATTTATAGCGCCCCTTAACTGTAATATTACCTCTTCTTTATTTGTTCGAGGCTTCCCTACACAACCAAGGGTGACAAAAAGAATAGGAAAAGTGTCTAAAGATTACAAAAGACTTTATATTTTGTCAGAAACAAGGCAGTATATACACAACATTGCTTTCGTTAACAAGTGTTTCACCCTTGAGTCGCTTATAAAATTAGGCAGAATAACTTTTGCCGATCATTGTTCTAGAGGGATTTGTCCAGGATGGTTTGGTGTCGAGCTAATAACGATGAATATGTTTATTTACATCACTGTTAAAGAAATAGCAATCTTTCTGAAAGGAACTTACTTAGGAAACAAATCTTCCTTCTACTTAGCCAGAGCTGACTCTGAAAAATTGCATCTGGCGTTCTGAGTGAAAGTTCTAAGGGACTATTAGCAAAATATATTCCCGTTTCCACGCTGATGGTAGAATTTCTTAAACAGTTATTGAATTACGCTCGAAGGGTAGGCGTAAATAGCGCCCCCGCAACAATGTGGCGTGGGGACCGCACAAGCTGCAAGGCCAAAAAATATACAGAAAGTACGCAGGGGCGGAGCAGGCCAAATTTTCACACGGGCAAAGTGACTTTTATGCGCCCTTCCCCTAGTAGTAGCCTATATTTTACATTTTATCATAGTGTTTTTAATAGTTTAAACCAGGAGCGTCATTTAAGATTTTGCTTTGGGGGGGGGAAGACCTCTTGATATAAGTAAAATTTCGCGTTTTTCACTGATTTACTACTATTCTAATGATAAAATCTATATACATCTCAAACTCAGGGGGCAAATGCCCCTCCCTGCCCTCCCTAAATGACGCCATTGTTTTAAACCCATTTTCAAAAAAGAAATCCATTACCTAGGAAAACTTCACAAAGAATATGGCCCGCTATAAACAATACCAACTCAATCCCCCCCTGGTCTAGTGGCTACCACGCCTGCCTTCTGTGGTACCGGGTCCAATTCCCGGTGGATTACTGTTGAACGATAAAAGTGGTTCGGATTCCACTATAATTAGTATCCACATCTCCCTTGCCCATTAAGGCATAACCGTGGAACGCTAAACTCAAGCAAACAAACAAACAATACTTAATTCCCGGCACTCTTTATTCTACATGCCATCTCTCAATTTTTCGATACAGCCCTCTTAGTACTATGAAACTCTCTTCTTCCATAGTGAAATGGAAAAAGATCATACAATTGCCACTACTTTACAAGAATATAAACCAAAAACGTCAGTAGAAAGCACATTATAAAATTTACTTTTTGGGCTCGTTCTGGTGCCCCTCTTTCTCTGGCGCCCCGGGCAGTCGCCCGGCCCTTAGTCCGCCCTTGAAAGTACGGACGCATAATTAAGGACTGCGGAGGAGAGGTTAACCTTCATGTTATGCCACTGGTTTGACGTGTTTGAAATGTTCAGTACGTGATCGGTTAGTGAAAAAATTTTGACGGTTACTGATGTTTAAAGTTTAGCTAACACAAAGCTACCTAATCAAATACATTTGATATCGCGATGTCACAATTTGATTTTTCCTCACATAAAAAAGATAAAAACAATAGTAATAAAAATCCTTACTCGTACTGGGCTCCTAACTAACTAACAACCTAATTCTTACAGACTAGTTGCTCTGACCAACTGAGTTTCGATTTCTTACGCGAAAGAAGTCTGTTATATTACGAAGCATGCTTTTCATTCTCAAAACTGTTCGAAGTAATACGAACATGGCTTAAGAACAGAGACGTAACTGAATTACCACTCGATTGACCTTGAGGGCAAATCACCAAAAGGTAGCTATAAACGTAAGTTCAGCATGCATTTCTCTGGAGTTGTGTTCAGTATTCCTATCTGCCAGTCATGCTTGTTCGTAAGAGTAATATTATACAAACCTAACCTTTCGATATAGCACAATGACAGAGAATCAGAGGAAAAGAATTCTTGCCATTGTGAACGTGGGATACCACAATGTGCAATAAAACTGTCGCGTCTCCTTGAAGTGATATTTCATCGAAAATAACTCGTTTTCCTTTATATAGTCTATCCGAAGTTTTTGAGGGTTTCAAAATGAGGAAATGTTACTGACAAACAATGACGCATTTAGGGGTGGGTCCAGGGGGTCCGGACCCCCTCTGAAACCCCAACTTTTCTGTAAATTTAGCCTAATTTTGGGAATTATCTTTTAAAATTTTATTATAATTTATCCTAATATTGAAGTCGGACCCCCCCCCCCGAAATAAATTACTGCATACGTGTCTCTGACAATTTTCAATATATTCGTTAAATAATAAAGTAAAATAACTAAATTAGGAGCAAAAAGCTTTAACACGGGCTAACTTTTGTTCACTGCCAATATTGCTAGAAGGGATATTAATAGCAAAAACTGCTAGTCAATGCTAAACCTTGGAACGTCATCCCGAACAACAAGTCTATTATTGAGAACTACATATGAAACATGTTATTAAAACTTACCCAGCTTTTATCTGGGATGAAATTATTATATACACCAAAATGCACTCTCCTAAAATGTGTATCTAAACATTCCTCTACGTATCTACGAAGCAATGAAAATTTTTTATCGAAATATGTGAGCAAGAAACTCTAACAGCCAGCCATTTTATTTAAATCGTAATAAACCCTGTAACCGTACGTTAACGTGAGGACAAAGCTTGGTCCATTGGTAAATTGTTTGAAGAATAAAAACTCAATGTTCGTAGGTTCGAATCTATCCAGTCACCACAACATTTTATTCTTATGTGTAACGATGAAATAAGAAAAAACTGTATAACCGTTAAGACAAAACTTCAACCAAGTCTGAAGAGAACAATACTAAAATAGTAACACAATGACGTCAACCAAAAATTATTTCATGTAGCATTTGGACGAAATTACAGCTGTTAACAATTGCAGAAATAAAAACAGGCTGATAGCTGTAATGCAGTCTAGACTTCTGAATGCATTTACTTCCTGAAAACTTCCGTCTCGTCATTGGTATGCCGTTAATCATTGTAAAACCTTTCAATTGGAAGTGAAATGACACAAACTAAAACAGTTTTAAATCAAAAAATGTCTATGTGTAAAAGTAGGTGTCTTTTATCTATAGTTCTGAGTTCCTTTTACTTTGAAGTGACAAATGAGAGAAGAAAGTATGGTGTTTGAAAAAAAATCAAATTTGAGATTTCAACGAATTTACACGTATTATAGCCCCTAACACCGAAAAAGTTATTTTTCGATACATGTCTATCTGTTCGTCCGTCCGTTCGCTACACTTTTCTGTGCACTCGCCTAGATGCCATACCGTTCAACTTATCTGCACCAAATTTTAGTTTAAGATTTTCATCGTATTTCCTATAGTTTTTTTTATTTCCCTCCTACTCCCAAAACAAGGGCAGTTTCCTGTACGATGAAAATAGAAAAAAGATATTTTCTCATAACTGGCTCTAACGATCTTGTTTTCTTTCTTTTTTTATAAATCAATATTTAATTAGCAACCCTATTTTGTGGTATAAGGCATTTATCTGAGAAAAATCTACAAGGGGTAGTTTATACTAAGGGGGTGAGTTTTTTCTGAGTGATTTTCTCAAAATGGACTCAAATGTTTTCGTTCATATTTCATAAATAAAGATTTCATTAATAACTTATCAATATGGCATAACTCGTTTGTCCTAAAAAAAATGCGAGGGGTAGTTTATTCTTGGTGGAGTGTTGTCTGGGCGATTTTCTCAAAAACGACTGAAAAGAGTTTATTCATATTTCAAAAAAAATATTTCGTTAATAACCGAACAATATGGCAAAACTCGTTTGTCCTGAAAAAAATATGCGAGGGATAGTTTACTCTTGGGGGTGTTTTTCCTCCACGGTTTTCTCAAAAATGGGTCAAGCAATTTTGTTCGTACTCAGAAATAAATATTTCATTAAAAACCTAGTAATATGGAATAACTCGCTTACCCTGAAAGAATCCTCAAGAGATAGTTTATTCGGGGAGTTATTTATCCCTCACGATTTTCTCAAAAATTACTCGGACAATTTTATTGATAATTCATAAATAAGTATTTCATTAATAACCCTATATTTTAGTATAAGTCATTTCTATGAAAAAGAATTACAACGGATAGTTTATTTTTGGGGTCAAGGTTATTTCCCCGACAATTTTCTCGAACGACAGGCGATTTTGTTCAAATTTCGCAAATAAATATTTCATTAATAACCAAAAGTATATCTTAACTCATTGTTAGAAACAATTCACAAGAGGTAGGTTACTCCTGACGTGTTCTTTTTGAACGACTTTCCCAAAGTGACTCATTTGATTTTTTTTTTCATATTTCATAAACAATGATTGCATTAATTGGTCTATTATATGTCTAATGAATATGTGCTCAAAGTGTGAGTTAGTTTTGTAGTGTGGATTTTCTTCAATCGAAGTTTTTTATTCGATAATCTGACATTCGATGTATTTGAATAATACGATAATTTTATTCGTATTATCCAAATACACACTTCAGTAACAACTGCGGCCTAACACAGTTAAGAAATTGAATTGAAAAAGTTTAGTGCGGTGGCCCTGTAATTGAATATTTTTTGAGAAACTCCCGAGCTTTTAGTGGTAAACTCAGGCTTTTCTTTTTCGAGCGACAAAAGAGAGAAGAAAATATAGTGATTGTGAAAATAATATCAAATTCAGATTTCAACGGATTTACATGTTTCATGGCGTCTACATACCGAAAATGTGACTTTTCGACACCCGTCCTTCCGGTCCGTCCGTTCGGCACACTTTTATATGCACTCGCCTAGAGGCCATACCGTTCAACTTATCTACACCAAATTTTAAACTTAGGGTTTACTTAGTATTTTTACAGGAGCTTTTCCATTTTTTCCTACCACCTAAAATAAGTGTAGTTTACAAACAGCCGAAAATCGAAATACGCTATTTTCTCAAAAATGGTTTTAACAATTTTGTTTATTTTTCATTAATCAATATTTAATTAACAACCCTATATTGCAGTATCAGATATTTCTCTTAGAAAAATTTACGAGGGGTAGTTTATTCTTGGAGGTGACTTTTTCTCGACGATTTTCTCAGAAAAGATCCTGGCGAATTTTTTACACACTTCATAAATAAATATTTGACCTTACAACATGGTATGAGTCAATTGACCTGAAAAATATATGAGTAGTAGTTTATTCTTGGACTTGAATTTATTCCCAGTGAGTTTCTCAAACACGACCAGTTGGCAACCCTGTATCTCGACAACGAAGCTGAATTCGAAAACAGCAAGAGGACCATTTGTCTCCTTTTGATGTCACGAATCACCTCCCGAAGTTTGTGGACATCTTTCAGGTTCACCCTTAATGAAGCTTCTTTTCGAAAAGTTAACTATTAACTTTAGGCATTGTTTATCTTTTTTTAAATCACAAATGTCGTTATTAATTTTAAGGCAGAGAACTACTTCTGAGAGAATAGATCTTGAAAAATAATTTTAAAACTTAGACTTTTGTTTTCGAGACATTCCAGACAAGACGAGACATTTTACAAGCTATCTCGTGTCCAAAACATTTGCCTCGTATTATCTTGGATGTCACAAAGCGCGTCTTGTCTCTTTCTCGAGACATGTCTTATCTCGTGCGCATTCGTTAAACACTTGGAAACGATTATCTTTCTACTCAAAGCATTGTTTTTATAATGGTTGCATATTTATGATAATTGCTGTCCACATAAATTACAGTCCTTTCAGTTGAATTAATTTTTATTATTATTATTATTGAAATTGCAATATCTAGATTAACGTTGGACGATTATGCACCTACGCTAAGGGAGAATGATGATGAATGAAATGGTGAAATGAAGAAAGTGGGAGGAAAATGGAAAATCTCAAGAAAACACATACCCATGCACACGGTATTTGTCCACCTCAAATTTCACTTGGCACGAAGTGGAATCGAGCCACGGACCCCCTGCACCAAAGGTCCCTGCAATGCTTTATTATTATTAGTATTATTATTATTATTATTATTATTGTTATTATTATTATTATTATTATTATTATTATTAATAACTAGCAGCGTTCACCCCGCTTCGCTGCGGTCACCCCGGAACGCAATAAACTTTGTTACTTAGATAATTTTTACTTTTTCGCTTTCAAGTGATATGATAAAAACCATAGTAGATTAACATTATATCGCCTGTCATTTATGTTAACCCGCCGAGTGACATGGTCATGCGGGTTGCATATAAATACGTTTATTTTTACCTATGATGAACTAACAAAGGATTTGTACGTTATGGACACTTGAATGGTCAATTATCTCAAGACACTGGTAATTAAAAATTAAAGTGATATGATAAAAACCATCTAGGGTCCAAATCCTAATAACCCCCCAAAAATGAAAGAAATTGGTTCAGCCGTATTAGCGTGATGAGGGAACAAAGGATTTGTACGTTCTCTTTTATATATAAGATAATAATAATAATAATAATAATAATAATAATAATAATAATAATAATAATAATAATGATAATAATAATAATAATAATTGAAGCGAGCTTAACGAGTTTCAACCGTACGACTCAACCAACGTTTGGGTGCCTGTTCGTTCGTCTGCTCCTCTCATAAAAGACATTTCATTTTAATGAAACTAGTAAGTGCCTTCTTTTAGCTCTGCGAAGTAACTATTGCTTGGAATATGAATCTGCAAAACATAAGAAGTAAAATTAACCAAATGGTGCAAGTTTCCACTTATATATACAAAACAATTTTGCAATATCAAGTACGTGAATCTTGTCCCATAAAGAAGCCGAAACTCCTACACCGAAGAGCCCTCCGAGATTTGATCATTGTCCACATGGACTGAAATTGTCATTTGAAGCCAAGACTTTAATATGAAGCCAATAATTTCTTTAAAATAGACGGAAAATTCAGAAGTTATAAGCATTTTCATATTTTTGCCTTTTCCCATAAGGGAGCCGTAGCCCCCTATACTGAAGAGCCTCCCCCCCGGAGATTTGATCATTGTCCACTCGGACTGAATTCGTCATTTGGAACCAACACTTTAATACGAAGCAAAATATTTCTTTAAAATAGACGAAAAATTCGAAAGTTATAAACATGTTAATAATTTTGCCTTTTCTCATAAGGGGACCGTATTAGCCTACACTGAAGAGCCCCACGAGATTTGATCATTGACCACTTGGACTGAAATTCTCATTTGAAACCAAAACTTTAATATGAAGCCAAAAATTAAACTTTTACATCAATTTAAATTGACTGGGTTCCGGTTCCCCCCACTATTGTTTAGTTTAGTTAAGTGGTAATTTGTGACAGCTTCACATCATCAAAAGAATGTTTCACTTCCCCTCCCCTCCCCCAGGAGTTCGTGCTGGATCCACCACTGGAATCAATAGACACTCTTCCTATTCTTTTTGTCACCCTTGATTGTGTAGGGGCTCCCTCGTACAAATAAAGAAGCGGTAATATTACAATCAAGGGGCGCTATATATTAGGTATTTTTTTAGTTACCTACCCCTAACCGCACAGGGCCATCTTTCGTAGAATAAAAAATATTACGTGATATTCCAATCATGAAAGGGGAGAGGATGCTGTAAATATATTTCTTATTCATTTTGTCTGTCCTGCTTATCAGAAATTACTTTCTGTTGGAAGGGTACTGAAATGAGAGGGGCAAAATAAAAAGTCGTACCCCCTCCTACATGGTTGCTCAAATAAGTACTAAAGAAAGCATTTTAAACTAAGATATTTAAGATTTAAATTAGGAAAATAAGATATCCTTACATTATGTAAGGATGGCATATTTAGGATTATTATTATTATTATTATTATTATTATTATTATTATTATTATTATTATTATTATTATTATTATTATTATTATTATTATTATTTGAATGTTTTTGGAGAACCGAAATTTTGTGAGACGAACAATGATATGTAGAGGTTTAAGATGGGTGGTCATAGAGGAGGAAAAACCAGGATTTTTCTCTGTCTGACTCTCTAACGTAAAGATTATGTGCTGAAGGTAAGAAGCATCATCATTCTACAATAGGTTGCTTTTACGTAGAATATCAATTACTTGAGTTCTCCTCCTTCGGTCTACTTACCTTATGTAGTAAATTCAAAACAATTTCAATTCAATACAAATACATTGTAAAACTTTTCCGTAATTAAACATCTAGGGAAAATTAAACATTTAATAGGGACATCTGTTATCAAAATATCCAAACACGTAGATAGAAGACTATCTAGTGAGAAATATTGTGAAACTTTATAAAATTCTCCAAATTAGAATTAACATTTACTGGGAAACATTCGTTATGCGCCAGCGAGCATATGGTGAGCAGTGAGCACAGGGGAAATAATTACGAAACTGTTTGCAAACAAAATTAGGGACGCTAATGCAAGTGCGACAACGGCATTTTTTCTTTTTTTGGTATCGTCATGAGTTTTACACATACGTTACAATTTGATTCTTTCCCACATAAAAAAATAAATAAAATAACCGTAGTGTAGTAATAAAAATGACAACGGCACTTCCATGGGATCGAACCCGCTACCTTCAGCATACAGATTCGTTGCTTTAACTAACTGAGCTTTTTTTTTTTTTTTTTTTTTTTTTACGTGAACTGAGCCTGTTCCGGTAAAGACGATATTTCATTACGATCGTCCTACCAATTCGTCCTTTTCCATAGATAATTTCCACTATTTGCTCTATCTTTATGTTAATACTTAGCATATTTTCATATATTTGGAGTTTGCAGATAATGCATATAATAAGACATACTAGAAATATTCGTTAAAAGTTTAGTTTGTAGATTTAATCCACATTTCTCTCAATGACATAGATGTCGCTGCTTCGTGTTGAAATGCAGAATTCCCTCGTGTTCTTGAAAATTTCCCACTTTAGCAGAGTTGGTAATTCTCGAGATTTCTGTCGATTTAATGTTTTTTGCTTCTAATTTATTTATTTTAAGCTAATATCTAACACAAATATTAAAAACGGGTTTGTTATTAACCTGTCCTGCTGGGGAAACCTTCCGAAATTTCGAACATATAAAGAAAACGGAGATATTTTCAAAAAACTTCAAAATAAAGAGACGCGTCATTTATTTTGCTCATGGTAGTACCTTGTCGCTTCCATAAAGGACATAAGGAGATGAACTCCTCCAAAACGCACAACAATGTTTTTCAAATCACTTCCTTCCCATGCAGAAGCAGCCATTTCGAAGGTCTTAATATACAACAGTTGATCAAATGTGATAAAACAAGACTATTGATATTTCTTGTGACAAATATCTTGAGCAAACTGAATAGCTGAGTACAATGCATTCAGATTCCCAGGGTCCAAA
Source organism: Thermobia domestica (assembly GCF_964235325.1). Lineage (NCBI taxonomy): Eukaryota > Metazoa > Arthropoda > Insecta > Zygentoma > Lepismatidae > Thermobia > Thermobia domestica. The sequence continues at coordinate 199,563,702 of NC_137456.1, read as the reverse complement.
GAGGTTATTTTAGTTTTTTTATAAGTTTTATTTCTTTGTGCAACAGTACATGACGTGAAATGAACACGTCACAATAAAGCCGATTCTTTTATCTTTCATTCGAGCCATATTTGAACTCAGTAGGCCTATTCGTTTGGATTTAAGAATCGGAAGAACGATTCCAGTGATTACTTGGGTTTCTCCAGCAGTTTCAGCAGTTCATCCGCCTGGAATTCATGCAAATGACAACGGGAGATTAGGACATCAAATAGAGCAAACGTACCAATTTTTAGGTTCAAAAATTATTTGTAATCTTATTACGTAAAGTATCTGCCATACAGATGCTCACATAATTGTCGCAAGAGTGGCGGACAATAATGCAGAGCCCGTCACTTAAATGCACGTAGCACCGTAACTACTAGTCGTAGATGTACTACAAATATATCGACGGAAAGATGAAAGTTTGTTGAAACTCTTTTCAGTATGCTAGTTTTACGATATCTGCTATAAGAAAACGTAATAACCAAGGAAAGAAAAATCGAGTTCGTTTCATTTCTCCTTTGAAATGACACACAGCCTGTGTGTTAAATTAACACAAGTGTAGAATCTTCAGAGTTCTTTTCTGCGTGATTGCCAAATATGTTGGACAACTAATTATAAAGGCTTATGAATTGAAGCTACAGACAAACACAGTAAAAACAAATACGTCCACAAATCCAGGCATACGTAGAATTTCAACATGCAAACCGCGCGATGTGTTTTCAATTGGTTTACATAATGTTTCACATCATCAAGAAATACTTCACAATTAATGTTGAGGAGGACGACAAAAATCTTTATGAAGATTTTCTATATGAAGTGTTCTGTAGCTTTTTATTTATATTTTAAAATTAGAATCTTTGGTAAGCGTAAGCGTGCACACCACATGGTTTTCGAACACAAAAAAAAGATTACATCAACACCACACAAGGAGTTATTTCAACACCGAAATAGGTGTCGTAGTAACACAGAAGTGGATTTGAACTAACACCAAAAATGGTGTTAATCTGGTGGTGTGACCTTGAATTATAACACAAAGAGTGTTGAATTAACACCGAAACGGTGTTACTTATACGGCTTTGACCTTGAATTATGACACAGATTGTGTGTTGAAATAATAAGAAAATGATGTTGAAGTAACACAGAGACTGTGTTATATTGATTTTGATATGGTGTAATATTAATACAAAATAATTAACGCACTACACACTTTCTTCGTGTTAGTGCCACAAGTAACAAGTAACACCGCCACAAGTAACACTCAACATTTTTTTCCACAATACCGACCCTGACTTGGTGTCAAATCAACACCGAAAATAACTAACACAAATCCGAATTTAACACCGTTCAACACCGGCTGTGTGTTAGAGCCGTAACACATCACTTGTGTTAAACGCCAACACCGCGGGGTTTCTGTTGAACTAACACCGAATAGTGGTAATCACGCGGGAGCCACTGCCTTGTGTTAATATTGAGGTGAATTAACACAACTGTTTTTTACTGTGTGGTAACACTGCTACCAGACAAACGCAATCTATATGAAAATAAACTTTGGAACACCACTAATATCTCCTGCAAGTATCATGTTGGTATCTAAGAAACGAAGCATGTAATTTTTAAAAAATAGGTTATGGTAAATAGAAAAGTAAAAAAATCAAGGTTTAGAATCTAAATTAGAATTTTCTGCGCGCCCCCTAAACACTCAATTATAACGATCTATACTCGTTTTTGTTCAGTAAGAACTGATGTTCTGGCGTAAGTTGACTTGCGTTCGTACGTAGGTACGGATTTATAAACATAACTTTCGAAAATTTAGAATTTCTTGACCGAAAAATAGGAAACTTTTAACTTCTCTAGTTGGCAACACTGATTGTGCGTCATTCAAATTGGTGTAAACAATTAAGTATACAAATGAGGTATATACCTGCCACGTCCTAATTGTACTTTTCTAAAACGAAGTAAGTTATACTGAAAAAAAACTAATAGAAGAAAATTCGAAATTCGAAAATTCTCAAATTTTTTACTTTGGGCAAACAGTCTGAGGGAAATTCGATATTGAGGAAACAAATTACCACCAGGATAAATTATGGTCCAACCATATTTGGCACAGAAAGTACTATCCCGATATCTTAATTAGTATTCACACAGCAGAGGATTAAGAAAATGACAATCCGTGTGCGTAACTTTCCCGACATGGTATCGAAAGGGTGAAGAACAACATGTTTTCTCAAGTAAGCTATAATTTTCTAATTGTTTTTCCTTTGCATTGCTTCTTTCATTAGAAAATCACTAAATGAAGGCTCAAACAGTGCATGAAATACGTAAACAACTACCAGACTTCACCAATAATAACCTATTGGTTGTTTCAACAACCACCTAATTCTATCAAACATTACAAAAAAACTATTTGCAAATTCAGAATTCTAAGTAGATGTGGTAATTCCTTACATATTCATTTTTCCAAAAACACAAATTTTGTTAATTGCATAACTTACGAATTATGAGCAAAAATAATAAAATACCACGTCTTGCAGACACGTCCATTTTCATAGGACTGGTGGGTACTTGTAGATTGTGCTGCCTCTGCTGAAAAAGAATCTTCTGCAATTTTAATTACGTTCCGACAAGGTTGCCCAAGCAATCATCTGGTTCACGATTGCTGAAACCATGGGGCGACGCATGAAATCGCAAAAAAATTATGGTTGCTAGAGCAACCAAAAATTAGCCTCAGGACCAAGAGGCTATCTTGTTTTTATTAGGCTCAGGCATCTTTTCCAGCAGCAGGTCTATTTCAGACGTAAGGACACAACTTAACATGGGATCCGAATCACATGAGCTTCTATCAAGAATCGAAATCTGGTGCCTCGCGCAACAGAGTATAGTATTAAAATAGTTAAGATACTTAACACCCAAAAATGGAATTTTACATTTATAGTTCTTATGAGATGATTTCCTAATCGAATTTAAAAAGAAAAGAGTTAATAAACGATTATCAAAGAAACTTTCTTAGTCTCCAAATAGGTTAAGAGCAAAAAAATGAAAAAATAAAATATAACCTTGTTCAAGATTTGAACACACGATTAACGCACTACTCTGCCAAACCGCTAATCTATTTTATACGCTACTTTAGGTTTGTTTCAAGTAAAGTGTGTTTTCTGTTTCACAGTCAGATATGACTAAATTTGTGGTGAATAATTGGAAATTATATCTGCTGCAATGTATAAAGATAATTTTATATCATATTTTTACATACGTATATATATATATATATATATATATATATATATATATATATATATATATATATATATATAGAGAGAGAGAGAGAGAGAGAGAGAGATATGGATATATATATATATATATATATATATATATATATATATATATATATATATATATATATATATATATATATCAATTAATGTTTTGTATTAAGATGTCAGAATAAAACACTGTTTATAATTCGCACTACGTTGCGAAGCAAAATAGCATTGACTCTTATAAAAATTCAAAATTTCAATGGGTAAATTCTACGCTGAATGTTTTTAAATTGTTGTTACATGTACTTTGTGTACTCCAACTTGACACTGATTTCTACTCTACGAGGTAACTCTAGTTATAGTTATCCCACTTTAGGGTGATTTATAAAGAAAGCCCCAGCCTTATAGCCCAGTGGATGGCTTCACTAAATTTGCTTTGATTGTTTTTGAAAACGTAGATTTGTAAGAAAAAAAATGGTGTGTTCCAACATGGATGAATTCGCCTGTTCTAAGAAATTTTGTTTTTACACTATTTGTAAAATTACTTGGAGGTTAGAGGCTCAGGACATATAAAAAAGATGTAATAATATATAAAAATTGTAAAGAAATTAAATTTTGTCAAAATTTAAAATTATGAACAAATTCACAATTGCACAATTGTAAGAGCATGACACTCTAGATGTAAAGATGTCCGTCGCCATCTTGTTCCCCCTACGAGGTAATTAAAAGTACGATTCATACAAACGATACTCTATGAGAATAATTTGGGATACGATCATCGGATAATAAAATTAAAAAAGGAATAAATACAAAAAAGAAACATAATTGTTTTGTAAACAATGGAAAAATTATGTATTTTTCTTTTTTATTTTTATTTTTCCAAGTTATTTCCAGATTTGATAGTCCCATTTGGAAAAACTGTTTCCTCTCGAGAAGTGTATTTGGAATGAGAGACGGGTGTTGCCACGAATTACGGGAGCGAATAGTAGTTTCCCTGCTTAGCCAACCAAGCTTTGTTCTGTCTGCAGTGGCACACGTCTGTGTAAACACATGTGCCAGGAATAATGTGAACAGTGGTGAGTACAAAACTAAAAACATCACTTTGGTCGGTCTAAAAGTATTTTGATACTATCGTTTATCACCAGGATAAATATCATTCACGTCAGCATTTATGGTTTACATAGAAGTTGTATTTCGTTTTGACTTGGATTGCAACATGCCGAAAGTCAAAGAGTACCCGGGAGAGCTGAAAAGTGCTGCAATTAGTTCCTTACAGAATGGTAAGTTTCAGGCACAGGTTCCTAAGAAAGGTCTGTCCAGACAAATTGTAATATTTGGAATAAGTAACAATGGTCAACAGGGACTACAGATAATAAACAATGAACCGGCAAACCCAGTAAAATCACCCTATGGACCAAAAATTTCATCCGGAAATGGTCAAAATCCGATCCGAAGAAGACTGCTGTTGATATCAACAGAGAGCTGAATGAGTTTCAAAACGTAGAAATCTCAAACAGTGCCGTGAAACTGATCCTTAAACAGTCGAATCTTTATGGCCGTCGCACAAGCAAAAAGTCACTAATATCTGCAAAGAATAGGAAGGTCCGACCTGAGTTTGCCAAAGCGCATAAGGACTGGACAGCTGAACAGTGGTCGCGTGTGCTCTGAGGCGACTAAAGTAAGTTCACTGTATTTTCTTCCGATGGGATTAGATTTATGTTCCACGACCAATCAATGCATGAAACCATGTTCGGCAACAAGCATCCACTGTTAAGCAAGGCTGAGAGCACGTCATAGTATGGGGCTGCTTCTCCCGTTCGGACGTTGTTTCACTGGTGCTTGTCGAAGGAATTATGGATCGTTTCCAATATTGTAACATCCTGAAAACGCACGTGTTGCCTCATGCTAAAGACAAAATAAGAAAAACCAAAACTTCTCAACAGGACGATGACTCGAAGCACACCTTCGTCCATGTCAGAAACTTTTTGAAAAACAGGAAGATGAGGATGCTTACGTGGCCTAGCCAAAGCCCAGGCCTAAATCCGATCGAGCACCTGTGGGAAGAAGTAGACCGAAGGCTGAGGCTACGAAAATTATCCAGCTGGAATCCATTATTGCACTGTTTGATCGAAGAGTGAGCTGCTTGGCTGTTCTCGTTGACTCCATATCATCACGCTGTGCAGCAGTAATTAAGGCAAGAGGTTACGAAACCCAGTATTAATTGTCACCTACAGTCATTCATATTGTTTAGATAAGTTATTCCAGACCAAGTCGAGTTCCAAAAACCTTTTCAATTATATACTGATATTTGTCAAAATAGAGTAGTTTTGTACAAATATCTGTGATCTGTGAAAATGTCTGTCTGTCGCTGAATACGAATTCAATGTTAAAAGTGCACAAGGCAATATGACGGATCCAATGTGGCGGACGAAAAATGCAAAAAATATGTAGAGAGCGGTGACGGTATACAGTACGCTATGTATAGTGACGGTATATAGTACAAGAGGATGTTACGCGAAAATTTCATGTTCCTGCGGTGCCCGATCTAAATATGCAGGGAAAAACTTATTATGATTACCGTATTAGGAAGCAAAGTAGTTTTGTATGTTGAACTGTTTGTATCGTAATATAGTGTCAGGGATTATTGGTTAATAATTTTGTATATGATGATGCTTATTATTATTATTATTATTATTATTATTATTATTATTATTATTATTATTATTATTATTATTATTATTATTATTATTATATAATTTTAATAAGTGGAAAATTTGTTCCTTGAATGTCCTTACAAATATCAAGACGGTTGCTTCTCTTTATCATACTACCCTTTATCTTTCTTTTGCATATATATGGCGTACAGCCAATAGACTGATGTGTGGTCGGTATACGGCTTCTACGTAACGTTCCTTCTCGCATTGCAGATCGGAATCTGTAATATATACTTCGGCGTCAACTGACTAGAAGAAGTTAAATTACTTCCATTGTTGGCCCAGGAATTACCACCGTCAGAGTACGTAGTTGGAGCGGGGAATGAGTCAAGAAAGATAAATTTCTCACAAAGTAAGATAATTAAAAGGGCCTGATCTTATGCATGTTGGCTGGACTACACGGAGAAAAGAGCACTTGTAAAATGTTGGCCAAGCGACTTCACTAGGATGTGGTAGCATGTTCTGTAATGAAGCTTTAAACATGTCGTACGCATGTTTCGTATGTGTTTCAGGAAGTTACAACGCAAGTATACGTTTGTAAGATACAGAATACGTATGAAAATATCCTATCAGTGAAAATAGTAAATATTATAGAACACACGAGAAATATAACAGTCGAGAAATATAATAGGGTGGGTGAGCCATATATGGAATGCGTTCCTAATATGAAATACCAGACTATTTTATCTGCTATTTACTGCCACCGAGTGGACTTTACGTAAACTTGTGCACAGTGGTGCCCTCAGTCTGTGCATGTGTAGTTTGCTGCCGAACGATAACATAATATTTTCTTTTGTTGCTGATTTTTTTTTTTTTGAAGAACTTTAGTTTTCCGGGCATATATTCCCAGGTTGCTGAACCTAAGCAAAGGGGCATGTACTATTATTGAATTTGTGATATTTAGATTACTTATGTAGTGTACCATAAGGTCATAAAAATTCAATACACAGAAAATCACGTAACCGTGTGTACGAGGAGAACTATCCAAAATAGCAATTTTCCTAATATGGAATAGTTGCAGAATCCTAATATGGAATATTCGGAAATGGGTTTATACGTATGTGAACTAGAAGTGAAGAAGAATAACTGAATTATAAGTTATATTAGACCTGACATATATCGAGTGTTAGCGAACGTCTCCTAGTCCAGACGTTTGACATTTGTCTTGTCTCGCGATAACTCCTGAACGCATAAACCGATTCGAATGAAACTTTCACAGATTATTAATTGGTTCAAATGTCCTAATTGCCGTGTCGTTTTCAGTGCAAAGTGAAGAGAACAGCGCGACAACGCCGATTGAAGTAGTGAGTCCGCTACCACAACTACAGGCACAGAATCGCAACACATGTTGTTGAAAGCCAGGTGAGGCGAAAGTAATTACGAGCACTCCACACAAAAACGGTTTAGAAGCTGCCTCTACTTCATCACAACAGGTCTTTGCCTCATCATTGCATGTATTGAAAAACGTATAGCTTTCCGAACTCCGCCCAAGAAAATCCAATCGAAACAGCCAAAGGAAAGAACATCACGCGATACAAATTAGAAACTTAATCCGAAGAGTCAGTGAGTGACTTGATCAAAGAGAGTGACAGTTTAAATGATCCTATTGGTGATCACGATGATGAGGAATGTGGACATTGTGGTCGCTCAGTGCAGAGGAGGGAGACTGGTTAAAATGCCCAGTTTGTAAAAGATGGTACCACGAAATGTGTCCCATAAAAGGTGGAGAAAAATACGTTTGTGGGAATTGTTTTACAAAGTAAAACTGTAATCTTAATTTGGACGTCTTAAGACACGCTAATCCACTACGTCTGAACTTATACTTTTATATAGAGAATTTTTTACATTATTTGTCACACATAGTTTGCTTCCCCGAATATTTCGTTGTGTATTTTTGTTACCGGCTGTATCTTGTAAACATGCTTATTCCAAAATAAAAGACATTATACCTATTCCAAAAGTTAAAATAAGTAGCTATTACAGTCTATTCAACAATTTATAAACACAGGCCTAATAATGAATGAGTACAGTTAAATTCGATAATTATATTTGTACTACAAACAATTCTGGTATTTCTGCTGTTTAATGTTCCAATTATCATAAGAATGTTATGTAATTTTTGTTTACTTGTCTTATAGACCTACCAAATATGATATACAGACCACAATGCCTACAACGCGACATATGGATAATTCGAGAATGTGCAAGATCCTTGCACAGACGCTTATCTTGAGTGAGGTTTTCACTAGTTTTTCTCAGTCCTATCAAGCGTATGACGAGATGGTACTTTTCGTGAGGCCAGGACCGAGTCCTTTCCAATTCGTAGACTTATCTTAAGGGCCGATGTGATCTCGGAGTTGGAGGCTCAAACATTTCCATTGCTCCTTTCCTTGAACTAATAAATAAGCAAATAAATTGCTCGAATGCATTCCTCATGCTCGAATTAACCAAACGCCAAATTGTAGGCAGACGCTCATATTTTGTTCTAGTATTCCATGTTAAGAACAGGTACCGTAGTGTTCCATATTAGGAGCGGGGTGTGCCTAGTATGGGAAATTGAGTTTCTTTCAATTTTGTAATATTGTAAAAAAACAATGATGTGGAACAAACTTTCATACTTGTATTTTGTTTTGCAAAGGTACCACAATTATTATGATATATATAATATTTTTATTCTGGAATAAGCATTTCTGAGAAATAAAGAGTAAACAAAAATTATTCCATATTCGGTCCCTTTACCCTAATAATAAATATAAGTATCCATAAATATGGGAATGAGATATTCTTGACCAACAACACAAGAAATTATATCTTGCATCAACTACCATTTAGCACTATGACTATTTTGTTTCTCACAATTTCATATTCATGTTATCTGTTATGAATATCTTATCCTTTTATAATTTAAATTCAATTAGCAGAGCTCTGATTGTTTTCGTATGAAAGAAATCTACACTGTAGTCAATCCTATGCAGTGTCGACGATTGTGCGCCGTTTCGATCTATGCTGTTTCGATTATAAGCGATCTACCCATATAATCCGAGCAGGCGTTGGGTAGACCGGTGGACTACATGCAGAGTCGTTCTGACGCGTGATTAGTCCCATACTAAATAGTTAGATTAACATGTTTCGTGCAGTAGTCAGGCTTTAGTGTGACTCTAATCATACGTCAAAACGACTCTGCATAAGGCGGATTGTGTTTTAGCCGCATGATTAAAAGTTTAATTATTTCAAGGCAGAGAAGCGAGATGGCTCAGAACCATAACGGCATAAGACCAAACCGGCGTACAGCCGAAACGGTGTGGGCCGAAACATGATTCTGGGGTGGTTTTGAGTATGCCGTTTCGGTTTTACACCGCATTCCCTGAATTAATATAATCTACACAGTCATTTTATCTTCATTTGTATAAGATTTTTTTTTTTGTAAGTAATAGTAGTAACTGTAAGAGTAACATAGAAATAGGTAATAGTAGTAATGAAATTCCCCATTGGATAAAGCCAATGTACACCTGGTTTCAGAAGTTAACTAAATCCCGTATGGACTCTTTTCTGTTATAAGCAGAAATATTTATTATTCGAGATAAAGTTCTCAAGTTAATATTCAAACTTATTTCGTTGAGAATACGTGATTGAATTACAGTATTTTTTATTTCAGAAAAAGAGAACAGGTCTCTCCCTTTGAAGAAGACATATTTAACAATGTTATGATACAAGAAGCAAAAGCTTATTAATAGAGGAACCCACATTATGCTTTATTTTTTGTTTAATTATGCTTTATTTTTTTCAAATTATGCTTTTTGTCAATTTCGGTCATTTTTTACATTAATTGTGTATAATATATAATATTTACTATACGATATATCAACACTTACAGCGAAACATTATTTTTATAACATTAAGCGAAACGTCGGTCATTTTTACCGCCTTTTGGAAATTTGTTGTTTTTTGCCAATATTACTTTCAAATTAGGAAATATTTCTTCACATTTTTTTAAATCACCATTTACGTTACAAACCGTTTATTTATCACCAGTACAGTGCTGTTTTTACTATAATATATAGAGAGGACAAAACTGTGAAATAAAAATTTGCATAGATTTGGCGTATTTTCTGTCATAAGTACAAAAACAAAAGTGGTTTGAATAAAATAAAAGAGATATATGTTTTTCTGTGCTCTCTTAACGTTCTTTTTCGCACTTTATACGCATTCGGCTGCACAGTCAAAGCTCATTCTTCTCTCGTATTGTCCACAAATAGCGCTGTTACATCTGAAACACTTATGTTGCGTCTTCCTGTCCTTTCCAGGTGGGCACTTGACACAAGTTTTCCTTTTTCCATCCAAGTGGTCATTTGGCACACAAGCTCTTGTTGGGGAATGGTTGGTTCCTATAATCTTTCTGATGTCCATCTTCAGTTCTCTTGGAAGAGTAGGGGTGTCAATTAGCCTCTTCTGATGATGTGGCACAATCAGGTAATGGGCTAGGCTTTTTATGAATGTATGTCTTGTCTGCAAAGTAGTTTCCAAGAAGCTCATATAGACTATGAAGCAGTTTACACTATCTACGTTTATAAGCCTATAGAACACGGCTAGGGGCCATAGTCTTGTTTTTCGATTGGCAGAAAACACAGCACACATCGAGGAGCTCAACGCCACACTTTGTGTTGTTATAAAAACATATAACCTCTGGCTTCTTCTTTTCTTGATTTGTCTCAATTGTTTTGTGCATAGTTGAAATAAGGCACACTGCCTTATTCTTTTGGGGGACGTACGAAAGAAGTGTCATATTGTTCCTAAATCCGTAAAGAGTAGAAGCAAATGGACGATCCTTATTTGTCAGGAATTCTTCAGGAATCGCACGCTTATCCTTCTTCAAGGTACCAACGTAGGTGAGTTTTCTTCTCTCAAGCTCCTCAACTCCTTCCAAGGAAGAAAACCAGTTATCTGCCGTAACATTTCGGTTACTTCCCTGTATGGGCTTACAAAGTCGAATAAGTGACTGTGTAGGTATACTCATATTTCTTTCTTCTTCCGTCAATACTGCCCCTCACTTCCTTTACCAGTGTATATGTAGGCGTTGAGCAGGTACGAGGTTTTAGCGTCTGCCAAACATGATTTTTATGCCGCATTTCTGTGTTATTTTGGGCATATAAACCCTAAAACCACATCGTCTCCGGAAGGGGACCAGCATCTCATCAACTGCCACTTGGTCTGATACACAGTACACCTTCTGGCTGTTAGAGATAAACTGAGAAAATACCTCAGAAATTGGAGCTGCTTTATTATCTTTTCGTCTCTGTTCACGTGTTTGTAAATTGTCAAACCTGAGACATGTTATCAGTATTTCATAACGCTTACCTGACATTGTAGCATGAAATATGGGTCGACTGAATTCATCATTTATAAAGTGAGACTTCATTTCTTCATTGTTTGATTTTAGAATTGAAGAGAGAAGTAACAGTCCGATAAGGGCATTTATTTCTTCAATTTCAATATTTGTATCTCTATAGTTTCTAGCACTTGTGCCAGGGGCAAGCGTTTCTCTAACAGTAGCCAATTTTATGTTTGTGTTAGTAACTATTTTGTCAATGATGTCAGAATCAAAGGAAAGCTTCCACACTTCAACTTATTTGGATTATTTCCCAACGCTTTCGCAGGACCTCTTATCCCTGGTAGTCCGGTTCTAATTATATTTCGTGCAGGAGTCCTCACATTTCTTCGCGAAGGTTTACTGTTCCACGCATTAGCTGGTCCATGTTCGGATTTTCTTAGCCTTTCCAAGAAGAAATCGGGAAGTTCAGCGTTGTCAGCTACCGCATTTTGTATACTTGCTTCGTAATCACTTACTTGAACTTGATCGTCCTTGAGCAAAGCATCATCATCATCAAGAACACCATTGGATTCATCACTTGCAACACATTCTTCTTCACTCGAAATAACGAAGTCCGGATCTGCATCGGAATCATCCACCTCCGAATAGGATTCTCCTGAATCTGTTTCAATCTCATCCAATAAATTACGGATCTGGTCACTGAAGTCCGGGTCTTGTGTATTGACACTTCTTTTGCGACTACAACGACCCATTTCACTCAAAAACCTAATGCAATCTAATTGACACGCTACTAAGCTATACTGAAAAATGCTAAGCCAGCACCATTAAGCGAAACATATTTTAGACCGATGAAGAAATAACATTAAGAGAAAGATACGGTCAAAATGATCGAGAGGTTTTTATTTTTGTGTCCGTTGCTCCAAGCTCCGTTTTGTGTCCGTTTTGTGTCCAAGCTCCGCTCAAACTAAACAATACAGGGCGGAAAAAGTAGAAAGGGAAAAGAAAAGCAGCTATGGACGGCGGTGGCTATCCAAATCAAAGAGTGTTGCCACTATTAAAAGGCAAAATTTATTAACTGTCAAAATGACCGACGTTTCGTTGTAAGTGTTAAATATTCTAAATAAGTTTATCTATTTATTAATATTTTATGCAATCAGTTTCTTCCATATTTAACGCACTTTCGACTTAATGCACTTTAAAGAGATATGCTTTACTCGAATCAGTTTTTTTATCACTTGTATGTGCCTTAGAAGTGCATATATACAGAAATAGAAAGTAAAAGATGCCATCAAAACGTACAGAAAATGCTCAAGTTCAAGAGCTACACATAACAATATAGTGTGGAGTTCTTTTGTAATATTTCTTCTTTCTTTTCTTCTCCTTTTCCTTTCTTTATTTTCTCCACTTCAAAGGATTATACCGAAAAGTTTACAGAAATAAAAATAAGAGTTTCATTGTTGCATTGTTATACTCTCAAATATTTTGCATCGTAAATAGTGATTGTACAAAATATTAATACAGTACGTTAAGCTTGCAGTTAAACAGAATTTTCCAAGAATTGTGCTATATATTTTAAATTATGCTTTATTTTCTAAAATTATCCTTTATTATGCTTTTAAAATTAGTTTCTTCTGGGCCCTTAGACAACCACAAACATATTGGGAAGGCCAAGGTGACCAGAACTGTTATTTTAAAAAATGGGACGCATACGAATCGGCGACGGGGAGGAGGGGGAGGAGGGAGGAGGGCTTTTACATTGCATTTCGAGTCTCAGCACTGTTTTCAATTTACAAAATACACAAGTAAGAATAATAACACAGCGTTTCTAACTTAAGTACTACCCAAAAAATACTTTTAACTACTTCAATACTCAGAATTCCCACTCGATTCCCACTTGAACCACAGAACACTCAAGTCTTATTTGAATATTCAGAAGTTCTAGGCACGGCTGAACCTTCCCAATGAGTGTTGCTACGGAAGAGTGTAGAATTAAATAGCATTGACCATTTATATTTTGAATAATAATTACGGGACACCTGGGTCATGTTTGCTTAAAAACGGGACATTTAGGCGTCCCGTTTGAGAATCAGAAAAAAAACGGGATAACGATTGAAAATAAGGGACTGTCCCGGCTAAAACGGGACGTCTGGTCACCTTGGGAAGGCTAGCGTTAAGTTAGTTCCCCGAAAACACTAACAATAAAACCTAGTGCAATCGATAGCATATCATTAGTTCTTGTAGAAAACACTAACAGCTTCGTTAGTGCTTCATTATTAGTGTATTAGTGTACATATAACCAATTATATGTAATGAAACTCCAATAAGAAATAACATCTGAATTTTATAGTTGATTCAAACTCCTGCCAAATTCAAAAGCACTGATCTCTGCTTATAGTGTAATCGTTAGTGCTTCGTTAGTGCTTCTTAGTGCACCAACTCCCAACATTTGTGCTTCAACCTATTTTATTGAACTAATCCCTAATGTCTGACAATAAATGAACGTTTTGGAGACAATGAAAAATAAGTAATTATATTCTTTCCTAAAAGGAAAAAATTCAAATTGTCCTTGTCAATGTTATGGAATTGGCTTTTCATGTTTTTTCGTTCAGTCCTTTTTGCTAGTCTATATTGCAATAAGTTGATAGCCAGTAGTTTCTGAAAGGAAAAGTAGATCTCAAACCTAAAATAATTTGCCAACTCTGGTCTAAGGGATGGTAAAAGTATTTTTAGTGACGGTTTCATGTAATCAATTGCTTCTTTCTGTTTGATTAGTTCTAAGTGATATTTATATACGACTGTGTACAGTCTATAGTTTGTGATATGTTACAAATTTAGTACTGTAGGTTTCGGACCACTAGCTTTTTGCCAGCAGCAATTGATTTTTTTTAAAAGCTGGCTTCATGCTGTCGTTTTATCAACCTCATGCTTTTAACATGATCTGTATAGTTTAAAAGACATGTGAAAGTTGAAGAATCTTCAGTGTGCTGTCTTTTTCCCGAAAGATTCCAAATACAAGAATCTGAGTGGATATACATTTTTATTTAGTATAGGAAAATTAAGCCATCTGCGGCCCTACATCACCTATAATAACACACCCAGAATATTGGTTCTGTAGTGCTTTTTTAAGAATTTCATTGTATTTTGGGGGTGAAAACTTTACGCTTGATCCCCACTAATCATTAGTGATTCAATCAAATCCAACTATTCACATTAGGGTTTCATTACTTCTGAATACATGTTTAATCTTTGTTTCCGAGTTTATCAACCGGAACAAATTCTGTTATTAATCTTTTGTTCACCTTAAAATTTTAATTACATAAAATGATGTGTTTTCGCTAGTGCTATTGAGTAAACCTACTATTAACGTATTCACAGTTTGACAGGAAGTCAGTTATATTTATTTAGGGAGCAACTTAATATTACCCCTTCCTTAAAAGCGATATCGCCGAAACCAGCACTAGTCATTAGTGCTTCGGTAAAGTATCACTCTTCACATTAATGCTTCAATCCATACGTTCATATCTAGGTATATGAATGTTAAGGAGTGGTTAATGTGAACGTCAGCGAACATTGCACAAACACACACACTAATTATTGCAGATCCTATGAAAATAAGATCTAATGAAAAAATAATTAATTGTTACAAGAGAAGTGTCATTACTATTTTCACTTTGTACAGCGTGGATGAAGAAAACAATTAAAATTTTGATAACATTCGATGTGTTGGTAGAATGTGGGACCAACTTTCAGAAATCCCATATACAAAACAAGTATCGGTTTATCGATCGATATTTTGGCAGACGTATTTGTTTATCATAGCAAAATTTTAAGTGCTGTGTCATTATAAGTTTCCTTCAAATTTAAGTATTTATTTCACCCAAGGTAAGTGAAAAAATAGCTCAAAGACACATTTGGGAATTTTTAAATTTATTATTATTACATATAAATACATATAGATTTTTCAAACATGTAGATTTTTTAATTACATAGGCCTATAGATTTTTTCAGATATGTTTCCACTAACTTAACATAAATTTAAAGGTGTCATACTTGCATATAATGGATACAAAATATGAAGAAATTATTGTAAAGTATTATTGAATAATCTGCCTATATATTACGTATTATATAAAAAATAAAACAGGGTATATATATTTTACCCTACTGTTTTGTAGTCTGACAAGATAACATCGAGTAAGATTCTCCCCCGCCAAGTAAACTTTGTGGTGGACAAACACCGTGTGCGTGGGTTTTCTCGGGTTTTCCCGTTTCCTCCCACTTTCTTCATTCCACCATTTCATTCACTACTCATCATCACCGTCTCCTTTAGCGTAACCGGCATAATCGTGGGACTTAAAACTCAGAGATTCCATTTCACTTTTTTTTCGAGTAAGATTCTAAAATGTTTCTACGTTCATTGTTTCTTTAGATATTTGGTAAATTTTAAAAGCATACACATTCGTGAGATGCAACAAATCTTCTAAACCTTCTAATATAGGCACAATTTTTATCACTTCATATATAGATCTAATTATCAAATGTATTAAAACTATTTCAAACTCTAGCGAACTTCCTTACTCACATTGATGATTGAAATTCACAAAATAAAAATACACGCATACATATCATACACCTGTATCATACATAAACATAATTTTTGTATCAACAAAATAGTATATCTATACACAAAAAGAATACATAGAAATATAAAAAAATGTTTATGTACATAAACGCAACTTTTGATTACTGAATTAAAGAATTAAGTTTTGGCCCTGAAATATATGCCTTATTTCCACAAACACTATAATTTATGATTTGGAAGCTTATAATATATATAAGCAAAAAAAAAAAAAGAATGCAATACAAATAAATACAAACATATGTAGGTCTTGGTTAAATTTGATTTAACTACAGTTTTCATCGAGGAAGTGAGACATTACATTCAGCTTATCAGATAATTACTGAGAAAATGGTACTGAGGTTCCAATGCCTAATTTTTGTAGTATTTCCTTCACTATAAATATAAAAGGATCCGAGAACTTCAACAATATACTAAAGTACACATTTCCTCTAAATTCCATTGTATAACTCTCTCGTTCATTGTTTGTATAAAAAAAATAGTTTCCTACATTTGATATAGTAATTAAAATCAACCATTGTATGTGAATATTGCATTCATGTGTGCAATACACGTGTAGTACTGTCTACTGTTTAAATTACTATTGTAATGTTCATCCGCGCCGACTACGTGCGTGCTCCGGGGCTCCGGCACCCACAACATTTTTTGTTTGGACCCGGTTTGAACCTGTTTCTCTTGCGTTTAAATCAGCCGTTTTACTGATTGAGCCAGAACAGCCTCAACCTATTCTTCTAGTACCGGTATATTTTACTTTGTCACAGCACAGCCCTTTATGACAGTGTTCATAAAAGATTTTAACTAAAAATAAATCAGTCAAATATCGAGACTTCCCTGAAAATGTATAGGTTAGCACGTCCCGCCAGATATGCACCCACATAAATTTTGGAAAGTCGGCGCTGTTGGTAATGTCCAGTCTTATTTACGTTCTAAGCTTAAATTTTGTGCCACAATTTATGATTTCTACTTCGAATTTTAGCCAAAACAAGCTTTTTTTCTGGAGAATATATACGGTACATAGCACGAAATTATAAAAAATAGCAAGAATTTCTACATTAATTGATTACATTATTTATAACAAAATGGAATGTCACTCTAACTTTCGAAATTCTTTATACTTAATATAACACAAATCCAGAAACCTCAAATAATGAAGCCAATCAAAGCAGTGATCTCCATTAATAAAGGAACTACTAGAAACACACAAATCGAATTGCTCTGAAAATCGGCGTATAGAGCAGAAACATTATACTGCTGTCTCTCAACTAGTATTTCTGATCTCGCAAAATGTGGCACAAAACATTAATTTGTATATATCAATATTGTTTCAAGATACGAATTAAACTGACAGGTATACTAAGGAGTTTACACACATGCTTTTAACAGCTAAAGCTAATTTTCCATCTGAAATAAAAGCAAAGCAGGAAAGAAAATCTCACTTTAACACTGTAATGGATATTTATAATTGTGACAAACTCATGAGAAATAATCTAAAAACGTGATTAGTGAATGCATTCGTTCGTAATGTTACGAAAGGCTCGTTGCTACATTTGGACCCTTGAAATAGCAAAGCAGCCTTCGTTTAATATTTGCAGTGTTCGACGTTGGAATTTTTTTAGACTACTTTAAATTCACACCATTACAGAAAAGGTAAGTGATAAAGATGATACTGATTTTTTTTTAAATAATCAAATTGAAGTGTTACATAGGTAACCCCTGCAGTGGAGTCACAAGCGTCAGTTTTTGTTTAAGTGCATCTTGCGCACATTCGTGTTTTGTGACGTCCATTTACACAAGACCCCACATTGTCAAAGTTGGTCGAAAATGGTGTTATTGGTTTGTGCAGAGATGTTTTCTCCCACATGTGAACTACAAACAACGGAATTAGTATCATTGGTTAGTACATAGTTTGTGCTCGTTTGTGCATGAAACAACTTCGTTTGTGCTTTTCCCCCCGGAGGTACACGGGTATGGCCTCCTACAGGTTTTTCGCTCATATCTCCGAAACTAATAACGAAAAAACAATAGGGTTTCATGCACAAAGAAAGACTAGCCATGCACGAAGCAACGGCACTAATCCCGTCGTTTCTACTTTACATGTGGGAAAAATGCATGCATTGTATTTCGAAAGAAATGACAAAAGTTTATATGCAGTTTCCAGCTCTGTTTTCAATTTTTGGCTTATAACTCAGGAAGTATTGAAGCACAAACAATGGCGTTTCGTGTACAAACGATGTTCTAACGAACGAGACTACTTTCATCGTTTGCGCTTGAAGTCGGAAAATCAGCATAAACTTGGCTCCTACTAGTTTTACTCTTATATATCTGGAGATATTAAAGCACAAACGAGGGGAGGTTTCGTGCACAAACAAACACAAATGATGCACTAACGAATGATACTATTTCCATCGTTTGTGCTTCAAGTCGGAAGGCTATCTTGAACCTGGGTTTCCTACCAGTTTTTCGATTATATCTCCAAAACTAATGAAGCTCAAGCAGTGGAGTTTCCTGTACAAACGTGCACAAGTGATGCACTAACGAATGACACCATTTTCATCGTTTAGCCTTGAAGTCAAGAGTCCAAGTCTAAAAATTCACACTAATCTCATCGTTTGTGCTTCACATATTGGAGGGGTACAAGCATTTTATTTCAAAAGAAATATCTAAAATTGTATCCAGTATCCAACTCTTTTCAGGAAAAATGAAATGAAATCTTTGAGTTTTACGTCCCACGATTATGCCGGTTAGGCTAAAAGAGACGGTGAATATGAGAAATGAATGAAATGGTGGAATGAAGAAAGTGAGAGGAAACGGGAGAACCCCGAGAAAACCCACGCACACGGTGTTTGTCCACCACAAAGTTCATTTGGCGGGGGCTGGGATTGAACCCGGGACCCCAAGCACCAGAGGTGAACGCTCTACCACTGAGCCACCGCGGCCCCCTAACTCTTTTCAGGTTTGGCTTAAAACTCACAAGGAATTATTGAAGCACAAACGATGGGGTTTTGTGCACTAACGAGCACAATCGATGCAGTAACGAACGACCATACTTTCATCTGTTTGTACTTGAAGTCAATTGGAAAGCATGAAGTTCACCTCCTACCAGATTTCGCTTAAATCTACGGAATTGATAAACCACAAACTACAGGGTTTTATACACAAACGAGTACAAATGATCAACTAACGAATTACAGTATTTCACTCGTTTGTGCTTGAATTCGAGGGCCACCATGAAATTGGCAGATACCAGTTTTTCACTTATATCTCCGGAACTAATAAAGCAGAAACGATGGGGTTTCGTGCACAAACGAAGCACTAAAAATGATACTAATCTCATAGTTTGCGCTCCAAGTCTTGGGGCCAAGTTTACGCACCTGAGATGATGAATGTTACCATTTTATTTTACGTTATGCATCTAATAACGCCGTTAGTTTTCCTACATAAAGGACAAAATTCAAGCACTACTGAGCAGAAACACTGAAGAATAGATTGACATTGAAAACTGTTTTCGGAAAGTGTCCCGGGAAACTAACGCCAAGTTGAGCGGGACATTTGAAACGTCATTTAATTCACTCCGATAGCAACGAAACTTGGAAATTTCCTAGACAAACGTAACATAAATGATTAGAGAATGAAAGTTTATTTACTAGAAAAATGCCAAGGCCAACTTGGCGCCAAATTGCCCGAGAATTTTAAACTGTAAATAACGTTGTTAGAATCATTGCACAAACATTAAAAAGACAGCTCATTTCAGCACTAACTAAGCACAAACGATTGACACCATTTTCGACTGATTTTAACAAGATGGAAGCTACAGTTTAGACAGTCCTCAATTTTTTCTAGCTCATTGTTTAATGTTGAACAAACGTAAAATTTGTATTGCTTACTTTTGCACAAACGAAAATTAGTGCTGCGCATTTCTGCACAAAATATGCACAAATGATTGCCACCATTTTTGACCAATTTTGATAACGTGTGGGCCTACCGTTTAAACAGCTAGGACTTTGTTTTTTCTCTAGCTCCTTGTTCATTGTTGCACAAACGAAAATTGTCTTGCACATTTCTGCACAAACGATGCACAAATGATTGACACTATTTTCGACCAATATTGAAAAGGTGGTGGGCTACCGTTAGACAGCCCCCACATTGTTTTTGTTCTAGCTCATTGTTCATTGTTGCAGAAACGAAACTTTTTGTTGCACATTTCTGCACAAACGATGAGCAAACGATTAACACAATTTTCGACCAATTTTGACAAGGTGGAAGCCTACCGTTTAGACAGCTCCAATTTGTTTTTGTTGTAGCTCATTGTTCACTTTGCACAAACGAAGATTTGCGTTGCAAATTTCTGCACAAACGATTAACAACATTTTGGACCAATTTTGGGATGGTGGGGGCTACCATTTAAACAGCCCCCACTTCGCTTTTCTTCTAGCTCATTGTTCATTGCAACACAAACGGAAATTAGTGTTCTACATTTGTGCACAAACGATACAAGAACGATTGACATCATTTTCAGCCAAGGCAGGGGGCTACCGTTTAGACAGGCCCGCCACTCTTTTTGTTCTAGTTCGTTGTTCAATGCTGCACAAAAGAAAATTTGTGTTGTACATTTTTGCACAAACGATTGACACCATTTTCGACCAATATTGAAAACGTGGGGGCTACCTTTGGACAGCATTCCACTTTGTTTACTTTCTAGCTCATTGTTCATTGTTGCACAAACTAAAATTTGAGTTGCACATTTCTGCACAAACGATGAAAAACAATTCACACAATTTTCGACCATATAAAAGGTGGAGGCTACACTTAGACAGACACAAATTTGTTTTTGTTTTAGCTCTTTGTTCATTGTTACACAAACTACAATTTGTGTTGCACATTTCTGCACAAACAATGAACAAACGATTGACACCATTTTCGACCAATTTTGAAGAGGTGGCCGTTCAGGCATCCCCCAATTTGTTTTTTTCTAGCTCATTGTTCAATGTTGCACAAAGAAAAATGTCTGGTGCACGTTTCTGCACAAACGATTGACACCATTTTGGACCAATTTTTAGATGGTGGACGCTACCATTTAGACAGCACCCCCGCTTTGTTTTCTTTCTAGCTCATTGTTCATTGTTGCATAAACGAAAATTTCTGTTGCACAATACTGCACAAACGATGCACAAACGACTGACACCATTTTCGACCAATTTTGAGAAGGCGGGGGGCTACCATTTAGACAACCCCAATTCTTTTTTGTTCTAGCTCATTGTTCAGTGTTGCACAAACGAAAATTTCTGTTGCACATTTGTGCACAAACGACGCACAAACTATTTACACTATTTTGGACCAATATTGACAAGGTGGGCATGCTGTGTAAATGTACGTCACAAAACACGAATGTAGGCAAGATGCACTTAAACGAAAACTGACGTTTGTGACTCCACTGCAGGGGTTACCTATGTAACACTTCAATTTGATTATTTTAAAAATATCAGGATCATCTTTATCACTTACTTGTTCTGTAATGGTGTGAATTTAAAGCAGTCTAAGAATTCTAACGTCGAATACTGCAAATATTAAATGAAGGCTGCTTCGCTATTTCAGGGGACCAAATGTAGCAACGAGCCTTTCGTAACATTACGAACGAATGCATTTACTAGTCACATTTATAAATTATTTCTCATGAGTTTGTCGGAATTTATAAATATCCACTACAGTGTTAAAGTGAGATTTTTTTTCCTGCTTTGCTTTTCTTTTAGATACAAGATTAGCTTTAGCTGTTAAAAGCATGTGTGTAAACTTCTTAGTATACTTGTCAGTTTAATTTGCATCTTGCAACAATATTGATATATACAAATTATTGTTTTGTGTCACATTTTGCGTGATCAGAAATAATAGTTGAGCGACAGCACTATAAAGCTTTTGCTCTATATGCCGAATTTCAAAACAATTGGATTTGTGTGTTTCTAATAGTTCCTTTATTAATGGAGATCACTGCTTTGATTGGCTTTATTATTTGAGACTACTGGATTTGTGTTATGATAAGTATAAAGAATTTCGAAAGTTAGAGTGACTTTCTATTTCGTTATCACTCAGTTCATTAAATAATGAAATCAATTAATGTAGAAATCCTAGCTATTTTTTAAAATATAATTACGTGCTATGTATATTATTTCTGTGGGTGCCGGAACCTCCACGTAGTCGGCGCGCATGGATATTACAATAGTAATTTAAACAGTAGACACTATCACACGTGTATATTGCACACACATGAATCCAATATTTAGATACAATGGTTTAATTTCATTATTCTATAAATGTAGAAAACTATTTTCTTCACACAAAGAATGAACGAGAAAGTTATACAATGGAATTTAGAGGAAATATGTACTTTAGTATATTGTTGAAGTCCTCAGATCCCTTTATGTTTATAGTAAAGGAAACATTACAAAAATTACGCATTGGAACCTGAATAGTATTTTCTCATAATTATCTGATAAGCTGAATGCAGTGGCGTATTTACGATTTTGTTTCGGGAGGGGCTTTGCTAAATTTCGGGGGGGGGGGGGCTTTGCCTGAAAATGTGAAAATTCTGCAAGATATTTCATATACTTTACTTTAGTACGTAAGATTTCGCGGGGGCTTAAGCCCGGAAGCCCCCCCCCCTAAATACGCCACTGGCTGAATGTAATGTCTCACTTCCTCGATGAAAACAGGTGTTTTCTTAATGCGTATTTTATTGTACATAAGAATCGAATTTACCCAAGAGCTACATATGTTTGTATTTATTTATATTGTATTCTTTTTCCTGCTTATATATATTATAAGATTCCAAATCATAAATTGTAGTGTTTGTGGAAATAACGCATATATTTCAGGGCCAAAATTTAATTCTTTAATTCAGTAATCAAAAGTTGCGTTTATGTACATGAACATTTTTTGTATTTCTATGTATTTTTTTGTGTATAGATATACTATTTTGTTGATACAAAAATTATATTTATGTATGACAGAGACATTATGTTCCTGTAGTGATATGTATGCGTGAATTTTTATTTTGTAAATTTCAATCATCAATGTGAATAAGAAAGTTCGCTAGAGTTTGATATAATTTTAATACATTTGATAATTAGATCTATATTTGAAGCGATAAAAATAGTGCCTATATTAGAAGGTTTAGAAGATTTGTTGCATCTCACAAATGGGTATGCATTTAAAATTTATCAAATATTTAAAGAAACATTGAACGTAGAAACAGTTTAGAATCTTACTTGATGGTACCTTGTCGGACTAGAAAACAATAGGGTCAAATATATGTTCTATTTTATATATACTTTGTCTGTAATATATAGGTACATAATTCAATAATACTTTACAATAATTTCTTCATACTTTGTATCCATTATATGCAAGTATGACACCTTTAAATTTATGTTAAGTTAGTGAAAACATATCTGAAAAATCTATAGTCCTATGTAATTTTAAAAATCTACATGTTTGAAAAATCTATGTGTATTTATATGTAATAATAATAAATTAAGAAATTCCCAAATGTTTCTTTGAGCTATTTTTTCACTTACCTCGGGTGAAAGAAAATACTTGAATTTGAGGGAAGCTTATTATGACATAGCACTTAAAATTTTGCTATGATAAACAAATACGTCTGCCAAAATATCGATCGATAAACCGATACTTATTTTGTATATGGGATTTCTGAAAGTTGGTACCACATTCTACCAACACATCGAATGTTATCAAAATTTTAATTGTTTTCTTCATCCACGCTGTACAAAGTGAAAATAGTAATGACACTTCTCTTGTAACAATTAATTATTTTTTCATTAGATCTTATTTTCGTAGGATCTGCAATAATCAGTGTGTGTGTTTGTGCAATGTTCGCTGACGTTCACATTAACCACTCCTTAACATTCATATACCTAGATATGAACGTATGAATTGAAGCATTAATGTGAAGAGTGATACTTTACCGAAGCACTAATGACTAGTGCTGGTTTCGGCGATATCGCTTTTAAGGAAGGGGTAGTATTAAGTTGCTCCCTAAATAAATATAACTGACTTCCTGTCAAACTGTGAATACGTTAATAGTGGGTTTACTCAATAGCACTAGAGAAAACACATAATTTTTTCCAAACTATTGAGGCACTAATGTTGAGTAATGGTGCTGTAAGAAGCACAGATGAAGCGCTAACGATTGCAGTAGAAGAGATAATTAGTGCTTTTGAATTTGGCGGGAATGTGACCCAATGGAAAGTTCAGATGGGTGTTATATAATCTGTCATATCTATACTAATATTGAAGCACTGACAAAGCTATTTGTGTTTTCTAGAAGTACTAACGATATACTATCGATTACACTAGGTATTATCGTTGTTAATGTTTTCTTAGGGGCCAACGTGAAGTTGGCCATCCAAAGTGTTTTACTTCTATCGTCCAAACTACTGAAGCACTGATGTTGGGAGATGGTGTTCTAAGAAGCACTAACGAAGAACTAACGATTGCACTGGAAGATAGTATTAGTGCTTTTGAATCTGGCGGAAATTTGACAAAATGAAAAATTCCCCATGTGTTCCTTACGGGAGTTTCGTGACATATAATTAGGTATATCTACACTAATAGTGAAGCACTAACGAAACTATTACTGTTTTATAGAAGCACTAATAGTGCACTAATGATTTTAGGAATTTTAATCGTTAGTGCTTTCTGGCGGGCTAACGTGAAGTTGCCCCCAAAGTTTTTTTCTTTCTAGTGTCGAAACTATTGAAGCACTAATGTTGGGAGTTGGTGTTCTAAGAAGCACTAACGATTGCACTAGAAGAGATCATTAGCGCTTTTGAATTTGGCGGGAATTTGACCCAATAAAAATCCCCATGTATTCCTTACTGGCGTTTCGTTGCGTAATTGGCCATAGCCACGCTAATAGTAAAGCACTTATGAAACTATTAGTGTT
Organism: Thermobia domestica; assembly: GCF_964235325.1. Lineage (NCBI taxonomy): Eukaryota > Metazoa > Arthropoda > Insecta > Zygentoma > Lepismatidae > Thermobia > Thermobia domestica. The sequence goes on along the minus strand of NC_137456.1, from coordinate 199,538,786 downwards.
TTCTGGAATCACTAACGATTGCACTAGGGTTAATCGTTAGTTCTTTCTGGGGGTTACGTGAAGTTTCCCCCCCCCAAAGTTTTTTGCTTGTAGCGTCCAAACTATTTAAGCACTAATGTTGGGAGTTGGTGTTCTAAGAAGCACTGACAAAAGCACTAACGATTGCACTAGAAGAGATCGTTAGTGCTCCTATGGAGGGCGGTAACTTCTCGGAGGTCATCGATTCAATGAACGAGGAATTCATTGACTTACATCGATTATTAGAAGTACAAGAAACGACGGCTTTAAGAAGAGTATGACGACAATTTCGATATAGTGAAGATCATTCTGTGCACAATACTCTTCGGCACATAGGCTTTGCCTGTGTTAAAATTGCAATGTGTTTCGACTTTACAAGTGCAAATAAAAAGATGAAATTATGTATTTGTCATGTGAGAGAATTTACATTCCATTTCGTTTTATGTCTTAACTTTCCTTTGAGTAATTTGCCACTGCAACGTGATTACTACCAAAAGACGTTTGGCAGGCCATTACCATTTCAGCTAATAGATTTCGCTTCACCGAGAGGACTATCAATGGGAGATTACCATAAAGGATTGCCAGCAAGTACTGTTTGATTACTTTTCCATCCTATTGCAACTACTTCTCTCTTACTCTTTTTACTTTTCTCACATCACAATCTGATTTTCGAAAAGTGTTGAATATTGTTTACTAAAGCAACCCAGGCCCCGATATCACTACCTTTGCTCTAAATACTAAACGTTCAAAATCCTGAAACAAGCTTATCACCTCCAAAATCTTCATTTCTTAACGCATTTTCTGAGTCACAAGGGCTGATATTCCCTACACTGGACCATAATAATAATAATAATAATAATAATAATAATAATAATAATAATAATAATTCATCTAAAATTGATATTGAATTCTAAATATTTTACCACATACATCTCAGTGGATAGTAGGATTGAAATATGAAAATGAAATGAAATGAAAAGTTTTACTTCCCACGGTTATACCAGTTAGGCTAAAAGAGACGGTGATGATGAGAAATGAATGAAACGGTGGAACGAAGAAAGTGGGAAAACCCCGGAAAACCCCACGCACGCGGTGTTTGTTCACCACAAAGTTCTACACGTGGCGCGAGCGTGCTCAAACTGAAGACCCAATGCACCAGAGGTGAACGCTCTACACTGAGCCACAGAGGCCCCTATTAGGCCTAATGAGATTTAACTATTTACATGTCACTATTTTTATCTCGTTTTAACATCTCACGATTACACTTCGGAGTTAAAGGAAAGGATAATGAAAATAATGGACAAAGTGGTAGGGAATGGATAATCTTGATTGTTTTCTTGGATTGGAATTTAGTGTCCCATGTAATACCAAGACTATATGAGACACGGACTACAGATTAACGCTGAAAGGAACCAAATAAAATCCCACTAGAAAGTGAAAATCTCAGAAAATAAACACACACACACACGTGGTTTGTCTACCACTAAAAACACTTGTCGTGAATTGGGATCGAATTAGGAACCTTGAGTATGTATTTTAATAATAGGATATTAGTTCTTTTAAGAAAATCTGGCAATGAAGCTATATTTCAGTTTTAGTTCTGTGCGAGGAAGCCCTGAACTTGATTCCACTCACACACTCACATTTTTTTCACTGCAGGTGTGAAACTGAAGCATAGGCCGCACATGAAAAACTAACGAAGTATAAAGCAGGGGCGCTCCAGGGGGGGAGGCGATCGGGGTAATCGCCCCCCCCCCAGAAGAGGAAACTTTCTTATTTTATATATATAAATAAAACCCATCCCAAAGTTTGGAGCCCTTAAAAGTAGCAGTATGACAACCCACCGTTCCCCCCAGAAGTCGGTCCTGGATCCGCCCCTGGTATAAAGTAGAGTTGTAAGTGGTTATTAAAGTTATAACGAGGTTTCAATATCAAGTATGTAGTACCTAAAGATATCGAAATCTAAAGGACTGTTCAATGACTTACTTGAACACGATTTCAACTCGATAATATACAGACATTTCCGCTCTTCTGGTGCGTAGCGCAAGTTTCTGCAAGGGGTTTGGGTTTGATTGCCGGTGAGAAAGCGTTGAAATCTGAATGTGTTACGGTGTTCAACGTCTACTTAAAACTGTAGGTACACATCCCACATAGCCTCCCTGCGAAAGGGATGCTTAATCTAATAAAAGCAGTCGATAATACAGCGGTTGATCATGCTATGTGCGAGAATATTTCATTTATTACTTAGGCACTCAATAGGTCTCAGGGGAAGATATGAGTAGCTGTGGCAAAGATAAAGTCTTACACCTCCTTTCTTCCGAGCTTTTACAAGTCATTGAGTACGCTGGGAATGCAGTATGTAACTCTCGTTCCCAAGTAGGCCTATTATCATTAGCGAAAATGACTGAAGCGATTTCATAAATTCACTGTAGCTCTAGTAATTGAGACATTGTAATGAAACTCAACAGTAACGTAGAAAAACTCAAACAGCTTTTTTTTTTTTTTTTTTTTTTTTTTGGCAGATGCACTCCAGATTTCTACCACGGGAGGGCAGCGGTGAGCAGTGAAGCAAGATGGCGACAGGGCCCGGAAAGCATTTCATGTCATGCCCTCCACGTTCTCCAGACCTAACCCCATGCGTAGACCGTTTGTGTGGGGGAGGGGCGTTATGTGAAAGATTCAGTGATCATAGCTCCTCTACCAGCAAACCTGCCGGAACTACGAGCCCGCATCAACGATGCTTTTGAACTCAATTCCGGCTTGATATCTGTCGAATTACTAAGGAGGTTGATATCAGTCGAATCAAATATAGAATATTTGCAATTGTTAACAAAACTTTTTTTGAGTTTTTCTATGTCTGTGAATAAAATATCGCAATATACACAGTAATACAGTTATTATAGAACTGTAAAATCTCTCCAATCATATATAATAACTCTGTATTATAATAATGAAACTCTGAATGGTTAGTGTATTATTAATAATGAGACATTTCGCACTCCATATGACTCCAGAGACTTAGAACACCTAATTTGCAGGACATATATGTCGTGCAGAATTTGTATATGATAAACTGGATATTTTTTTAAATTATTGAATAATCTTCAATAAGTTTATGAGCAACAGTATACTCACGCTTTCATTATAAAGTCAGAAATGTAGGATATAAACGTACTGGATATGTAAAGAATAATATAAAAATTACCATGTATTATAGACATCAATGTGTATGATCTTAAACAAAAAGTGCGGTTATTAATTTGCCTTAATGAAGCTAGTAAGATTGCAGAAAACTTTCTATTGCACTTGAAGGAGCAATGTTGCATAATTATATATTGTGAAAATATCCACACATATTTAGGTATTATACAATAGACTAAGTGTTAATGGACAGCATTCATTAAATATGTTTTTCTTTTTTCATTTTATCCCAGCAGTCAGTATCCTTTCAATATATATGTTCATCACACTATTATTTATGTTCCACAAATTTATGTCAAAAGTAATTTCTTCGATAAGAAGTCAAAGTAGTATCCTACCAGAATTTACAGAATCTGTCTGATTGTCAGAAGGTGAAGCGATGAGGTCGAATTGAGACAACTTCATATCCTCGGCAATCACTATCTGACGATCCGGATTCCATTTGTATACTATATCTCGTGTCGTATACCCAACTGCAAAAAGAATACAATGAAGAATGTTAAGTCAATTTATAAAGGTCCAAAATATGTTATATCAAAATTATTTCCTGAGTATAAAAAAATATTAATAACTATATTTATTATTGCGAAAGCATCTACACTACACCAATAAGAACGACGTCTATACGTAAACTACAATATATCTACTACTTAGGTTGCTGTCAATATATTAGCTTCGCTTATAATAGAAGTGAGATTGGATCCAGAGGTTATCATGGAGAGCTCATCTAATGGATGAAATAACACCACACATCCGAGATGAGTAACAAGTGTTTCAGTATTACAAATGCTAGGGCGCCTTGCTTGGCTGCAGTATTAGTACCCCAGAAACTAGTATGGTCGATATTCAGGAAACAATTACCACAGAACCCTGTTGCCGTAAATGATGAGATTCACGCAAGAATAAATTCAGCCTTTCAAGTTGCACTTGAGAGGGAAAATATTCACAAGCCTGTTTGTTGGCAGGCGTTGAAGGCTCTTGTTTGCTTGTGTATCGTCTCGTGTTCTTATAAACCAACCACAGGCGAGTAAGCATATGGTCACGAGTGTTTTGCATATCTTCATCTTAAAGACAGGGAGAGAAAAACTCGATGACATTATATGACTATTCTATATGTAGAGAACACAATAAATAATTTATCTGCTCATTTGCGTTTAACATTTAAAAGCAAAAGAATATTTTTGAACATCTACTTTTTAATTTCCATACAGGTGTAAAGGAAATAGTATAATACATCTTTCAGAAACATAGCATGATATTTTAGCCCACCTTGGCAATTGTATATGTTTAGAAAATACGTTATTACTTCGTTCTACGCTTGAATACTTCGTATTTTCATAATAACCTTAAGTGTGAATAAAATATGTTTCAAATTTAAAAGAGAGTTCTTTTTAAAATTTTCTAAACACTTTTATACTAACAACATAACCCACACTTTATATTTATCATTTCCGATATCTTCTGTATGTGTAGCTTAATGCCTCCAAAAATTAGTGTTGTTTCTAGGGTAGGGAAAATCTCTTGCAGATGACCAATCGCCCCTCTACCTAGCTGATGCAAATTAATTACGATTACATGTCATTCCTGTTCAGGGCACATTCTTTAGCGAACAGTTCCCAATTGCATTCTCGTCATATTATGAGATACTACGTCTAATAAAATTTTCTGAAAAAAGCCTGGTTATATTTCCAAAATAATATTTCAATGTTCCCACGTTGGACACTGATGGAAACTTAAAGGATCAGTTCGAGTTAAAAACAAGTTTGGTGTTATAGAAAGAGTAACAAAAAATAAGAGACCCGTGTTTTTTTATATCTTGATAGGCCGTCTCGTTCAACTTCTACAGACATTTGTTTTTGATGAATCGTAAATGCTGACGTCATGGGTGGGATACGCGAGAAACTCAATATGAGTCAGCAATCACTCCCTTGTACGCAGCTGATAAACCTTTAATAGTGCATTGGACTTAATAGATTGTGTTTTGGATTTGTTAGCAGTCTGGCTCTGTGTTGAATTCTTGAGTGACGTTTTAGTTACTTGTTTTTCCTACAGCATTAGTATAAAAAAGATTAGAGAGAGAGCAGTAATTACGTTTGTTGTGCGTAACAGTGTTTCTTCTAGACATGTTTTTAGGGTGGCACTGTCTCCCGGAGCTCTGATAGATTTCCCCGGAGGAGACCAAAATAATACGCCTATAAGATAATAAATATAATAGTACTGTGTAAAAATAATGTGCCTCTCCGAATACGAAGTGCCCCCTCCCCCGGAATTTTTTTCTGAAAGAAACACTAGTGTGAAGTAGAAAACACGTGTTAGTACAGCGACTGCTGTGTCTGTGAAATGAAGTAGAAATGCCTAACACCTACTGTGTTTTCGGTTGTAATTCTTGTGCAATTAAAGCTGAGGACATAAAGTACCTTTTTCTATGTTTTCAAGTCGTGAGAAATCGCCAGATCGATATAAATTATGGCTCAAGAAAATCAATGGGAAAAAATGTACCAAATAAAATCACTCGTGTTCCAAACATCTTGAAGAGCCTGCCTTCGAAAAGTCAAGTTTACTGAAAGAAAAGTTAATGCCACTGGCGGATCTAGGCTGGGGCCGGGGTCTAGGCTCCCCAGTTTTTGAGTGACAAAATTGATTTAAGCTATTATTTAGATATTTTTGAAAGTTTTTAGTAAACATGATATACCTATCATAGTCTGGCTTCTGATAGAGAGTAATAGAGACGATGTCACTCATGATTCTGAAGATACTGCTTTAGAAATAAGCTATACAGTGTGAATTAGGGAGTGAAATATACCGGCTTGTAGAAGGAATCAGTGACGATGACTGTTCCTCAAGACATTGATTCATCGTCTAATTTCTCTGTATCATGTGACAATGATGATGAAATGGGTGATGAGAGTTGTTCCGCGGACAGCTATGCGAATAAAAGAAATTTAACCGGTGAAGTGTTTTTCGCATTCTGCAAACTTTACAGATGTTATTTCATTTTTGCCTCATATGTTGCGCTCCTGTACATACTTTGAAGCATAAAATTATAGGGTCAGCGTTAAAAATTGCAACAAAACGTGAAAATGAACATACGTATATTTGGAAATCGGAAGAATGATTAAAGAAAAGGTACTTAGGTGTTGCAGCAATCTCGTCTGCCATCTGCTTACATGATATTGGTTTCTATTTTTTTTTTTTTTTTTTTTGAAACGCTGAACTTATGCTTTATAGGATACGTTTTATAATATAAAAACGTTTGTACAGCCCACCATCAGATATCATTCTCTACATGCAGATGATATTTGTAAGTCTTTGCAATAAGTTCTGGAAAAGGAAACCGCACTTAGAACGTGCCACCGCACCTCTCACAAACGAAGTGCTTTGCACTGTGTAGTATGTAAGCCTGCTCTCATTCCTTGACCACCAATGACGTCATCACAAAATCTTTCTTCCTCTGTTACTCGCTAACGAGTGAACGTATCGCGATCAAACAAACACTATTCCTTTTAGAATTTTCAACTTTACAAATGGAAATAAATTGTAAAAAATGTATTTCTAGGTCGAACAGCTCCTTTAATAATGGATACAGTAAGGATGGACACAGGACAGTATAAGGGTTTTGGATGCGCCTATGATACTTTTCGCGGGAAACAATTTTTTTTTTACTCAAAATGACACAATCGAACTTCATTTCTACAGTCTTGGTTTAAAAAATCGCCTCTCCCAAAACAGCAATGTACAAGAGTTAATGTAATTGCTGATAGTTATAGGGTTTCGTTTGATTAAATTTATTCTTGAGAGTCAGTATTTCATGTTATGACTCCCAAGTGACGTTTGTACTAACATGTAAGTAGGTTCATGAGATTTAAATGAATTTTAAACTACTGCATTTATTAATTTAACAAAATTAATATTTTATGTTCAAGTACCAAATTTCCATATATATATATATATATATATATATATATATATATATATATATATATATATATATATATATATAATCAGACTTTAATTAAAGTATGTATGCATATGATTAAATAATAATAAAGTTTGTAATGTAGAATTTTTAAATAGTCCTGATAAACAAAGAAAATATTTTTTCTACAAATGAGAAAATTTAAATTTAAAAATATATTTTAAAAGGCAAACATATTGAAATTTTAAATTTTAATTAGTTTACAAGGAAACACAAAGGGAAAATTAATATCACTTCCAAAAATTTCTTTATTTAATTCAGTAAAACCATTAAACAAATTAGATTGAACAATTAAAATAAGTTTACAGTTGTATAAATAAAGCCTGTTTCAGGTTAATTTTTAAGCGAAGTTATAAATAAAATCATAAAAATATGTTTTATGGAAATACTGAGGTAAATACTCTATTATTAAATTGAATTAAATTAAGAATGATAAGATTCTCAGAATATTTTTTAATACAAAATCCTTAATTTTGTTACTTTGAACACTTTATTTTATATATGACTAGTTGAATATACCCATGCTTCTTACGGGGGCTGTATGTGGAAGTCAACGCCTATGGGAGTATCACCATTGATCTCAGGGACCGCGAAAACTATGGATTTGATACTAATACCAGTCATTTTGGGCTATTTTTACGTCTCGGTATCCTCGTCCCTCCCTGACTCCCGGCCCGCATACAATTGTAACTGAATTTGCAAGTCATCTCTAATGAAGTGTCACCATAGATTTCAGCGACCGCGAAAACTATGGATTTGACACTAATATCGGTCATTGTGGATTACTTTTATATGTCTCGGTATCTCAGACCCCCCTTGGTTTGAATTTTGACAGAAACGTTTAACTCTGGTCTGGAGCCTGGACCAAGGTATTCGTGACTAAAATTTGGTAACTCTCGGTCAATTTGTCTGGTTCCCAAGCCGGTTCCGGTAAACGCACCCCTGAGGGCCCCCTGGTTCGAAATTTGAATAAAACGCTTCGTCTTTATCTGGGGACTGCACCATCGTATTCAAATGTTTTTCAGTATTCCTTGTACTATTATGATTCAGTTACATGTATACTGGTAGCAACATTACCATAATATAACGTTGTTTTCATATACGCACAGTTGGCATAGAAACGGACGATGAAATATCTATATTTGTTTTCTCATTTAACCCGTCAACGCTCAGTGTCACCTGCAGGGCACACTAATTTAAAGGCTTTTTCTTGTCCACCAATGGTCCACCAGAGGGTTCTAATGAACCACAGTAGCACCAGCAACTTACCTATGTATGTTACATCACCACACAATAAAGTTTCGAAGTCGACATATTGTACAAGGAAGAAGACGCCTTTAAAGTAATGTCACTTGTAGGCGACACTGGGCGTTGATTGATTAATGAAACATGTACTTGACAAAATAAGGAATAAAGTGAATTATTTACAAGACCAACAATATCGTTGTCATTTAAACTATTTCCATTAATGTTGTTGTCATTTAAACTATTTCCATCAATGTTGTTGTCATTTAAAAGATTTCCATCGCCTTTTATGATTTTACCGTGAACATACAAATAATATATATTTACGAATAAACTTACCAGTTTTATCAGGAATAACAAATTCAATAGGTCTTTCAGATGTTAAAGTGAAAATGGAACGCTACTCTACCACTGAAGATGCTTCAATAGCAGATTGTGTATTGGAATAGAAAATCAGTCAAGTTTGTTTGTACATCATTAGGAACTGCAGCATTTGCACTGACAATGAGAAAGCAGACTTTGGTGAATGAACTTTGGGACCATCTTTCTCGAGGTAGTAGTGCACATTCAAAGTGTTAATATTACAAGCTGGGAGAGAGCAATAACCAAAAAATAGCGGAGAAAAAGCGCCATAAAGTTTCCGATACGTACAGTTATTAAATGACGGCGTGGCAGAGTGAGGATCATGTACGAATCACGTGTGAAATGTCCCGGGTTCGATTCCCGCTCGGTTATTTATTTATTTTGTATTTTGTTTTAACCAATAAAATAGCAATTTGTAACTACAAGCAAAATATTTATTGACCGTATGTTATAAAACAATAGAAATGCATAAAACAATAATGCATAAAACAATAGAAATGTTCAAATATTGATATCACGAGTTTATTACCGTTAGTACAGTCGTTGTGTAGAAAGTGTTCCTGAAGCTTCGTATCTATATCTGTGGACAGTGTGAGAATTACAAGGGGAATGAGGGGTAAATACCCTTTGGTAATAGCATACATCCAGTATTCCCAAAGGGGATTTCACCCTCATCCCTCTTGTAATTCGCACACTGCCCACAGATATAGACAAGAAGCTTTAAGAACACTTTTTACACAACGACTGTACTAACAATAATATAATTTCTGGTATCAATATATTTACGGAGCAGGTTACGTTCAGGAACATTGAAAGATTTTACAACCGATTTAAACATTTCTATTGCTTTATGATATATGAACATACGGTGAATTAATATTTTACTTGTAGTTGCAAATGGCTGCTTTATTGGTTAAAGAAAAAAAACAAAATTAATAAATCCCCTCTAGCGGGAATCGAACGCGGGACCCGTCAAACGTTAATCCTAGATGCTCCTCACTCTACCACGCCGTCATTTGATAACTTTACGCGTCGCATCATACATGCGAAGTAGTAAAAAATGGATCGATCTCGGCCAACATAGGCCACCTAAGGAGCCCCTGGGAAATCGACCACCTTGAACCGCCAACACACGGTCTTTTACGACCTCCATTTTAGGGGTGTATTTGTTCCCTTTTATGAGCACTTTTTAGGGGGTGTACTCGTTCTCTTTTATGATCTCCATTTTAGGGGTGAACTTGTTCTCTTTTATGAGCATAGTTTCCAACACCTATTTTAACATAACAGATAACAAAAGACTGCGAACACATATAAGAGCATAAGACTACGTAACATAGCAAGGGTGCATTCGTTCTCTTTTAAGATCACTTTTTCAACCCCTATTTGAAAATAGCAGATAATACATAAGACTACGTAACATAGCAGGGGTGTACTCGTTCTTTTTTATGCTCACTTTTTCAACCCCTACTTTACCATAGCAGAGAATACATGGAGACTACGAACACATAGCAGAGCATAAGACTACGTAACATAGTAGGCATGTATTCGTTTCTTTTATGAGCATTTTTAGGGGTATACTCGTTCCCTATTATGAGCATATTTTCCACCCCTAATTGAACATAACATAGATTACATAAGACTACCTTTCAACCCCTATTTTAACATAGCAGTTGGCCTATTTTTCCACCCCTATTTGTACTCGTTCTCTTTTCCAACCCAAAACTACTCCAACCCTTATTTTAACACATAAGAGCAGAAATTACATAAGACTATGTAACATAGCAGGGGTGTACTCATTCCAACCCTTATTTTAACATAACAGAAATAGCAAACAATGAGCTAAGATTACAATCGAACACCCACGATCTACAGATATTCATTTTAGAGGGTATACTTTGATGACTATTTTTCCCCCTAATTGAAATTACATAGCAGAGCAGATAATACATAAGACTACGTAACACAGCAGGGATGTATTCGTTTCCTTTTATGAGCACTTCTAGGGGTGTATTCGTTCTCTTTTATGATTACTTTTTCAACACTATTTGAACAAACATAGCAGAAGTAGTACAAGAGTATGGCTTATTTTCCAACCCCTATTTTAACATAGCACTGATTTCGTTCCCAACCGCTAATTTAACATAGCAGATAATACATAAGCATGTCCTCAAACTACCGACCATCGTGAACAAAGGTCAAACTCAAAAACGAAACAACATATCGAGGTGCTGTTTCCACATTTAGCAATTGGTCATCAACTAGTACATGCTAAAAAAGTACTGACCATCGAGGTCAAAGGTCAAAATACTTAAAACCTAATAACTCGGAAACGAAGCAACGTATTGAGGTGCTGTTTCCAAATCTAGTAATAGGTCATCAACTAGTACATGTTAAAAAAGTTCTGACCATCGAGGTCAAAGGTCAAAATACTTAAAACCTAATAACTCGAAAACGGAGCAACGTATTGAGGTGCTGTTCCAAATCTAGTAATAAATCATCAATTAGTACATGTTAAAAAGTACTGATCATCGAGGTCAAAGGTCAAAATACTTAAATCTAATAACTCGGAAACGGAGCCACATATTGAGATGGTGTTTCCACATTTAGTAATTGGTCATCAACTACTACAAGTTCCAAAAATAATGGTCATCGAGGTCAAAGGACAAACTCGTAAACGAAGCCACATATTGAGATGACGTTTCCTCATTTAGTAAATTTGTGTGATCTATTCAATTTTGTACCAAGCAGAAAAAAGTGAAGAAGGAATAAATTTAAGTGGCTTATTTACTTTTGTATTAATGAGAAAGAAATCAAAGAGACACAATTTTAACTCGCGCAGAATTTCTGTACCTTTTTGGACTATTCAAATAAACGAAAAAATTAATTTGGATGGACTAAGAAACAAAGCAAAGATATGCAATATTAACTAGCTGAGAATTTTATATCATCTTGTACTATTTAAACAAACGAAAGAATAAATTTAAGTGATCTATTCCATTTTGTACCAAGAAGAAATGCCCTTTTAACAAGCTCAGAATTTATAAAAAAGCGAAGAAAGTCCATTTTAACTATTTAAACAAACGAAGGAATATATTTCAGTGGTCCATTCAATTTATACCAATGAGAAATGCCATTTTTATCTAGCTCAGAATTTCTAGTGTATGTTGTATTATTTAAACAAAACGAAGAACTAGATTTCAGAAAGCGAATTTAAACAAACTCAGAATTTTATATCATTTTGTAATACTGAAATTTGGATGGAGTATTTAGCTTTCTATGAACCAGAAAAAGGTGAAGAAGGTCCATTTTAACTAGTTCAATATTTCTGTACAATTTCGTACTGCCCAAATAAACGAAAGAATAAATTTGGATAATCTATTTTTATTTTTGTAGCAATCAGAAGAAAATCAAAGAACGGAAATTTTAACTAGCCAAGCAGAAAAAGGAAAGAATTAACACTTTGTACTAATCAAGTAAACAAAGGTATAAATTTGTACTGACCAGAAAAGGAGAACAAGGATCAGCAATCTATACTTATTGTGTCATTTATTGGGGTGTCCTATTTTCTTTTGTACCAACGAGAACCATTTTTAACTGGTTTAGAATTTTATAACTTTTTGTAATATTCGTACCAAACAAAAAAGCAAGGAAGTACCATTTAACTAACTAACAATAATTTTTGTGCTAACCAAAAAAAGCGAAGAAATGCCTTTTTAACTAGCTCAGAATTTCTTGACCATGTTGTACTATTTAAAGAAGCAAAGGGATAAATTCAATTTTTCACCAATGAGAAATACCATTTTAACTAGCTCAGAATGCCTATACCTTTTTATACTATTTAAACAAACAAAGGAATAAATTTGTACTAACCAGAAAAAGCGAAAATGGACTCGGAATTTATGTACAACCTTTGTACTGCTCAAATAAACGAACGAATATATTTGGGTGTTCTACTTTTATACCAACGATAAATGCCTGTTTAACTAACTCAGCATTTTATACTATTTTGAAATTTTTAGTAAACACAGGAATATACTTGTACTAACCAGAAAAAACAAAAAAGAACTTTTGTTCCAGTCCAATTAACGAAATAATAAATTTAGGTGTTCTACGTTTTATACCCACGAGAAAAAATTAACATCCACTTTATTTAAATAAACAAAAGAATAAATTTGTACTAACTAGAAAAAGCGAAAAAGGCCCATTTTAACTGACTCAGAAGTTCTACCATTTTGTACCATTTACGAAGGGATAACTTTTGAATGAGCATTTTAACTAACTCAGAATTTTATAATACTCAAATAAACGAAGAAATAAATTTGAATGGAGTATTTAGTTTTGTAATAAGCAGAAAAAGGATGAATTAACATTTTGTGCTAAACAAACAAAGGAATCCAGAAAAGGCGAAGAAGGATCATTTTATGTAACTCAGCATTTTATCTTTTTGTGCTATTCAAATAATCGAAGGAATAAATTTGAGTGGTCTATTTTATTTTTGAACCAATCAGAAGAAAAACAAAGAATGTTCAATATTTTATACTTTTTGTGCCATTTAAGAAATGAATAAATATATTGGAGTATCAACGGGGAAAAAGCAAAGATATGCCATTTTTACCTGGCTTAGAATTTTATACCTTTTGTAACATTTGTACCAAACAGAAAAAAGCAAAGAAATATCATTTAACTAGCTAATAATTTTTCTGCTATACAAATAAACAAAGGAATAAAAAGCGAAGAAAGACCATTTTAAATAGCTCAGCATGTTATACATTTTCGTACTACTCAAACAAACGAAGCAATAAATTTGAGTGAGTTATTTACTTTTGTACCAACGAGAAATGACATTTTAACTATCTGAGAATTTGATACCTTTTGTATTATGTTATTAAAGGAAGGAATACATTTATACCAACCAGGAAAAAATGAAGAAGGACCATTTTAAACTAGCTGAGTATTTTATACCATTTTGTACTCCTCAAATAAACGAAAGAATAAATTTGAGTGACCTCTTCAATTTGGTACCAACGAGAAATGCCATTTCAACTAACTCAGTATTTTATACCTTTTTGTGCTATTTAAATAAACGAAGAATTCGAAGGAGGACCATTTGTAAATGGCTTAGAATTTTATATCATTTTGTAGTACTCAAATAAACGAAGGAATAAATTTGTATGACCTATTCAGTTTTGTTGCAAGCAGAAAAAGGAAGGAAGTACCATTTTGTACTAATCAATTAATCGAAGGAATAAATTTGGGTGTCTCATTTAGTTTTGTACAAACCAAGAAAAAAAGCGTAGAAGGTTCATTTAACAAGCTCAATATTTCTGTACCATTTTGTGCTACTCAAATAAACGAAGGAATAAATTTGGGAGGCTCATTTTTGTACCAATCAGAAGAAAAGCAAAGAAGGTCCATTTTAACTAGCTCTGCATTCCTGAAATTACACTAAAAAGTAATGTTAATAGGCGTTTGCCTTCCACACTAGTAAGGTGCTCAATGGACTGTACCTTAGGAGCCTCACTACACTAACAATACAAATGTTAGGTAACGCATTCGTAACGTTGCTTAAATATCTACACAACAGAATGAATAATTCAGCACTTTCTGTAGAGGGTGGGAAACATGGAACTTTGAAACCTTTTCTCTTCCTTGATGAATTTATTTTTAATTTGATATGATCTCTTCTGCTTTTTCCTCTATCAGCGTAGTGACCCAAAATGGCCGAGCATGCTGTTTCTTCTTTTTTCTTTAGTACGTCTTCATCCCTTAATAACATTAATTACTATGGAGTTTGCTCTACAGAATTAAGTTAAAATTCAATGTATGACGTTAGTCTACTCTGTAACCAATGGGAGCTCTTACGTTCAAATATGTAGTTAATGACCGGAAAACTTTGGACTTCAGTGTCGGCGTTAGTATTTTGTCAACCGATACTAAATGTAAAACTTAATTCGCTAAACGCACGTGTATTAAGCATATAATTATGAGCCTTACTTAGTGACGGGAGAGGCAATGCTACTTTTAAGTGGCCCTTTCTCTGGTGACACAAAATATACAAAATCTAGCACCACAAATGAATAGACCACTCAAACTTATTCTTTTGTTTATTTGAAATCCCCCCAAAAAGGTATAAAATGCTGAGCTAGAGCACATGTCCCAAAAGTGTTGACCATCGAGCTCAAAGGTCAAAACTCGGAAACGGAGCCACATTTAGTAATTGGTCACCAACAACTACAAGTTCGAAAAATACTGACCATCGAGGTGAAAGGTCAAAAACTCGAAAACGGATCCACGTTTGAGGTGGTGTTTCCACATTTAGTAATTGGTCATCAACTACTACAAGTTTCAAAAATACTGACCATCTAGGTCAAAGGAGTTTCAGTACGAGGCAGAGGATGAAACTATTGAAGATCCACAAACAAGATATAGGATAGATTTTTATTACAAAGTTCTAGACATAGGCCTAATTGTTTTAGTTTTAAGAGAAAGGATTCAGCAACTTAAACATCACAGCTAGTATATCGATTTTCTTTCCTAAGTAATCTTAAAAGTATGCTACCTGGACTTTTGTCTGAAATTGCGAAAACTAAATGGACCACCCAAATTTATCCTTCGTTTATTTGAGTAGTACAAAATGTACATAAAAACTGAGTCCTTTTTTGCTTAGTACAAATTTATTCCTTCGTTTATTTGAATAGCACAAAAATATTCAGCTAGTTGAAAGTGGCTCTTCTACGCTTTTTTCTTGGTTTGTACAAAACTAAATGAGACACTCAAATTTATTCCTTCGATTAATTGATTAGTACAAAATGGTACTTCCTTCCTTTTTCTGCTTGCAACAAAACTGAATAGATCATACAAATTTATTCCTTCGTTTATTTGAGTACTACAAAAGATATAAAATTCTAAGCCATTTACAAATGGTCCTCCTTCGCATTCTTCGTTTATTTAAATAGCACAAAAAGGTATAAAATACTGAGTTAGTTGAAATGGCATTTCTCGTTGGTACCAAATTGAATAGGTCACTCAAATTTATTCTTTCGTTTATTTGAGGAGTACAAAATGGTATAAAATACTCAGCTAGTTTAAATAGTTCTTCTTCATTTTTTCTGGTTGGTATAAATGTATTCCTTCCTTTAATAACATAATACAAAAGGTATAAAATTCTCAGATAGTTAAAATGTCATTTCTCGTTGGTACAAAAGTAAATAACTCACTCAAATTTATTGCTTCGTTTGTTTGAGTAGTACGAAAATGTATAACATGCTGAGCTATTTAAAATGGTCTTTCTTCGCTTTTTATTCCTTTGTTTATTTGTATAGCACAAAAATTATTAGCTAGTTAAATGATATTTCTTTGGTTTTTTTCTGTTTGGTACAAATGTTACAAAAGGTATAAAATTCTAAGCCAGGTAAAAATGGCATATCTTTGCTTTTTCCCCGTTGATACTCCAATATATTTATTCATTTCTTAAATGGCACAAAAAGTATAAAATATTGAACATTCTTTGTTTTTCTTCTGATTGGTTCAAAAATAAAATAGACCACTCAAATTTATTCCTTCGATTATTTGAATAGCACAAAAAGATAAAATGCTGAGTTACATAAAATGATCCTTCTTCGCCTTTTCTGGATTCCTTTGTTTGTTTAGCACAAAATATTAATTCACCCTTTTTTCTGCTTGGTACAAACTAAATACTCCATTCAAATTTACTTCTTCGTTTATTTGAATATTATAAAATTCTGAGTTAGTTAAAATGCTCATTCAAAAGTTATCCCTTCGTAAATAATACAAAATGGTACAGACTTCTGAGTCAGTTAAAATGGGCCTTTTTCGCTTTTTCTAGTTAGTACAAATTTATTCTTTTGTTTATTTAAATAAAATGGATGTTATTTTTTTCTCGTGGGTATAAAACGTAGAACACCTAAATTTATTATTTCGTTAATTGGAGTGGTACAAAAGTTCTTTTTTTTTTGCTTTTTCTGGTTAGAACAAGTATATACCTTCGTTTATTAAAAATTTCAAAATAGTATAAAATGCTGAGTTAGTTAAACTGGCATTTCTCCTTGGTATAAAAGTAGAACACCGAAATTTATTCGTTCGTTTATTTGAGCAGTACAAAGATTATACATAAATTCTGTGTCCATTTTCGCTTTTTCTGGATAGTACAAATTTATTCCTTTGTTTGTTTAAATAGCACAAAAAGGTATAGACATTCTGAGCTAGTTAAAATGGTATTTCTCGTTGGTGAAAAACTGAATTTATCCCTTCGCTTGTTTAAATAGTACAACGTGGTCAAGAAATTCTGAGCTAGTTAAAAAGGCATTTCTTCGCTTTTTCTGGTTAGCAAAAAAGTGGTATTTCCTTGCTTTTTTGTTTGGTACAAATATTACAAAAGTATAAAATTATAAGCCTGTTAAAAATGGTTCTCGTTGGTACAGAAGGAAATAGGACACCCCAATAAATGGCACAAAATATAGAATGCTGATCTTACTTCTTTTCAGGTCAGTACAAATTTATACCTTTGTTTACTTAATTTGTATAAAGTGTTAATTCTTTCCTTTTTCTGCTTGGCTAGTTAAAATTTCCCTTCTTTGATTTTCTTCTGATTGCTACAAAAATAAAAATAGATTATCCAAATTTATTCTTTCGTTTATTTGCGTAGTACAAAATTGTACAGAAATATTGAACTAGTTAAAATGGATCTTCTTCACTTTTTTGGTTCATACAAAGCTAAATACTACATCCAAATTTTAGTATTACAAAATGATATAAAATTCTGAGTTAGTAAAAATGGTTCATGTTCGCTTTCTCAAATTCAGCCCTTCGTTTTGTTTAAATAATACAACATACACTAGAAATTCTGAGCTAAATAAAAAATGGCATTTCTCATTGGTATAAAATTGAATGGACCACTCAAATATATTTCCTCGTTTATTTAAATAGTTAAAATGGACCTTCCTCGCTTTTTTATAAATTCTGAGCTAGTTAAAAGGGCATTTCTCCTTGGTACAAAATGGAATAGATCACTTAAATTTATTCCTTCGTTGGTTTAAATAGTACAAGATGATATAAAATTCTCAGCTCGTTAATATGGCATATCTTTGCTTTCTTTCTTGTTAGTCGAAAAATAAATACTCCATCCAAATTATTTTTTTCGTTTATTTGAATAGCCCAAAAAGATACAGAAATTCTGCGCTAGTTAAAATTGTGTTTTTTGATTTCTTTCTCATTAATACAAAAGTAAATATGCCACTCAAATTTATTCCTTCTTCCCTTTTTTCCTGCTTGGTACAAAATTGAATAGATCGCACAAATTTACTAAATGAGGAAACGTCATCTCAATATGTGGCTTCGTTTACAAGTTTGACCTTTGACCTCGATGATCCTTATTTTTGGAACTTGTAGTAGTTCATGACCAATTACTAAATGTGGAAAAACTATCTAAATATGTGGCTCCGTTTCCGAGTTATTAGGTTTCAAGTATTTTGACCATTGACCTCGATGGTCAGTACTTTTTAACATGTACTAATTGATGATTTATTACTAGATTTGGAAACAGCACCTCAATACGATGGTTCGTTTCCGAGTTTGACC
The DNA here is from genome assembly GCF_964235325.1 of Thermobia domestica. Classification (NCBI taxonomy): domain Eukaryota; kingdom Metazoa; phylum Arthropoda; class Insecta; order Zygentoma; family Lepismatidae; genus Thermobia; species Thermobia domestica. The sequence goes on along the minus strand of NC_137456.1, from coordinate 199,520,386 downwards.
TTTGACCTCGATGGTCAGTACTTTTTTAACATGTACTAGTTTATGACCAATTGCTGAATGTGGAAACAGCACCTCGATATGTTGTTTCGTTTTTGAGTTTCATCTTTGTTCACGATGGTCAGTAGTTTGAGGACATGCTTGTGTCATTTCTGCTATGTTAAATTAGGGGTTGGGAACGAAATCAGTGCTGTTAAAGTAGGGGTGGAGAATGTGTTCATAAATTTCTTCTATGTTAAAATGTTCAAATAGGGGTTGAAAAAGAGAACGAATACACCCCTAAAAGTGCTCATTAAAGGAAACGAATACATCCCTGCAGTGTTACGTAGTCTTATGTATTATCTGCTCTGCTATGTAATTTCAATTAAGGGTGCAAAAAGGTCATCAAAGTAGATCCACTAAAATGACTATCTGTAGATCGTGGGTGTTCGATTGTAATCTTTGCTCATTGTCTGCTATTTCTGTTAAGTTAAAATAAGGGTTGGAATACTCCTGCTATGTTACATAGTCTTATGTAATTTCTGCTTTTATGTGTTAAAATAAGGATTGGAGTAGTTTTGGTTGGAAAAGAGAACGAGTACAAATAGGGGTGAAAAATAAGCCAACTGCTATGTTAAAATAGGGGTTGAAAGGTAGTCTTATGTAATCTATGTTATGTTTAATTAGGGGTGGAAAATATGCTCATAATAGGGAACGAGCATACCCCTAAAAATGCTCATAAAAGGAAACGAATACACCCCTGCTATGTTACGTAGTCTTATGTATTACCTGCTATTCTCAAATAGGAGTTGAAAAAGTGATCATAAAAGGGAATGAATATTATGTATTCTCTGCTATGTTAAAATAGGGGTTGGAAATTTAGCCATACTCTTGTATTAGCTCTGCTATGTTACGTAGTCTTATGTATTTTCTGCTATGTTAAAATAGGGGTTGGAAAATATGCTCATAAAAGGGAACGAGTACACCGTAAAATGGAGGTCGTAAAAGAGAACGAGTACACCCTTGGTATGTTACGTAGTCTTATCTATTATCTGCTTTTCTATGTGTTCGTAATCGTATGGGTTATCTGCTATGTTAAAATAGGGATTGGAAAATATGCTCATAAAGGAGAATGAATATACCCCTAAAATGCAGGTCGTAAAAGAGAACGAGTACACCCCCTAAAAGGTGCTCATAAAAGGGAACAAGTACACCCCTAAAATGGAGGTCGTAAAAGACCCTGGGTCGACGGTTCAAGGTGCCCGATTTCCCAGGGGCTCCTGAGGTGGCCTATGTTGGCCCAGATCGATCCATTTTCTACTACTAAGCGGCAAGTCGGAAACTTTAAGACGCTTTTCCTCCCGCTATTTTTGGCCATTGCGCTTTCCATTTTAGTGTTTCTCTAGCCTCTTCAATACATAATGGGCTGAATCTTTATATGGTTCGAGTTATTACCAGTCGATATAACATTATACTACGCATAAAATGAACGGGACAAATACAATATTTTACTTTCACTTCACCCACATGTTTTAAAGTTTGAAATTTTGTGTAAATTTTATATACTAAATTCCCGTAAAATCAACACAAATCATGAATTAAACAAAACTAGCTGTGTCCTCAAGTACCTATTACTAGGAATATATATTCGAGATTCGAGAAAAATAAATGAAATCATTAAAGTTTTGGTTTACCTCCCATAGGTATGCCGTGCAAGCTAAAAGAGTGATTATGAGAATGAATGAAATGGTGGAATGAAGTATCTTGGAGGAAAGGAGAAAACACCAAGAAAACCAAATCACATGGTGTTTGTTCAGCATTAAACTTAATTGGCACATGCTGAGATTGAACCAGGACCCCACTTATCAGAGGAGATGCTCATCACTAAGATAGCGAGACCCCACAGAGAACTGAAATAAATAATTCTTAAAATCTTATTATATCTATTTGAGGTTCTCTTTGAACAATTCTACGAAAAGGAACGTCGCTTGCTTACCTTCTCGTGAAAAAGGAAAGAATGAAATTAGTTTTTAATGTCCATGGTTATACCCTCGAGCCTAAATGACACGGATGTCTACTGAAAGTGAGTAATGATGAAAGTAAACTTCTGTGCTCTCCCATTGAAAATCGAACTCGGAACGACATACACCAAGGACACAAGCGCTATACAGTAGACAGACTAGCAGGGTGGGATTACCTTTCAGTCTTTCAGTTCAGTTATAATCAGTTAACTCGCTCTCATTCCGAGAAGTTCAATTCTTCGTATTTTGAGATAGATCTGTTCTTAGGAATTATTCTTCTTCAACTATATATATATAGCCCAGAAACTTTAGCATTTTTCTTCGGAAAAATTAGAAGCCAAGGTTTTTCTTCACACAAACGTTCATTAGGTCATTCTAAATGACATATCAAAAGTCTCCGAATTTCTGCTGTACGCTTCCCCTTTTTCTGGGGGTGGGAGTAGGGGAGGAAAACGCAATTTAAATACAATCAAATTCAGCGTATTTGCATGTTAACCTAAATATTCCGAATTAAAAGAAACAAAATTTACAGGGGACGCTTAGCACATTCGCTCGTAAATGTTTCACAGGAAGTCCCAAAGAATATCGGGTCGGGTTTCGGAAATATGACGTCATTAAAATGGCCGACACCAGAATTTGTAGTGTTTTATGGGAATGGTTATAACTTCCCGCAGTAGTGATAAAACCATCGTTTTTGTTTCAGATTGAAGATAATTAATTACCAAATGTACGGAATGAAACGTGCTGTCTGTATCGTTAATTTCTTTTGAGATACAATAACAGAATAGTAGTTTTTGAGTACCTGGTTTTAAGTGTAAATGCAAATAACTCAGCAATCATAAAATATTTCAAAATATATCTTCAAACAATGCTTGTAAAGCATTATAAAACTTTCCAACGGTACCTGTACCTGCATTTTTTGTACGTTGAAATGTAAGGAAGATATGTTGTTTTATTTAATAGACCGACTATTGTAAAGACAATATAAGCCTATTTGTTTTTAAAAAATAAAAACAATTGGATATAAGATTCAATATCGCATTAGAATCCGTAAGTCAGACACACCCCAGACACAGATACAAAACTGAGGATTTACATGGTTCGGCGATAGATTCTTATCGTTTGTAGTATGAGAAATGTAAAATTCAGAGTAATAATGAATAAGAAATGTAAACTATTCAACTTACCTGAAATGGTTTACTTGTTAAGTTCCTTCGCTGACTGATAAATAATAATTGTAATTGTAACACGTCCACCTCGTTTGTCACCTCTATTTCTTCGGCGTCCATGAATATTTCACGTTCAGAGATTCCTTCCGTTGGAGTGGCATTCAAATTGGATTGTCCGCGACAATTTGCACAAGCAAGAGGGCAGAACAGAAGCAGCTCACGACATCCACACACATTGCCGCATCCTTTAGAACATGAACAGAAAATCATTTTTAAAATGGAAAGTGGAGCAGGTGGCTACGTTGATCGAATTGGTACTAACAAATTGTATTTCATAACCCAACCCCGCTCCTCAGGATTTAGTTGGTTTCCGAGCCATGTTTGTATGTGGTAATAAACCCAATACAAATGTTGTGCTGCAGCTGAAGTCGGTGTTAGGGCTTTTAAATCAACAGACTTATTTCTCTTCACTGATTTGGTGAAATAATGATAACGGTAATCATTTAGTGAAATGTCATTTGCAGATGCACCGTACAAACCCCCCAAAACTGTATGCCATTTTCAGTTATTTTTGCATGGGAAACATTACTTCGATTAAAAATTTCTACATGTTTTAAATCTCGACGTTTTTGTAATAATTTAAAACAAGCTGGTTTCCCCTTCTGAAAATTCACAGATGTTCCATCACAACCTGAAAAAGCATGTAGAAATAAAATGTGATTTTTACATACACCTTCTAAACTTCTTGATAAGTAAATCTTCTCTGTCTTTCCTTTTTCTGGTTTCAAGAAAAAACATTTCTAAATTCGGCGGAATTCGAGGTGTCGTGATTACTAACAAATCAATATCCTCACTAACGATAACTGTAGAATTAGAATTAATTTTTGATATCGTGAGTACGGTTTCTACAATGAGAACATCAGCATCATTCTCTGCTTGATTGACATCAATATTCGCAGCGTTGAATTTATCAGTGAGCAAACCAATCAACCTACTTTTGTTGTTTCCATTGGCGAGAAAGTTTTCTTGGCTCGTAGTCGCAACCATCTTTCCATCAAATATAATTGTTGTTGATGCTGCTTTCGAGCACCGTCGAAGTTGCTCCATGCCTTTTACATTTTTCTGAGGATTACCATATCCATCAAATACGATAACAATGTTTTGACCGAAGTGTTTTTCCACATATGCCACATATTTATGACAAATAACCATGAAGGAATCGTTTTGACGCCACACCACCCGATGAAGAAGGAACCCTCCATCAACGACGTAGTTTGCGTTTTCGAGATCAGGATGAACATCGATCGGGTTGAAGATGTTGAATAAGGATGATTTCTTCGTTTTTTTCATTTCAGGTGCATGAAAAAGAGCCATTGGGTAAGGAGCCAGTTCGAAATTTAAACATGCTCGAAGGTAATCATCTAGTCTTTTGATTACGCTGAATCGTTGAGACAATAGCAGTGGATTGACAGGCATAGTAACATCATGTACCGTAAGGTGACTGTTCACTATTTGAAGAGAAAGAACCTTATCAGTACGAGAATATTATGTCATGAAAATTGTCACCAACTTTTCTTTCCATCATGGTTGCTCCAACGTTCAGTGCATCGTAGCAGTTTATCTTCTCCACATTACCTGCAACCCCTGTTGCTAAATACATGACCACTTGTACGTTTGGGAAAGGTTGTGGACACTGAACCACTCTGATACTTTCCTAACATCTTCTTGGTCCCGTTTAATTTGAGATTCTCGTGCATCTACATGCTTTTCTTCACTTGCAAACGAAATCCCACAAAAGTTTTCTAGTCCTTCAGAAATATTGCTCGCACTTAACAAACCAACAACAAACTTCGTTAAAACACTCTCTTTTGTACTTCTTCCATGCACAAAGCCTCCTCGCATCTTTGAAGACTTCATTAGTGACTGTTCTATTACCATATTTGTTGGAGTTCCACTAAAAAAAATGTCTGATCACTTAACAGTGAAAAAGTCTACAGTAAATTTTCTATAGGTGTCTACATCCATTATGTTCTCCAACTTTACCATGTCTTGTACAAACAAGTTGGCACTTTTAGCGTACAAAAAATCTGCGGCATGGAAATACGGAATCATCCTCTTCACTGCAGACAGATATGCCTTCCAATCACCCATCCTCTCTGCCCTAATAAACTCTTCGAGGATTAACACCACACCTAAATACTGGACCCATAATTGTGCAGTTGGTCCTCTCTCTTTTAGTTGGGAACACTTATCTTGATACTTACTTTTAATATCACTGAGAAATCGTAGCTCTTCTACTGTTGAAAATGATAGTGTTGTTTCGTATAGGTCTTGTACGTTGGCTTCCATAAATTGTTGTTCTTCACTGGACAACGACAGTTCATTGAAAATTATTTTAGACAGAGCTATTAGCAGAATTGTATGACCTCTGACAGCCCGAGAGCAAGCATGGCCCATCAACATTTTGTCAACAGAATGAGAAGCGTAAATAGTACTCAACACTTCCTTGATCCCACTGCCAGCCATGATGAAACCAATTCATCCAAGAAAGGACATGCACATATGAAAGCCTCCTAGTCTGATCACTATTTTGGATATACCAGAATTTTCACCGGATGAAGCAACGATTTCCCTTGCTTTAATATAAAGCGGCTGGTCAAAGGTTATTACACAAGTATTGTTCCCATACTTGAGACTATCTTCGAGAACATATAGTAAAGTGCTGTAAATTGTTTTGTAGTCGCTTGCACGACTGTTTACAAGTGGCAAAAACATCACACGTGATTTGTAGTGGTCTTTCTGATGTTTCAACAACTCCATGAATCCACTCCACCCATGAATGCGCAGTACTTCCTTATATTTAGCATAAAACCACAAGACATCCACATTTCGAAGACTAGAGATAAGTGTTGGACTGCAATTAGTTCGACTGCGTTTTTAAGTCCTCGAACACCCCGGTTTTCGTAAATCTTGATTGGTTTTTTATGTTGTTTTAGTTATTTCTGAGGCACTTGGCATTTCTTTCAATCTTTGTACATTATCTAGAGAATCATTAACCTTATCATGGGGAACAACAATTCGGATGATTTCCATTGAATGAAATGTATTCATGCCATCAATTGTTGGAACATTATGATCTCCGTTGTCACCAACATACTGAACGAAACAGTCTTCTTCAGGGGAAGGGATTGAAGGCTGATGATGCATCACACTGGAAGATTCATACAGGACTGTTATATATATGAAGAATAGAATCTTAAGGATGATAAAATCTGTATTAGACGTCTGGAGCCAAAGTATCTACGTAAATGAACGGATACTTCAAGGAGTACAGATGATAAAAAGAAACGAGGACGAACCGCGGACATAATGCTATGACATATGGCAGTTGACTTTCTTTTCAAAAGCTCTGTAGAACCCTTTCCGTTTGTTAAGATGATTTCCTCTATCAGAAAGATCAATGACTCAGGCACACTGGCGTTGAGATTAGAGAACAATTCAGTACTGGGAGGATAAGTATCTACATTACATGATGCAGAACGTATACCTTGACGTATGATTTCGGCTGCTTTCTGCACAACTCTCATTCTTTCTTTCTGCGGATCTAATAGTTTATTCTCGTGCCATGATTTACTGAGGACATCATAACTTGTCTCTCGAAAGCACAGAGCGGTTGGTCCTTTCAGTTTGTTGGTAATTACAAGCTTATCACCGTACCGCTCAACAAGCTTAACCTTAATAATTTTCTGATCAGTCTTCGCTTCTAAATCATCAATTACATCTTTTAGCTCAGAAAGAGTAAACTGGCAGTCATCATTATTCTCAATATACGAAAAAAATTTTGTTCATGACCTCAACAATATTTTCGTCTAAAGGGCGACCTACTGGGTCTTCTGAATGTTTTTTGAAAATTTAACAAAACATGTATCATGATACTTACCATCAACTGCAACCAAATCAATTGCATCAATGATGCGCAACCTTACAGTCTTTGCCCAATCATCTTTTCTTCCTTCTATTATCTTCATCACAGTAGCCCTATATTTGAACTCGATTGTTGAAACCATTTTAATTTTTTTTCGGACATCACTCCGCTTCTTCTTTTCCATTTCCTCTAAAGCTTCCTCCCAGCAAAACAGACAACGAGTTTTGAAATCAAATTTTGGTACTGATGTCGACTGTTTTCTTGTTTTTATAGATCTCACTGACGCAGCAGCTTCATCAGCATTGCGTTTTCTTTTAAATGCGGCTATACTTGTATTGCGAACATAGTCCTTTCGGCAGTCCACATGAAGTTCAATTGAACTTCAATTTTGGAATGTAGAACATTTTCCATCTTGTCTCTCAATACTTGCGGCAATAAGACTGTCCAACCCACTCTTTACAAAAACTGTGGGCTTATCCACTAAAGCTTTCCCACAAATAACACAAAACATATCCATTTCCTGAGGTGCAGAGAACTCAAAAAGTTAAAACAGTGCGAGATAAGGAAGAAAATTGAATCGCGCCATACGCAACTCTCAACTCCTATAAAGTCACACTGGCTTCTGAGTTCCAATCGCACACATCTATCTCACTCGATTTCTGTCTATCTTTAACCTTCTTCCACCTGCTACTCAGTGTCACGTGTTTCCAACAGTGTCACATGTTACTCAACCCTTATTGTTGTTCTTCCTCTCTGAACCATAAATAACCTGTCAGGACGGGAAATGGAAAGAATCTTATGAATTGTAACTGCAGAGTAGTTAATTTTATAATGAAAATTAACAAATGAAAACAATTACTGACAACAAGTAACAAACTTATATTACGTATCTAATGATCGTATCAATTGATTCTGGTTTCATTTGATTCAAATACAAAATAAAAATACAACTGTAAATTGACCGTACTGAAAAGCAACAGTTTCACAGAATACATTACTAGAAAATATGCACATCTTGATTGAAAGGCTTGAGGGAAGCAAATGATAAGCGCCACCGTCATCAACTTAAGTTAATAGTGGGATCTACCACAGAATAATAAAGCAAGGAAATTAAACCACAGAGTGTAGGGGGTGCTTCCGTAGTGTGTGAGACCTATGGATTCTAATGCGATATTGAATCTTATATCCATTTTTTTTTCAAATTTTTTATACACCGTATTGTCTTTACAAGAGTCGGTCTATTAAATAAAACAACATACCTTCCTTACATTAAAAAAATGCAGGTACAGGTGCCGTTGGAAAGGTTTTATAATGTTTTACAACCTTTATTTGAAAAATTATATTGAAATGTTTTATGATTACTGAGTTATTTGTATTTACATTCAAAACCAGATACTTAAAAACTACTATTTTGTTATTGTATCCCGAAAGAAATTAACGATGCAGAGAGCACGTTTCATTCCGTACATTTGGTAATTAATTATCTTCAATCTGAAACAAAAACGACGGTTTTATCACTATTCTGTGGGAAGTTATAACCATTCCCACAAAACACTACAAATTCTGGTGTCGGCCATTTTGATGACGTTATATTTCCGAAACCTGATATTCTTTGGGACTTCCTGTAAAACATTTATGAGCGAATGTGCTAAGCGTTCCTGGTAATTTTTTTTATTCGGAATATTTAGGTTAACATGCAAATAAGCTGAATTTGATTGTATTTTAAATTGCGTTTTTCTCCTCCACCTCCACCCCCCGAAAAAAGAAGAAGCGTACAGCAGAAAGTCAGGGACTTTGATTATGTCATTTAGAATGACCTAATGAACGTTTTTGTGAAGAAAAACCCTTGGTTCCTAATTTTTCCGAAGAAACACCCATTTTTTGACTAAAGTTCCTGGACTAATATCCAGTGTCTGTTTTATTGTATTAAATATAAAGATTCAGTTTTATAGTTTCGCACATCATCTATGTTCGGCAAATACAGGTGTTGACCGTAGGGACATTGAATAGTAAAATTGCTCTTTCTAAAAGTTTTAAGTGAGAGAATCCGAGCTATAATTCTTCCCTTGATACCTCCAATAATTTGGAAGGTACTTGAAGAGACATTTTATATCAGTGTTTTGTATTTATTTTGAATTCGTTTTACATTCATATTAAATTTGTATTTTAGTGGTAATCACCATTAAAGAACATTGTATGAATGAGCGTGCAAATCCAAGAAAATCTATATGTATGCAGGGTTACTGGTAATTCGATGCATTTCTTGCAAAGAGATATTCCACAGGAACTTTGGAACTTTTTCACCTATATGAACAGGGGATCGCTGATCAATAGTATCTGAGTAATTTGAACATGTGTGATTTATGTGAAATTTGCCGGCTAACGAGAGGTGCGCAAGAAAATTTTATCCTGACTCACTTTCACATATCGTAGAGCGATGAAAATTTATATGTGTAATTGTGCATACCTCCGCAGATCATGTAATGTTCAGCTTGTAACTCTCCACCGTTGCTGTGTTATAGGTCCGTGCGTGAAGTAAAGGGTAATTGTAGAAAAATCCATTACTGCACCTCAGAAAGCATCGTGGCAACATCGTAGAAGTACTTGGCTCTAAGAAGTAGCTGCATGGTTGGAAAGGGGTGGAATGAAGATGGTGTGCAGTTAAGAGAAAACGCGAACTATGATGGATTTCATATCCAGAGTCGTTCATCTGTCTAGCCAAGATTCGGGCAGTGAACAGGTGCGTTGCTTTCCAGGAGGCGAGTATCTTTTGTCAAGATGCTATGCTCTGGAATTTCGCAGAATCTCACGACGAACGCAACAGTGTGGCATACTGTATCCTGGTAATTGCGGTACCCTTTACCTGGAAAGCAAGTAGTAATACCCCATGCTAATCCCAAATAAGCGTGATCATCACTTTGGTCGCTCAAAGTTGACTTCCTTTGGTGGTGGTACGTCGGCATGCTGTCATTAGTTTGACTAGGTTTTCTTTCGTTTCCTTCACTTCTACCAGGCCAAGGTCGGAATTGCATCTTCTAAAAGGTCAGTGCCAGTTCCTTCCTAAAACCTAGAGCCAGCTGAAAGACAGAAGTGATCCGGAGTTGGAGGTCCGAACCCTTCCTTCAGTAATTCCCTTACATAAACACATGCATAGGAACCTAGTCAAACCAATGACAGCATGCCGACGTACCACCACCAAAGGAAGTCTGTGTTGAACTCTGAGCGAACAAAGTGATAATCATGTTTATTTGGGATTTTAGGACTTGGGATTTAGATTTCTGGGCTTTCGGCATCTATGGCCATTTAGCCCGTCACATTTGAGGGATGACGTCCCTCGGCGAGCACGCTATCCGGGGAATGGGAAGGAATAAAGGATTAGTGAAGGAAAAAAGCGGCCTGGGACCTATAAGTTAGGTACCACCCCGGCATTTGGTTGGTGAGAATGAGGAAAACCCAGGAAAATCTCATTAAGGTGACTGGTCTGAAAAAGCGTCTTACAGTTTTTCGACCGAGTGTTCCCACCAGGAATCGAACCCGGGACCGCTCGCACCGAAGGCGAGAGCGTTAGCGACTACGCTACGCAGGGCCACCCACGCTTATTTGAGATCAGCATTGGGTATTACTACTTGCTTTCCTGGTACAATTACCAGGATTTACCATGCCTCACTGCTGTGTGAGTTGTGGGATTCTCTGAAATCCCAGAGCATGGCATGCAGAGAAGAGATGTCTGCCTACTGGAAAACAACGCACCCCTTCACTGCTCGAATCTTGGCCAGACAGATGAACGACCCTGGGTATGAAATCCGTCGTAGTTCGCGTTTTCTCTTGATCACACGTCATCTTCATTCCACCTCTTCCATACAATGCAGTCATCCAATAGGGACAAATACTTGTGGGTTGTTGCCACGCTGCTTTCTGAGGTGCAGTAATGGATTTTATACAAGTTACACTTTACTTCACATTCGGACCTATAACACAGCAACGGTGCGAATTTGCGCAACATGAACTGCATAGGAATTACACGTGTAAAATTTCATCGCTGTACGATATGTGAAAGTGAGTCAGGGTAACATTTTCTCGCGCACCTTCCGTTAGCAACAAATTTCAAATAAATCACACATGTTCAAATTACTCTCTAAAAATTGAAACTGTATGATAACAATGCAAACTATTAAAATGAATCTGAGATTAAAGTATATCCTAATTGTGTTTTAGGCATGACATTAGCAGGAAGACACAAACTTTTGTTAATGTGGCTAATAAGATACAGCTTAAAATTATAATTAATACTAAAAAGTTTGTTTAGCTATAATATTCAAACAAATGTAATTCAACATCATCACATTTTGGACTAAAGTGTTAAAATGACAGTCACTAATCAATTATGGAACACAATCAAGAGTTATTTTAGTGACATATCATTGAAGTTGTTTCACATATAGTTGCCAAACAAAACTATTAATTAAAATATTTTCTTTTTAAGCTGACATGATTCTTAGAAGAAGTAGTAAAGTGTGTCCTAAATTATTTATAAGTGGTTACGAGGAATGGAACATAGTCGGGAGTAAAGATGGATATAGTGAACATAGGAACAACAGATGACTCACAAAATTCGTACTCTCACAAAACTATTTTCATGTAAGATTACAGGAAATATAATATATTGTTTGTTACTTAGTATTGATGTCAAATATACATCTTAACCACTGGTCAACAAACAAACTGAAAAATATATGCGGCCAGTAATATTTTAATGGATTCTATGTATGTTATGCACGCTGAATCCAAAAACCGAAATTGGTTCTAGATGTTGAGATAATGGGCATCAATATAGATGTATCGTTAATGAGAAATATGACATGTATGTCCCTACTATGCGGTAAGAGTTGTGAAATTGTAGACGTAATTTTGTGTTAAATTTGATTTATCATTAATAGTATTTGCCTTAGTTTGTAAATGCTTCCATTTATGTTACTAAAATGATGTTTGTTTCTTCATATCTTTCAGTGAAAGATGAGTTCTTCACGAAGAGGCTGTGGAAGAGGCCAGATGTTTTTGCTACATCTGTGGTGAATATTGTTAACCAAAACAAAGGACGAACATAACTGACTTTGTCAAACAAGCTTATTGTGCATATTTTGGTATAAATGTTGGAGACCAAGACAAAAGTTGGGCGCCTCATAACATTTGCAAAACTTGTGTCTAGTGCTTACAGTATTGGACAACAAGTGGAAGAACAGGGTTGAAATTCGGTGTGCCTATGGTATGAAGGGAACAGAAGAATCATAATGATGATTGTTATTTTTGTGCCATAAACGTTAAAGGCCTCAGACGTTACAAAAACACAAATGGGAATATTCTGACATAGAATCAGCGAGAAGACCAGTGCTCCACAGTGAGGACATTCCAGTGTCGATGTATACTCCCCTTCCTCCACTTGCGTTGTCCGATGTTATAGACAACCAGTCACTAAGTGACACCAGTGAAAGTGAATTCGACGACGGAAAAGTGCGAAACGGACAGTTCTAGCAAAAGGAACTGAATGATCTTATACGAGAACTCAGTCTATCAAAACAGCAATCAGAACGTCTTGGATCTAGGCTGAAGAAAAAGAACTGTCTAGGCCCTGAAACTAAAATAACAATTTATAGAACAAGAGAGGCAGATTTTCTCCCATATTTCATGAACGATGAAAACGAAATTTACTGAACAACATTCCACAGATTCTTCTTCAATTATGATTAAAAGAATATTGACCAGAAGATTGACGGCTCTTCATAGACGGTTGTTCAAGAAGCTTCTAATTAGTGTTATTACACAATGGCAACTGCTATCCATATGTTCCTGTTGTGTACTCGACAAAGCTTAAAGAAGAGTATGCAAACATTAAACAGATCTTACAGATACTACGTTATCATATACACCAGTCGTATATCTGTGTAGACCTTAAAATGGTAAATTTACTATTAGGACAGTAAATTAGATACAACAAATACTTTTGCTTCTTCTCTATGTGGGATAGTCGAGTTAAACATCTGCATTAGGAGCAGAACACATGGTTATTCAGAGAAAATATGTCAATAGGTGCAGGAAACATCATTAATGAGCCTTATTTACCAGGAACATAACCATTCTCCCACCTTTCTATATCAAGTTGAGAATTATGAAACAATACGTTCGGGCTTTGGACAACGATGGCAAATGTTTCAGATACATTTGTACGTCTTTCCCAGGTAAAAATATGGAGAAACTAAAGGCAAGAATATTTTATGGCCCTGACATCCGTAAACTTATGCATCTTACGAAATTTGAAACTGTCATGAACGATACGGAAACCGCTGCATGGTGCAGTTTCATTTCTGTAGTAAAGAACTTCTTCTGGAAGCACAAACCAAATACTGTAACTATGGGGAACTAATTCGAAATAAAATTACAGCTTTCAGGGACATAGGTTGTAATATGAGTATCATGTTACATTACCTCTATAGCCACTTGAACAGATTTCCCGAAAGCCTTGGCGATTACAGTGAGCTACACGGTGAGTGGTTTCACCAAAACCTAAAAGTTATGGAAGAAATATATCAAGGCCAGTGGGACGCTCACATGATGGCTGAGCACTGTTGGATCCTACAGCATGATTGTTCTTCTGATGAACAAAGACGAAAATCCAGCAAAATGAGCTTTTGCATATGTTGTCAACCCCCCTACCTAGTGCCCTATATTGCAATAGCGTAGCTCCGAAAGTAGGGAGATTGCCCTCTGAACATTCTCTAAAATGCCCAGGAAATAGCTAGTAAAATTATCTCAAGGAAAACAAACACAATGCCAAATTTATTATTTAAAATCTGCATTTTCATTAAACTGATTGTAATTAATGTGTAGCTGTATGTTGTGTTCGGGATAGGCAAAACATTACCAGATCACAACTCAACAAAGCCTGATTATTTACTCTATTTGATAACGGTGATCAGATAGCAAACACATACCCTTTAATTTGAAGATGTTGCTCGCCTTCTTGAATAAAGGTGTAGCTTGGTAAAACTACGAAGATTTGGATGGATGAAGCTACTTGGAATTATAACTTTAAATGTTCAGAGAACTTGTTAACTGATAACTGTCAACTTCTTAAATATTCGAATATTATTCGTGGATTATTCGCTGTATAGTACTCTGTTTAGCGACTCTCCATTGAATCTCCTACTCATCTCCTTCTCTCTTTCTACTCCCAATTCCATCGTTCGTAGAGTATTTATCTGTACAATTTTGATTTCTAAACTTCCACCTCGATTCACGTCACTAGACCTGTTTGCTTATCCCATTGCCTAAATTCACATTTCTGCAATGATCATCAAAAAGAAAAAATCTCCAGGCGTCTATCTCCGCAATCTGACAGTTTTGTCATATCCTAAAAATTGTGTCGATGTTAACAAACATTAATTACAACAAATCTTACAACAAATCTTACAATGCAACCTGGCTGTTTGTTGTTCTTTATCATCACAACATTGCAAATCCACATGTCCACATGTCTGTGTTTACTAACTTACATAAAAACAAAACAATGACTTTGACAACGTTACGATCTCATCACAATCTTGAAAAAACTTTAATGATGTCTTCCCTTACCTGATTTTAATTTTGTAATTTCTTGTCTTTCTAAACTTTTTAATTCTATAACATCTTCTTGCCTCTAATTTTGATCAATTTTAATAACTCTTTGGATTATAGTTCTAAATTTATTCTCGTGTTACGTGCAATCAGGTGTATATTCTTTTTTGTCTCACTTTTCATGATCTATGAACATTTCCATGTGATTTCATATTTTTGGACACAAATTAAATATTATTTGACACACGGCTACGTGTTCACATCACATGTATCTATGTCTTGTGTGATCACATGTCTCTTTATTCCTGTAGTGACTATATATACAGATAGACTAGAGTCAATCTAGGACACTGCTGTCATACTTGTAATTAGAATGACAAAACTATCCTAATTTCGATGAAATTACCTTGGCCGCAAAACTTGTGTTCACCAGTGAAGTCTGAATGTTAGCTATTAGATATTTCAAAAATTCTAGGAAGGGACTATGCACTCATAAAATTACAATATAAGTATATCTATCTGATGGACATAATTTATAGGCTTCTCTAATATCTTGCGAAGTCATTGTTCTTATCAAATGGAAGGTTTCGCTGTGGCTGACGAATAATACTTATTAATATTTGTAACTCAATGGCTTGCGTTTACCACGCTGGTTGGATTATTATTAACGACATATGTTGTATACAGAAATATAATTGTTACTCTCTTACTATTTTCACATTCCTTCATTTATTCTCATAGTTCTCTAAAATCACCATGGAGTTATTTTCATACAACTCAAAACTCTGGTATTGAACTCTGTACTATCTTTTCCCTATCTTCATCGTAACGTCCCAATTTGGCAGGAATTTGTTGATTCACTTGATTCAATTGTTACTGTATCTGGTCGCATTTGCCGTCGTTGCGTTAATGCAAATGCTCAAGCTTTTCATCAAAATGCTGAGCTTGGTCCTTAATTTGTTGTGATATCCCTCTTAGAACATCCATTAAGTTTTCTGGAGCATTCCTTTCGGCCTGAACCATTTGGATATCCGTTGCTTCAATATTCGTAGTACTCATGTTTTTTCTGTGTATCACTTTTCCACTTCTTAAAATAGTGAAATCAATGTGAGGCTCAATGCTGCTCGTTTTACTATATTTCGAACGATACACTTTCACTTTTCCTTTCCCGAGGTTCCGGCACCAATTTTAAAACGGTTCGCTTTTATTAAATTAATTGAGCCACTAAAACACAAACTTATCTGCCATAATTCAATTTATTTATATCTTGTTGTCCCTGACAACGACGTTCCAAAATCTTATTATTTAAAACATTTGAATATCCTTTTTTTATATATATTAACATTATATCTATACCCTATTTCTTTTTCTTTCTCTTCTTCTGATAGTAAAATCAGCCACCCTAGTACATATTTAGAATATCTTATGGTCCAAAATTACAAAGTAATAAAGATTTATAATACAAAATATACAATGTATCGTTGTATTAGATAATTCATTACCTATGGTAGTACTTTTATAAATATATGTTATTTTTTTTTACGATATATAGGTTTATGTCAGAAGCGATACACTTACTGAAATACTTACTGTAATATAATTCCTGAGTAATAACACTTAATATACTGAAAAGTACAAATTAATACAACTCATATTTAAAGCAGGCCAGTGTTCGTAGCATCTTAACTACTTTAGCGAGTTATTTCATCATCAAGTGTTCGGTGTTGCAGTTAACATATGTCCAGTGTTACCGGTTAGAAACAGAGTCGATATTGATCGGTGTTAAGGCTGTGTCCAGCACTCGGAATGCGATGGGATTTCCCTATATAATAACATGGCATATTTCTTTCCAAAATATTATGAAAACTATTTATTTTATACATTTCAAAATTCGTCCAAATGTTTGTTAATATTAATATTGCATGTTCACTTTTACTTTTTCTTGCTAGGGTAATATTAAAGCGCGCTAATTAAAAATTAATTTTATTCAATTTAAAAGCTGTTTAATTTATGGCTTTTATGATGCAACACGCAGAAAAGCAGATAGGAGGCTAAGCAGGGAGTTTCTTTCCTTGTCTGCCCCCGGCTAGGTCACGTGCGTGAACTTTGGGTTGTCCCCGCAGACGAAGATACCAATGGAATGCAGATTGACAGCAGATAAGAGCAAAGTCAGTTTTCTGTCTCTTCATAAATCATAAAGATTTCATTGATTCTGCGTAAACATCTGGGCGAATCGTTACCTGTAGAGGCATATTGGAACTAACGACGTACGAAAGTTTCAGAAAAGCTCTCTGTGTTGCTTTCAAGTGAGGGAAGTGTTCATCTTATAAAAATAGTTTTGAACTGTATAGTGAACTGAATAGCAAACTCGCTTCAACTCACTGAGAATTCAACTCGGGTCTCCCGCAACAAGACGCATACACTATCCACATAGTTCCGAAGGGCTCTATGGAGCCTGAGACCGGAAGAGTGAAATTGTTTTACCATTTCCTATTTCAGTAGAGAGATACATGTGAAGATGGTACTTTTCTTCAGATGCTCAATCGGTTTTCGAAAACTGTCATCTATTACCAATTTAGTTTTATGGCGATCAATGTTAAAACCGAAAACGGTTGATTTCTTCCACTTCTGGTTTGAATGCAAGGTTAACGGAAGAAAGATAACCTATTCTTGAGACACTGTATGAATTCCCGAAAATTACACGATATCTCTGACAGCTCACCTCTGGTGTGTGAGGTGGCCGATTCGATCCCAGTTCGCGCCAAGTGGGCTTTTTGGTGGACAAACACCATGTGTATGGATTTTCTCGGGAATTTTCTGTTTGCTCAAACTTTCTTCATTCCACCATTTCATTAATTCTGATCATTACCGTGTTCTTTAGCCTAGCCAACATAATTGTGGGACGTAAAACTCAAAGATTTCATTTCATTTCTAAATAATAACGTAGAACATGGCGGAGGTGCTGGTTGGTGTGTAATTTCGCTCTCTCTACTATTGTCAGTTTCTTGTGGTATATGCTGCTACTCACAATTATATTAGTTCAACGTCTGACCAACAGTGATGGCTCAGTATATAAATAGTGTCTTTACTGATAGCCGGGTATTTATTAACAGATATTTGTGCCTATGATCTGAAAAAAAAACAGTGTTTTGCTTCATTTGTCTTCTGTTGGTGTCTTCATACAGTGTTGCAAACTTCGTTAGCAATGGTGAATCCAAAGGGTAAAAAGGTGGAAAAGTCTGTGGAGAAGTCACTCGAAAACAGATGTGATTCCCTGGAGAAAACAATTAGCAAATTAGAAGAAATTGTCTCAAAGGCACTAGAATCTCCGAAATCATCAGCAAGTGTACAGGGCAGTGGACTGCAGAGCGACGAAGACAAGAAGGATGTGGACTTGATGTCTGTATTAAGTGAGATACAAGAGATTAAATCTGAAATCATGGTACTGCGCAAAGATATTGACAGAATAAAGTCGTCCCTTGCTTCGAATCAGGACCAAATTGATGAATTGGAGCAATATAGTCGCCGTAACTGTCTGCTAATCCATGGGCTACCGGAGACTCCTAATGAAGATTCGACCACTATGATCTTAGATGTTTTCAAAAACAAATTGAATGTTGAAATAGATGTCGCAGTAATAGATCGGTGTCATAGGGTGGGAACTACCCGTAGAAGAAATGCTGCTACAGTGGTGAAAGAAGGTCATCGACCCCTCATAGTGAAATTTTTCTCCTATCGCTACAGGGACCTTGTATGGAAAAGCAAGAAAAAACTAAAGGGCTCGAAAATACTTGTAACGGAGTCCCTCACCAAGAATAGACAGAAGCTGTTTAGGTGTGCGAAGGAAAAGTTTGGGATTCGGAATTGTTGGACTTCCGATGGACGAATTGTAATTTTGTGTGGACGGCATAAAATACACAATTAGCAATGCAAATGAACTTTCCATGATTCAGATGGGGGAGGAACAAACTTAAAGAGTGTGGAGTGCAAATAAGTATCTTAGTAGACTTTAAGCACAAAGTTTGAGCCAAGCCTTTTTCATTAAAAAAAAAAAAACTAGAGACGATGGTAGTGAGGAGGACAGAGGGTGTAGTATAAATTACGTTCAATGAAGTGTGAAGATGGATTTATTGTGCGTCAATGTTTGTTTGTGTCTTTGTCAGTGTTTTATCCATACCTCAATGTTTTTATCCATTAGTGTGCTAGGTTCTCAGTGTGAACTAGATATAGTACTAACACTATCGTTTTCAAGTGTTATTCGCAAAGTTTATAATAGCCTCGTAAGAGTTTATGTGCTTACGTCTAACGTGAAGTTTGAAGTGTTACTGATGATAAGTTATAAAGTCCGAAATGTCCCGAGATTGGTAAGTGTTGATGTTCTGTTTACTCAATCAATCTCTATCTCTCTTTCTTTTTTACATCGTGATTTCTAAGTAGCATGGTACTTGGTGATATCGATATTGAGTTAGAAACACTGTTCCCTGAATGGCTGTCAAGGTTGGGTGATATCACGGTGAATGACCTAGAAGAATTCCCCTCGAGAGACAATGGCTGTACCGTAACCGCTCTGAGCCTCTCTCTCCAACTGCAGGGGGCGGTTGGTAAACATCCACAAGCTATGCACATTTGTCATCTGAATGCTCAGTCTCTTTTGAAGAAAATAGACGAATTTAAAGCTACTTTTAACTCCTTAAACATGCATGCCATCTTAATATCGGAAAGCTGGATGAAACCATCGTTGAGTAACGCTTTGATCGAACTCCCAAATTATCAACTTTTGAGAGTCGATCGCACGGGGAAGGGGGCGGGAGGAGTATGTGCGTATCTACGAAACGACCTAAAAGTGAAAGTGGTGAGTCAATCGTCTAATATTTATACATGCGAGAGTGAATTCCTTATATTAGAAGTGAATTTAAACCACCATAAGGTGCTCTTGGCAGTGGTGTATAGACCACCTAATGCAAAATTTGACAACTTCCTAAACGAGATATCTAAATATATTCCTGTATACCAACATATCATGGTTTGTGGGGATACAAACTATGATTTACTTTCGATGAAAGATGAGTGTAAAAAGTACAAAGAATCCCTTATCTCACTCAACCTTTCACTGTGTGCGTTGAAGGCAACGCACCATACAATCAATAGTAAAAGCCTCCTAGATCATATTATAACTGCAGACCCCTCTAGAATTGTCAGTCATGGGCAATTTCCTGCCCCCGGTTTTTCACGTCATGATTTAATATACGCTAGCTATTCACTACAAGTTCCTAAATATAAACCCAAAATTTCCACTTTTAGAAATTTAAAACACATAAATGATGAAGCATTAGATAGGGACGCAGCGCAAATACCCTGGAATGACATCCTAATTATACCTTCAACTGAAGGCAAGCTAGAATTATTTAATAGCTTTATTCACACTCTCCTGAATAAACATGCACCTAAAAAAACAAAAGATTTAAAAAACCTGCTAACCCATGGATCACACCAGACATTTTGCAGCTCATGAAATAACGGGACTTGGCATATCAGAAATTTAAATGGTCCAAGAAAATTAATCCTGGTGGTTCTGCCAATACTTTTGAAGAATATAGAATCCTCAGAAATAAATGTACAAAAAAAGTTCGAACTGCTAAAATTAGATTTGCGGCTGATCTATGTAATCAAAGTAATAACCCCAAATATCTTTGGAATAAGTTACGCATGTTTGGTATAGGAAACCGTCAGACTGACGTACAATCTATACACATTCCGCTTAACGAACTAAACGATCACTTTGCTCAGGTCCCAACTATAGGCGGTGTTACAAAAGAATCTACTTTGAAAAACATACGCGAAAACCCAAGCATTCACGAAAAATTTAAATTTAGAACGGTTTCTGTCCCAGAAATAGAGGTAGCTCTGAAAAAAATTACACCCAATTCAATAGGGGCTGATGACATCCCACTACAATTCCTTAAGAAGATCACGAGATATATATTCTGTTCCCTTTAATGGACATATGTAATTCCTCTCTACTTTCGGGTTGTTTTCCTAGCCAGTGGAAATTTTCTCTCATTCATCCCCTCAAGAAAATTGCACAACCAATAACGGCGAACGATTATAGACCAATAAACGTGACGCCGTGTATTTCGAAAGTTTTGGAGCATATTGTATTAAATCAAATGTCTGATTTTATAACTCCCCATGATCTCTTATGTCCATATCAGTCTGGTTTTAAAAAAGGACACTCCACACATACGGCTCTTATAAAAATTACAGATGACATTAGAGAAAGCATAGACAAGAAACAACTCACAATACTTTTACTTTTAGTTTTCACTAAAGCATTCCAGTCGGTCGATCACGAAATACTTTTAACAAAACTTAAGTCACTCTTTAATTTTACAGATACGTCGGTTAAATGGTTTCGTTCGCACATTCAAAATAGATATCAGCGTGTTTCTGTTCTGGACAATCAAAGTTCATGGACAACAGTGCACTGTGGAATTAGTCAAGGAACGGTCTTAGCACCGATCCTGTTCTCTATATATATAAATGACTTGTCTCAACAAATTCGCCACCTTAAATATCACTTATATGCAGATGATGTTCAAGTATATACATCGACTGATCTTGGAGACATAAATGACACTACCTCACTCATAAATTTAGACCTGGAACGCATAAGTGCCTGGGCCTAATCTAATAATTTATATCTAAATCCCAATAAATTTAAATGTATCATAATTGGTTCGAGAAGTATCCTTTCCAGACTGCAGAACACCGAGCTTCCTAAAATTACATTAAATGGGACACATATAGGTTTTGATGAAAAAGTGAAAAATCTTGGCCTCATATTTGATCAGAATCTTCTATGGGCGGATCATATAAATCATGTATGTAAAAAGGCGTTTGGTGCACTGCACTCTCTGTACCGTTTGAAAAATATGTTGCCTTATCCAATTAAGGCATCTATAGTACAAAGCCTCGTACTATCACATATTGATTATTGCATTGGAGCTTATGGCAATGTAAACAAAGAAGCGCTAAGAAAGTTACAGAGGGTTCAGAATGCATGCGTTCGGTTTGTTTTTAATCACAAACG
The DNA here is from genome assembly GCF_964235325.1 of Thermobia domestica. NCBI lineage: Eukaryota > Metazoa > Arthropoda > Insecta > Zygentoma > Lepismatidae > Thermobia > Thermobia domestica. The sequence goes on along the minus strand of NC_137456.1, from coordinate 199,498,597 downwards.
TTCTGATCACTTGACGCCTTTTTTTAATGAATTGGGCTGGCTAAACATCCAAGCTCGCTACATATACCAATCAATGACAATTTTATTTAAAGTTTTGAAATTTGGTGTGCCTATATATCTTTACAATAAACTGCAGTATGTTAGAGATAGCCACAATCGTGATACTCGCTCTAGCAGATCAACACTGTTGTCGATACCTCGTCATAATACGAATCAAATGGCTAATTCATTCACAATCTCTGGTATTAGACAATGGAACAGACTTCCACAAGATGTAAGGAATTCACCCTCAATTGCGACATTCAAAAGAAATTTGAAGCAATATCTGATAGCCTTAGCCAATGTACACCAATCTCGGGAATGATGTTCTATTTTCTTTCTTTCTTTCTTTCCTTCTTTCTTTCTTTCTTTCTTCACAAAGATGAGCAGTAGCAATCAAATGTAAACAGAAACTTGAGGTATGTATCTATAATACTAGGTTTGTGGGAAGGTATGGGGGAGGAGGGAATGTAAGGTAGTATACTTTTAAGAATACATATATCGTTCTGTGTATGTTGTATGTATAGTTTTCTTGTTTTTATGATAAATAGTATGAGGATATGGCGTGGGAGGGGGTATGTAAGGAAGCATATTCGTGTGTAGGGGTATATATGTGTGTATGTACATATGCATTAATGTAGTAATTGTAATCTTTATGGATTAGATGACAATGGTAGTACGTATATCTTGTATACATTTTAGTTGGTTGAGTGTAAGAAAAGGCAAATATAGCCTGAACTCTGCCGTTAAATAAAATAAAATAAAATTAAATTAAATAACCTAATGCATTCTACAGTGCTCTATTCCCCAATAATAGCGTGAAGATTGATTATATGCTTGCAGATTGATATGCCATAACATTGGTTATTCATGCAAAGAAATGTACCAATATCTGCCAGGTAGTCGCTACAAGAAAAAGTGATATATACGTCGTTCAAATAATGTTCTCTATGAAACGAGAAGACAAATAAGGTTTTCTCGTCTCGTCTACTAAATTTAATAGGTCTTGTCTTCTCTCGATCCTGGAAGGCTTTTTCCGCTATTGTCTCGAAATTTTATTCTTCCGTTTTGTTAATTTATGTAAAAAAAAAATCATGATCTAATTGTTTTTCTTAATTTCAACTGTAAGTTATCACAACCGTTTTGCGTCACGATTGGTCCACGAATAGTGTGATATAACAACATTTAAACCATCCTTATTTTTGGAGTAAATTGTGTAATGTCTTGTATATTTTAAACGTAGATAAATGCTCTTTATTGTTTTCGTACCATCATTTTATCAATTTGTAGTTTTTACATATGAATCATGTGACACTAAAATAGTGTTTGAGATCCAAACTTGGGTGAATTAGTGTTGTCCACAGGACTCAAGGAATTTCTCGTCTCGAAAACGAGACGATAATTGTTGTGTTTCTTGCCTGGTCTTGAATTTAAAAAGAAAAAAAGATATAATATCCAGTTTTTGTTTTCTTGCGCCACAGTGAAATATTTTCCAGTATAAACTGCCAATGCACTTGTAGATATGTTAGTTTCAAATGCAAATTAACAAGTATCTATGACATTTTCATTCAAGAGGTCAACCCTTTGAAACTTCGTTCGGGAACACGACTACAGTTATTAAGATCTTACGTGTTCTTATCTCTGTGATAATTCAGATTTGAACTCCCTATATAGTATTACTGCTTATAATACCAATTCAAATAGTGTAAAAACCGGTGGCAAATTTAGGATCTTGTTTCGAGAGGGGGGGGGTCTTGAGAATCAATAAGATGCATTTGTGTTGTGCGTATAATGCGAAAAATATTAATGAAATTATTTCGGGGGGGGGGGGCTTCGAGTTCGACGGCCCTTCTAAACATGCCACTGATCAGAATATATTTGATAATCTATAATTATTAGTGCATAAATGAAAATTAGCGTTTATAATATTACTAAATAGTGGATTGATTTAAATCAGTCTGATTTAAATCACGATTTTAATCAAGATTTAAATCACTTCATTTTTTAAATAAAAAACGTTGATTTAAATCAAATTCCGAAATGAATTAATTTAAAGTGAAAGTAAGTAAAATCCCGTTTCTCTTCTGTTGTTTCGATTATGGAAGATAATAATCATAATACAATGAGACTCAAATGTATGTAAGCACAGTATGAAAACGAGTATCATGTAGGGAACGATCAGGGAAAATCCCGTTTGAACGGGTTACGGGTGAACCCTGCTTTCTTCTCTTTGTAACACAGGGTTTTAAAATTTCTATTCCAAGGGGGAAATCACCATGGACGTTTAAGTGTCCACCTCTATTAGTTTGTTTCCAGATAATAGGGGCGTATTTAGAAGGGTCCGATCCCCTTCTTCGAAACGAAAAAATTAGATTTTAAAAATTTGGGCGAAATTTATGTATTAAATACATAAAAGTTCCTTGGATGCGTTAAAATATCGAATAATACTTTTGATAAAGTGGATACTTGACCCCATTGCAGAACATTCCGCGATCTGCGATATGATCGCAGAAAATTTGCCGCGCCTGTGCAGAAAAAAATGTCAGAAAAAATAAAATAGCCAACAGAAAAGTATAAAACGTGCCTGCTATGTATAGATGTCTTAAATGCACGGACAACTCGCATTTGAACTGTTTTTCACGTCACATAAAGCATATTTTTAATAGTCACAAGTGTTTCTTCTTCTGGAACTGATCATCTTGATTTTTTTTTTTTATTTTGGAATTCCTGCAGGGAATTCGTGTTATTATTCAGTTCAAAATCTCTTATCGTCGCGAATTGTGTCAAGGAATTTGAACCTTTAAAATATAAATATATAAAACGATAATTATGCCTGTTGTGCTGTATAGTTGTGAAACATGGTCGCTTACGCTGAGGGAAGGACGCAGACTGAAAGTAAATGAGAATGAAATCCTGAAACGAATATTCGGAACCAAAAGGAAGGGAAATGAGGAATGGCGAAAACTTCATGATGAGGAACTGCATAATTTATACCATTCACCAAATATTGTTAGGGTCATCAAATCTTGGAGGCTCAGGTGGGCAGGACATGTAGCGAGAATGGAAGAAAGTAGAAACGCTTTCAAAGTTTTAACTGGAAGTTCAATCGGGAAACGACAATTAGGAAGGCCTAGGCGCAGATGTGAGGACAATATTAAGCTGCATCTCGCAGAAATAGGAATACAAAGTAAAAACTGGATCCAGTTGACTAAGGATAAAAGTTAGTGGAGAGCTTTTGTGAACATGGCATTGAACCTCCGGGTTCCATAGGTCATAGAGTGAGTTAGTTACTTTTAGGCGAAATTTATCTACTTTATTTGTATTTCGTGCCGCTAGCTAGTTCCAATTGTTTAAAAACATGCCCCTGCCAAATATCAGTAACTTTCGTGAAAAGAAAAGTGTCATGTTGATATACATTGCTGTACTTATTACTTAATGCTTAAGAAACATTGTTTGGGATTGAAATAGGTTAACGATTGGGAATTAATTCAAAATTAAAACCCAATACTTTCACTTAAATTACATAATTAACATTTAATACTAATTCGTAATGTTTCTTCTTCAGTTCGCGACTTGTATTATACGAAGAAAAAGATTTGATTTAAATCAAAAAATCGATTTAAATAAAAAAAATCAACAAAAATGATTTTTTTGAAAAAAAAATCATGTTTTTTTCCACCCTACTAAATACTTATGTTCATTGCATTGTTCACATAGAACAATATCAAGGTGATGGGGCAAACTTTTTAGCGCTGTATCTCAGTTACATAAGTTACATGTTATTCGCCTAGATAAATAAATTCTTCGTTTCTGAATTAACAGATTTTACACGTAAATTTTCAAAAAAAAAAAAAAAAAAAAAAGTAGAACTCTATTCTTGTTCTGCACTTTTAACTAACTCTATGGCCTATGGAACCCGGAGGTTCAAAGCCGCGTTCACAAAAGCTTTCCACTGACTTCTATCCTTACTCAATTGGATCCAGTTTCTACTTTGTATTCCTATCTCTGCGAGATCCATCTTAATATTGTCCTTCCATCTGCGCCTAGGTCTACCTAATGGTCGTTTTCCGATTGGTCTTCCAGTCAAGACTTTGAAAGCGTTTCTACTTTCTTCTATTCCAGCTACTTCTAGCTACATCTGCCCACCTAAGGCTCCTAGACTTAATGACCCTAACAATGTTGGGTAAATCGTATAAATTATGTAGTTCCTCGTTATGAAGCTTCCGCCATTCCCCATTCACGTTCCTCTTGGGTCCGAATATTCGTCTAAGGATCTGGTTCTCAAATACTTTCATTCTATGTTCTTCCCTCAGAGTAAGCGACCATGTTTCGCAACCATACAGAACAACAGACATGATTATCGTTTTGCATATTTTAAGTTTCAAATTTCTCGACAGATTTCGCGACGACAAGAGATTTTGAACCGAATAGTAACACGAATTCCCTGCTTTTAGTCGACATTTAATTTCTTCGTGAATATGATTTTCGTTTGTTAATATTGATCCTAGATATTTGAAAGTATCCACTTTATCAAAAGTATTATTTAATATTTTAACGAATCTACAATTTGCCGTATTACGGTCCCGACGCACTTCCCTGTATTTAGTTTTCTTTGCATTTACTTCTAAACCCATGTCCCTGCAAGCGTTTAATAAGATCTCTGCATTTCTTTCTATAGTTCTCCTATCATCCACTATTAAATTTACATCATTAGCATATGCCATAATCTGGTGAATACCGTTCAACTGTATTCCCTGGTTGCTATCTTTGATTTTCCTTATAGCGTATTCCAGAACAAAGTTAAATAATAATGGCGACAACACATCTTGTTTCAGGCCATTTTCGACGTGAAAGCTCGTGAACAAAAATTTTCCTACCCGGACTTTGCTTTGGGATTCATTTAAACATATCTTAATTAATCTAATTAGCTTTCTCGGTATTCCAAGTTCTGTAAGAACGATGTATAATGTTTCTCTCCTAACCGAGTCGTACGCCTTTCTAAAATCAATAAATAGTTGATGTATCGGGGTATTGTATTCCCACTTTTTTTTCGAGTATTTGGCGAATGGTAAATATTTGGTCGATAGTTGATCGATTTCGTCTAAATCCGCACTGATAATCTCCAATAATTTCATTTGCGTAGGGGGCAATCTTGCTAATAGAATATTTGAAAGGATTTTATAGGATGTTGACAGAAGAGAAATGCCTCGATAATTATTACAGTCAGATTTGTCGCCTTTCTTATGAATTGTAAGAATGATTGATTCTTTCCACTGTTGTGGTAATTCTTCCTTGTTCCAGATAAGGAGAATCAGTTTGTGTATCTTGTTCCACAATTTTTCTCCACCAGCTAAAATTAACTCAGCCGGAATTTCATCTACACCCGCAGATTTGTGTTTCTTTAATTTCTTTATAGCGGTTTCTACCTCTATTCGGTTGGGTTCTGGAATATACGGTTCTGCGGTGTGTATCTCTTTTTCTCCACACACATTAGTTTTTGGCTGCGTGTTCAGCAAATCGTCAAAGAAATCTTTCCATCTATTTAAGATGCTATTCGTATCAGTGAGAACTGTACCGTCAGCTTTCTTTAATATATACGCACGAAGTTGATAGCCTTTCTTAAATTCGCTGATCCACTTATACATGTCCCGAATGTTTTTATTTTTACTATTATCTTCAAGTTCCTTAATTTTAGCTTTCAAAAAGTCGCGTTTCTTTGTTCTAAAAGTTTTGAAAGTTTCCCGCCTGATATCTGCGAAATTTTGTGTGGTTATTTCATTCGGATTTTGTAGCCAGTGTAATTTTGTCTGTTTTCTCTTCTCTGCTAGTTTAATGCATTCCTGGTCGAACCATGGTTTGTTCCTACGTATTTCCGCGTGTCACAAATTTTCTTTTGCTGAAATTTTAATGCTATCTCTAATTTCAATCCAAGTATCTTGAACGCTAGAGCACTCCGAATCTTCTGAAACGGAGAATCTATTCGAAACTTCAATCTTGTATTCCTCTCTTACCTGGCTCTCTTCTAATTTCTTTAAATTAAATCTCTCCGTTTTCGGACATTATCTAATTAAATTATATAATTGAACTGTTAACATCTCTCTTCGACGCAAGTGTTATATTAATAAGCCGGGAACTAACTGCTTAAATATTTTTCCTTTCCTCTTTCAAAAATTAATAAAAATACTTATTATGTTCTGCCTTGTCTTTTATTTATTATTCTGCCTTGTCTATTATTTTTCAAATGTATAGTGAATATTTTATGGGCTAACTGGGAAAAGATATGACAAAAGTAGAGACGGTTCACTTGGGCTTGTTTTTTTTCTATTGCGCATGCGCAAACAAACTGTTCCGACTAAAGTTCCATTACCTGTCCCGGTTCTTCCCGAGCAGATATGAGCACTTTAACACAGCAGACAATGAACACATAAGCCAATCAGTTATTACACAGAGACTCGTTCCCTTTTATGAGCATAGTTTCCAACCCTTATTTAAACATAGCAGAAATTACATAAGGCTATTTAACATAGCAGAGCTAATAAAAGACTATGGCTTATTTAACATAACATAGCAAAGATTCGTTTCCTTTTATGAGCACTTTTCTCCAACTCCTATTTCAACATAGCAGAGAATAATGGGGGTGTATTCGTCCTCAATTTTGTATTGAAGATGGGCGCCGTGCGCTCAGAGATATGGAGACCAATTTTTGACCTACTGCGCATATGCGCAAAACTGTTCCGATTCCGCCGGAGCAGATTACGCGCAACCATAACACTGCCGTTCTCTTTTACGAGACTATGGCAACATAATAGAGCAGAGATTAAAAATAACAACTCACACATGATGCGCAGTTCCAACCCCCACAGCAGACCGCAGACTATGAGCACATAACAAACTGTTCCAGTTGCAGTGCCAGTTCCGGTTCAGGAGCAGATTACGGCTATGCGCAGAAACATAAAATAAGACATAACACCTCCGTTCTCTTTTACGAGATTATAGCAACATAATAGAGCAGAGAATAAAAAATAACAACACCACACACACACACACACACACACACACTTGATTGCCTATGCGCAGTAAAATTAAATTTCCAATTTATTACACATTACACGCATGCGCAGAAAAATTACAGTAGACTACAGACTAAGGGCACATAACAGACTGTTTCAGTTGCAGTGCCAGTTCCGGTTCAGGAGCAGATTACGCAAACTGTTCCGGTGCCCTCGGAGCAGACTACGTGCAACGAGTAGGTCGTAAACGACTATGACCTATTTTTCATTCCCTAAATAACATACTATACACACTTGTTACCCCGACTTCCGGTTCTGATTAAACAAACACACACACACACACACACACACATGGTTGCGTATGCCAAATCCAATTTAGTAGAAATAACACGCATAACACGCATGCGCAGAAACATTTACATTTTCGATTCGATACGCCTATTAAACCGATTTGGATAAAACTAGGTATATGAGGGTTTTTCGGACAAGCTGATCACGAGTACCATTTCTATTTTTACCTGGGTCTTATAGTTTATGTGGGATACGCCCTTTCTATGACAATTTTATCCAATTTGAATGAAACTCGGCATATGGGGGTTTTTGGACATGCTGATTACGAATATCATATTTATTTTTACCTGGGTCTTATAGTTTATGTGGGATACGCCCTTTCTATGACAATTTTAACTGATTTGGATAAAACTAGGTATATGGGAGTTTGCGGACATGCTGATCACGAATACCATTTCTATTTTTACCTGGGTCTTATAGTTTATGTGGGATACGCCCTTCCTATGACAATTTTATCCAATTTGAATGAAACTCGGTATATGGGGTTTTCGGACATGCTGATTACGAATATCATATTTATTTCTATCTGGGTCTTATAGTTTATGTGGGATACGCCCTTTCTATGACAATTTTAACTGATTTGGATGAAACTCGGTATATGGGAGTTTTCGACCATGCTGATTACGAATATCATACTTATTTTTGCCTGGTCTGATAGTTTATGTGGGATACGCTCTTTGTATGACACTTAAAACCCAATCAGTCGTAAACGAAGCAACATATTGAGGTGGTGTTTCCACATTTAGTAATTAGTCACCAGCAACTACATGCTCCAAAAGTGTTGACCATCGAGGTCAAAGGTCAAAATACTTAAAGCCTAATAACTCGAAAACGTAGCCACATATTGAGGTGCTGTTTCTAACTACTACATGACCAAAAGTACTGATCATCAAGGTCAAAGGTCAAATATTTAAACACGAACAACTCTTAAACAGAGCAACGTATTGAGGTGCTGTTTCCAATTCTAGTAATACGTCATCAACTACTACATGTTCGAAAAGTACTGACTATCGAGGTCAAAGGTCAAATATTTAAGATTTAAAAACTTTAAACAAAGCCTGTGTGTCCTATTCAGTTTTGTACCAAGCAGAGAGAAGTGAAGAATGAATAAATATGACTGGCTTACTTCGAGAAAGAAAGCAAAGATATACCATTTTAACTAGCTGAGAATTTTAAATCATTTTGTACTATTTAAACAAACGAAAGGATAAATTTGAATGACCTATTCAATTTTGTACCAACGAGAAATGCCATTTTATCTAGCTCAGAATTTTATATCATTTTGTACTACTCAAATAAACAAAAAAACCGAAGAAGGATCATTTTAACTAACTCAGACTTTTATACCATTTTGCACTACTCCAATAAACGAAGGAATAGAGTATTTAGTTTTGTACCAACCAGAAAAAAAAGAAGTGAAGAATGAATAAAATTTAGGTGGATTATTTTCTTTTGTACCAACTGGAAAAGTGAAGAAGAGCTACTTTAACTAGCTAAGAAGTTTATATCATTATGTACTGTTTAAACAAACGAAAATTGACCATTTTAACTAGCTCAGAATTTATGTAACTTTTGAACTACTGTAGTGTTCTATTTTTGTATCAATCAGAAAAATCCGAAGAAGGATCATTTTAACAAGTTCATAATTTCTTTACCCTTTCGCGCTATTCAAGTGAACGAAAGAATAATTTCGATGCTATACTTTTTATACCAACGAGAAAAAATGAACTAGCTGAATATTTTATATCTTGTACTATTTACATATACGAAAGAATAAATTTAATTGACCTATTCAATTTTGTAGCAATGAGAAATGCCATTTTAACTGGCTCAGAACTTTATACCTGGGATAAATTTGAGTGGTCTATTTAGTTTTGTACCAACCTAAAAAAAGGCGAAGAAGGACTATTTTATATAATTTTACTACTCAAATAAACAATGGAGTATTTAGTTTTGTACCACCGAGAAAAACAAAGTAATACCTTTTTAACAAACTAAGAATATTGTATCATTTTGGAGTATTCCAATAAACACAGGAATAAATTTGAGTAACTTATAATCAACTCTAAAAAGGATCATTTTAACTAACTCAAAATCAATTAAACGAAGTAATGCATTTGAGTGAGCTACTTAATTTGAAAACCCGAAGCAGGATCATCTTAACTAGCCGAGTATTTTGTACCATTTTGTATTATTTCAACAAACAAAGGAATAAATTTTTATTAACCAGAAAAAAGCAAAAAAGGACCATTTTAACTAGCTGCGAATTTTATATCATTTTAAACTAGTCTAATAATCGAAGGCATAAATATGAGTAAGCTATTTAATTTTGTAGCAACCAGAGAAAAAAACCAAAGAAGGCTCATTTTAACTAGTTCAATATTTCTGTACATTATGTACTACCCAAATAAACGAAAGAATAAATTTGGATAATCTATTTTATTTTTGTACCAGTCAGAAGAAAATCAAAGAAGGGCAATTTTATACTTTTTTGTACCATTAAAAAACTGAGGATAACTTGAGTAGTCTAAGTTTTTGTACTCATTCGAAGAACTATTTTAAGTAGCTCAGCTTTTTCATACCTAATGTTGCCATTTAAATATGGGTGTCCTAACCATTTACATCAGGCTTAGATTTTTATCCTTTCTTTGTAATATTTGTACCAAACAGAAAAAAACCTACACAGATAAAGAAATGAATAAATTTGTAATAACCACAAAAAAGCGAAGCTCAGCTTGATATACCATTTGAGTGGCCTATTGAATTTTGTACCAACGAGAAATCTCATTTCCAGGCCATGTTTCACTATTTAAACAAACGAAGGGCTAAATTTGAGAAAGCGAACATGGACTCAGGATTTTATATCATTTTGTAATACTCAAATAAACGAAGAAATATATTTGGATGGATTATTTAGTTTTGTACCAGGCAGAAAAAGGAAACAAAGATATAAATTTGTACTGACCAGAAAAGCGAAGAAGGATCAGCATTCTATACTTTTTGTACCATTAAAAAAATAATAAATTTATTGGGGTGTCCTATTTCCTTTTGTACCAACGAGAACCATTTTTAACCGGCTTAGAATTTTATACCTTTTTTGTAATATTTGTACCAAACAAAAAAGCAAGGAAATACCATTTAACTAACTAATAATTTTTGTGCTAACCAAAAAAGCGAAGAAAGACAATTTTAAGTAGCTCAGCATGTTATAACTTTGTGTGCTACACATTTGAGTGGTCTACCCAATTTTGTACCAACGAGAAATGCCTTTTTAACTAGCTTAGAATTTCTTGACCATGTTGTACTATTTAAAGAAGCGAAGGGATAAATTTGTCTGACCAATTCAATTTTTCACCAACGAGAAATGCCATTTTAACTAGCTCAGAATGTCTATACCTTTTTGCACTATTTAAACAATCAAAGGAATAAATTTGTACTAATCAGACTCAAAATTTTATATCATTTTCTAATACTCAAATGGACGAAGGAATAAATTTGTGTGACCTATTCGTTTGACCGGTAATAAATTAGCTGTTGTAATGCAAAACTAATTTGTTTACAAATCGTTCATCACAAATTTGATTTGGCGTCTTTACAGTTTCCAACTAGAATACTTAAATATTGCATAGAATAGCAATATACTTTAAACCTGTCTCTGTAGTCATAAAATTAGGATAACATGGTATACTCTATCAATCTCACCCAATTCAGTCATGCGTCTACAATTAAATGTTTTACGCCAAGAGTGCCTTTTTGACTTCAGTGCTAGTACGCAAACTATTATACGTGCAGTTTTACAATACAGTTCTCAAATTAAAAGAAAATCGAAGTCAGTCTTTCTCCTTTATATCCAGACAGCCCATTACATTTGGGATCCTGTCATTTCTGCAGAAACGTAGCGCACTGATTAAAGGATTTTTCAGTTTATTTTCTTCATTAGTACTGCATATATAAAAGAAATTTATTTATTCCGCACTCTGTTCTTTTTAATTAAAACAAACAAAAAGTAGTGTAAATCAACATTCAACTAGATAAATTAGTTGAAATAGGTTTCATATTTGACATTTTGTTTTCGTTGAATGCTAATAACACAGCCACACAAAAAAGAAAAACATTCTGTGCAGCGGATCCCAGTGTATGGATTCGATATATTTTGTTACATAGAATCCAAATTTCCAAACTCCAGGACGATTGATCATGTTAATTCGTTTTATGGGCGAAAGAAAAACTTGAGCAATTTTGGATAGGGATAATACACGTGTTTCGCCCATTTCAAAAAATGACACAGTCAATCGTCCTGGGCAGGGCCAGATTAAGGGGGCTTAGATGGACAAGAGACCCGGGCCTCCAGGTGGACATGGATCTTCACTCTGGTCAAAATCTTCACTGGTTATCTAGAAAGAATCATGAAGATACAATCATCATCATAAAATAAAATATGACAAAAAATATGAAACATATTCCCTTAACTTGCCTACTGTACTTTGACAGAAAGGTATTAGGTGAAATCAGCAGGGGCTACATACTTTTCCTAGCCTCGGGCCTCCAGATGGGTAATCCAGCCCAAGTCCAGCAGTTACGAAATTTGGATTCTGTGTAACAAAATATATCGAATTCACACCCTGGGATCCCCTGCAGAAAACATTTTTTTTTACTTTTATTTATTTATTTTTTTATTTATGTGTGTGTTACACATTTAATTACACATTGCTTTTCCCTATATCATAAGAAAACCTAGAATAACAGTTACTCGTGCCACATTGTTGTAATAATAATAATAATAATAATAATAATAATAATAATAATAATAATAATAATAAAAATTATTATTATTATTATTATTAAAAGAAGAAGAAGAAGAAGAAGAATATGAAACACACAGTTTACAGAAACACTTTCTTTTTATAGTAGTCCCACTTTCCTTTTTAAGTACTAAAGGAATACACTTAGTCTATTACTTTGACATAGATTCATTCTTAAACGAATTATAGCGAATATGCAGCCAAAATGGGCTAAATTATAAGTTCATTTTAAAACAATTTTTGTTATTAAGAAATTATTATTTCTTGGTTAAAACAGTAAACATCCAGACAAGCTTTGTAATTCTAGAATAAACTTCTAGTCAAGGAAAACAACGAACCTAATTTCAAAAATAAGCACACGGATGTTACAGTAACACACTTTCACCAACTTAAAATTAAAATCCATATGGGTAATCAAGGATGCTTATTCGTATAAAAGCAAAATTTTAAAAAGTTTACTCGTCCAGTTCATAACTATTCAATAGAGTGTTTACGCCGCCACTCCGAGCGTCGCTTAAGAGGTCCCGACGCCTTTACTAGGGTAATGTAGCAGCCAGCACCTGTAGTCCAAGAATCTGAGCCGGCATACGTCCAAGTCTCGAAACACGTTACCGCATAAGACAACCTCCAGGGAGGACTTCAAGCTCAAGAGTCCAGTTCCATAGAGGGAGACGACAAAGGACAGCCATCAGCCAGTTCGAACACAGGACCACGACGTCCCATGCCAAGCAGCGAGATCCTGCGAGTCTGCGAGGCGACGCCTATAAGAGCGTCTCACCCTTAGATTGCAGTATAGGAGTAAATGGCAATGCTTTTCCTTATGCCCATTGTTGCCAAACTTAGCCTGAACTTTAGAAATAGTTTTATTTTTGTAGAACATTGTATTCTCTATCAAATAATGTTTTTTTCTCACATCAAGAAGAATTTTCAAGGATTGAAATAAATTGAAACAGTGAAATCTTGCTAATGGCAAATTCTAACGTCGCGTTAAACATATCACGTCATAAGTTCGGAACTATAAGAGATACAACGTTGAAACTTATACAACTATTAACACCATATTTGGTGCCAATGTTGGAAAAGTTGGCATTCAAAGAGCTTCTTGAATTTTAAAATAAAAAATAAAATATAAGAGAAAGTGCATATACTACTCCAATAGAATATCTAAAGAATTGACTAGTGAGAAACTTTTTTATTTTTCAGCTTAGATGGGGGTGCAAAGCGAGAAAAGTATTGAGAAAGGATTGAAGTTATTTTTAAAACAAATTGCAGGTCGATATCTTTCTTTATTTAGGTTTTGACTTTTAGTGTTAAGAGTGAACTTTCCAAAGAGCGCGCATCTGACCAGAAGAAAGGCAGTGACAAATCTTGCCAATGCTAGCGTATTTTCCTCATAGTGTTTGTTTTAAAGTCACTGATGTAAAGTGTTGTGCTATACCGAAGAGTATTCACACTTGATGCTATGCGAGAACGAATCTACTGCTTAACGGAAGCATGATCGCAAAATCGAATCCTTGACCACACATACGAGAAACATTGCGTCAACTCCACTCAATCTTACATTTCACTTACTTCGCTCCTTTTCCTTGAGTTACACACACACACACACACACACACACACACACATATATATATATATATATATATATATATATATATATATATATATATATATATATATATATATATATATATATATATATATAAGTGAGACTGATATTCAGACATCGGGAGGGTATAGTTTCGTATTTTCTCTCTTCCAAGAAAGACAAATTATTTCAACCGCAGATGAATAATAAGTACAGTAAACACTTAAATCAGAATAATAATTCAGTTAGCAATAACATTAATCATAAAAATGCAGTTGGTACTCAAACAAAACAAACTGTTTGTTCTCTTCAGAAAATCAATAACTGTGGAAGGGGAAAAAGCAGACCAATATCTGTTAATAATAAAACTCCTCACTCCTGATGATAAAAAATTATTTGTTTTTGTAATTGATTCATTTACAGTTCGCACGTGGTCCCTAATGTTCTTTCGAATGCTGACAATTTTGACAATAAAAGTTGGTTTCGTTTGTAGTTCCACTTCTTTATTTACTTTGAATACGTAGATGAAGTTGAGAAAAAACATTAACAACAAATAACTTCATGAGCTCACAAAGCAGAATGAAAAGGCTCTTTGTTATTTTCCCCAATGTTGCTTTAGGAAGCATGTAAGAAACAAAATGTATTTTCGGATGGTTTGATAATTCTGTTTGGGTTTGTTTCCTCGTCCAACGATCTATACCTTGATGGCTGTTACTCTACGTGACTGAAAGTCACAACTTGTGCGTTTTTAAAGAACAGATATAATAGGGTTTCTTTTCATTATTCTTCTGTTTCCAGACTGACATTGTGTGTCTGAGGTGTCAGAAGTGAGTATAGAAAGTTCAGTATCTATTCACCATTACATTTTGTCATCATCATCATCATCATCACAGGTGTTCTACCATTTTTGACAGGTCACTTGCTGCCACTAAGAAGCAACTATGATCCACGGCCTTACGGTAACCTCTTAGCCTTTACGTGTGATTTTTCTATTTTGATATCGTCCAGTAGTTGTAGTTTCCTTTGTCCCCTCCCTCTTTTACCTGTCACCATACCCTCTTCACGATCTTCATGATACTGTTCCTTCTTAGCCAATGTCCCAATCAGTTTCTCTTCCTTTTCTCAATTATATATAAAATTGTTCTTTTGACCCCACCATTTCTAATACTCTCTTATTCGTTTTTCGTTCGACCCAGCTAATTCTCTAAATTCTCCTCCACACTCACACTGCGAAAGCTTCCAGTCGTTTTAAATCATTTTTTTGATAATGACCATGTTTCTGACCCTTATAGTACAATACCCCACACGAAACATTTTATGAGACTTTTTCTCAACTCTTTATTCAAGGTCACACAAAACAGACTTCTTTCCTCCTAAAGGCTTCTTTCGCTATTCCACTCCTTGCTTTTATTTCACGTTTACATTTCGGGTTTATTCCACACACGCTCTTCGGGCTTTCAAGTACAGAATGAATACATGGAAGGGATTTCACCTTTAAGCGGAAGCAGCGGGAGTGATTAAAAGGTATTTAGCATGCGTTCTTTTCTTCTTTTTTTAATTTTAAATTTACAAATCTTTCGTTAATATTCACAAATGCATTTAAAATTTCTATTATATTGTGATGTTCCATTTTAGACCTCCTGGTATTTGTTATATATCATTCTGTTGTTCTGCGGGGAAAATCAGATCTAAACCATCGGAAATGGGGAGCAGCCGCCTTCACAATATACTTTACAATGTAACTTTTTTTGATAAACGAAATTAGTTTTGCGGATATTTTGCGTACACAGACAAAAGAGCTTTTTCGTACGTCATATTTTCTCGTCACATATTACGATCACCCCTTCCCCAACACTTTTATCCAGGTTCAGAACAGTATCTTACCCATTGCTATTTCTTAGCTTGCTGCACAATCGGTACAGGAAATTTTTGTGTGAAATAGTTTAGCCTGCCATTTATTTCAAACAATCATGTTTTATATTTGTTTCATATATTCTCTCGATTCCGTATTGCTCCCGTTAAAATTTTATTGCAACGATTTATATACCATCATAAAAGGAAACCCCCTACCTAATACACAATTATTAGACTAATGTTTCGTATCCTCCAATTCGACGTTCCAAATGAAATGTGTTGACCGGCTTTAGAAATTATAATTATCACATTTTATTTTTAGAACTCCGGATCTTTCATCAAAATTTATTTCACCTCTTCACCATCATCACCCTTTTGTAATAAAATAGTAAATTCGATTTTCTATTTTTTTATTTAAGTAACATGCATCATCCTGATGCCTAGTTTATAAATTAAACATTTATTCAAGCGTAACAGATTACGTTACTGAGCGTTTACTCCCTTAATAATCCGGAGCATAACTAACCTGCTCTTAAAACTCCGATAAATATCATTCTAAATAGCTCAAAAATCTACATAGTATCATTATATTGCGTATTCTCCAAGTAAATTTCGTTGTAGAGTCAACTATTTTTGCATTGGTGGATTGAATTAATATTTATTTATTTATTTATTTATTTATTTTAACAATCACCAGATACAGCTCAGAGGCCATTTTACACTGGATATCTAACGACAACAATGGAAAGGATTTTGGGAAGGTATCGGCCAGGACCTGTTTAGTAGGTACCATCCCGGCATTTACCTGGTAGGACTGAGGAAAACCCTGGAAAACCCCAGTCAGGATGGTCGGCAGCGGGAATCGAACCCGCGACCTCCCGAATGCAAAGCCAACGCTCTACCACTTCAGCTACTTCGCCCGGTTAACTACTTCGGATATTATATTACTAGAAAATTATTTTCTATACATTAAAATACTAAGCAATTTCGGAATAAAAAGTGTACTAGTATAGTGCAAAATCTGTCATCGAAAGGTAAAATCTGACCAAACAAAATCACTTTGTAATTGTGTCTGATGAGGGTATTGAGGCATTGCCGAAACTACAATACTATTATTATTATTATTTTTAAATGTGATTTGCTTTGGTCCCATTTTAATTTTAATTAGGGCAAAGAAATTTCAGAGCTAGAATGAACGGCATCCATGCGAAATGCAATGAAGAATTTTGCATTCAATGTAGAAAATTGAAATACAAAAACAAACGATTCACAGTACGTACGTAATATATAATATAGCGATAAAAGTATGAAAATGTTTGTGCTGGGAATTAAGAAATAATGCGATTTCGAAATATGAGTGAGCCAATTGTTTCTTTTTTTAATATTTTAGTTTCTCGAAAATACAATTTAATTGAAACGAAGGAAATACAAGAATTCAAGCTAAGAAAGAAATGTCCTATAAAACCTGAATCAAAAGTGGCATCTAAGAAGCTTTTAACCTTAGTCTTGCTGACGTGGTTGATCTTCCCTTGCGTAGAGAACTATCCTAAACCACTTGACAGCTGAAGTGCAGCTTCCTTCATCAGAAGGAAAGGAGGAAAGGGGAAGTTTCGAGAGACAGAGAGAAGATAAAAAGTTGAAGGAAATCACTAAAGAAGTTTCGAAACCTTCTTCTGATTTAATATACAACAGAATGGAAGGGTCATGTTTCGTATTATAGCCTGTCATTCTCTGTGGCTACTATAGTGAATTTGGTAATTCTAATAGATGTCTAGAAGAAAAGTGCTATATAAGGCACTCATTATTCTCCAAGTTGTAAAATAATTATTTCAGATAGTTTTGTAAGTCATTGTTCAACACGTTACAGAACTAATATTTCACATTGTAACTGTTAGAAACACTCTTGAATAAAATAGAATTACTAGTGACAATAATTTAAAGGCGAATGATGAAAACTAAATAATGAAGGCTTTCACTTAAGTCGTTAACCTATAAATACCAACATTTTCGTCTGGCTCTTCCTACTAGACTTGGTGAATTTCTCCTAATGAAACTTTATTTACTATAATTAATTTTCTAAATTAACTTCAACCTATAACTTTTAAACGGAATATTATATATATATATATATATATATATATATATATATATATATATATATATATATATATATATATATATATAGTTATTTACCTTATGATAAATAATCTGGGTTCCTGTCATCATGGCATAGCAATTGACGAAAAACCTTTAGATATAAAGGTTAGTGGCGAGTATAATGAATAAGCAGTAGCGAAAGACAACAAAGGGGGTCCTCCACCTTAGGTATTTGGCAGAAGGCTAACAACCTCCTACTATAAAAAGGCACTTGTTCAGAAACATTCACAGAAGACTCGGACCAGGACTGATAACTTGGCATGAAGTCACCAAAGTAAAATGAATACGAGATTTGGAACATGAAATATCGTCGCATGAGAACCAGAGGAACGTAACTTCATTTTCATAGGTTTACAGGGGAGAGAAAAATAAGCGATTTTAAAAGAAAAATTTTAAAAATAATAAGATGGTAAAAATATTATTTAATAGTAATTAAGGCAATACAAAATGGGTTTCAATACTACACAAATGGCAGGATAGCTAATCAAAATAGTAACTCAGTTTCGTGCTACATACTATGGAAATGAGATACGTTTCTTTGATTCTGAGCAGATTGATATAAAGGAATTGTTCTTGTGGATATACGCTTAGCAAATCATAGTAGCCTTCAGCTTTCTTATACGAGCTCTAACTAGAAACATTAAACATTGACATCTAAATGTTAAAATAGCACCACTAAACACTAAAATATCATTTAATCACTATCACCATCATCACCACTACTACAGCAATGCACGCGTTGCAGAGATAGGAAACTTGAACCATGACCCACTGACCTACCATTCGTCGTGACTCATGACCCACTTGACTCACTCTGACCCACCATGATTCATTCTGACCCACCGAAACCCATCGTTATCAACTCTGACCCATGATCCACGCCCTCTTCTCCACTGACTAAAGAGTTTACACCTGTAAAGAAGGCTGTGAAATTATTAGTAATCGCGGTTTGAATTTCTACGGTCAATCGCTCAAGCATCGCTCTGTTACAATACTGGTGGATCTGACCTTTACGATATAAGATGGTAAAGTGTTTGTCATGGGCCAAATTATGATGAATTTCAATTTAACATATATAATTATTTTCTTGTTGAGTTACAGGTACTTTTCAGTAAAAAATATGATGAAATTTGAAGGTCTTAAAATTTAAGGTAAAGTAGGCCAACGTAAAGATAAAAAGCTGTAAAATTTTCCATATAATTAAGCATACCGTACAAACTTAAAATTATAATAAACACAAGTTTCAGCAATTAATACAATAGAAAGCAGTTAAAATGCGAAGCACTGTAGTTTTTCTTTCTCAATTCTATTTCAAATGTGGCTGACCCGGACCACTAAACTTAATTATCCATAGGTAGATGATATTTCAGATCAGCATACGAAACTGAAGTATTCGTCAATAAATTCTTAGAATTCTGAACAATGTTTTAAAAGTGATATAATTTTTTCCAGATTTCAATTCAGGATATTTATTGCTAAACATTAAGGATAACTAAGAATATATAAAAAGTAAAAAATTAGTTATTAGATAAAAAAAAATACTAACTTTCTACCATGTAATACTAGATAATTTCGAAAAATATTTTTGCATTTCGATCAAATTAATTTTGGAAAACTTTTCAAAGCCATATGCCTCCCCTAAAGGAAATACATTTCACTTACAGAAATCTTGTTTTGTATGAGTTGCGTCTTAAAACTTTGTGAAAATTCAACCACCTGGTACCACGACGAATCTATTTACTTTATAAGTCAATCTAACTATTTTCATTGGGTATTAGGACATGATCCAATCACCCTTCGGTACTTCAAATATACTTAAGTATCACCAACTTCCAAACTAGGAGGTAAATATTAAATGTTTCAACAAAATAGGTAAATGGATTATAAGTCTCAGAAGATAAAACTATCAGTAGTTTCCATATACCCTAAGCTTAATAAAAACTAATTTAGGTATTCAACTGATTGCAATTTCTAATCTACTCCATTCCTTACTCATAGTGTAAAGAAAGCGTGCGTAAGAGTTGATTCTACGTATTAAAAAATGCAGAAAAGGGTTTCCAGTCAGAGATCAAGAATGGCAGGAATCATTGGAATCATTGCTGATTTCTTTCAGATCGTTGCCGCATCAGTTGCCCGAGTCGTTGTTTTGGTAATAGAGTGCTTCAAACTAGAAGTCGTGTTCTGGATTTTGTTGCATGAGCTTAACTGTTTCCTTTCATGCGTAGAAACATTTAGTATAGCTACGTACTCTATATATAGCCTTAATATTTTCCCATTACTTTTATACGAAACAATCTTCAAGAATTTCAACAAGAGAGTCATTTTTGTAACAATTTTTAATAACAACAGTCAGACACATACCCAGAAATTCATTTCGAGGAGGGTTCAAGGATTTTGCGGACGCCCAAATTCAGAATGAGTGTAAATTTTACACGTGTCGACAATTTTGCGTAAAATTTTAGTACCGGTAATCCTATATTTAAAAAATATCGAAATTTCAAGGAAGGGGGGCTTGATAGAAGTATCAAGCAAATGAAATTATGGTTAACCTAGTTTCGTCATCTCCCTTACCTATTCCTCCTAGTATTGTCTCCTTTGGATTAGTTGCCCTTTTCTTCTTGAGTCTAGGACTGTCATCACCTGATGTTGATGATAAAGATTCCGGACCACCACTAGGTACATAATCATCACTTGAACATGAACTCAAAAGATATTCATTTACTATAACATTAGATTCAGTTTTTCCTTCACCCGCTTTCTTGGCGTTATCCAATTCTGTTGTTGATGCTAAGGATCCCGGATCAGCAATAAGCACATAATTATTACTCGAACACGAACTCAATAGATCTTGTTTGTTTTCTGTACCGACTCAAAATTTTCTTCTTCCGTTTTCTCGGTGTTATTTAATTTGATTAACTCGAGAACTTTTCTTGCCATAGAAGTCAATTCGCAATTCATAAACGAACTGTGCGGGACGGCGTGCTAATCAGCAGCCACACCTTCATTCGCTACTTTCTTGTCTTTCGTCATTCTTCCTACCAAAAAATCAAAACTCGGCAATAAAAGGCTGTCGAAAAATAACTTGCATTGTCGCGGACAGTGTTTCTTTCAGAAACAGCGTTCCGGGGGGCACACTTAGTATTCCGTGGGGCACTGCTGATACTATTCTATTTATTATTATATTATAAACGCATTATTTTGGTCTCCTCCGGGGGCCACTCTCAGAGCTCCGGGGGGCAGTGCCTCCCCAAAAACAGGTCTGGAAGAAACACTGGTCGCGGACAACTACTTGACAAAAAGGTAATTTGCATATTTTGCTAGGGAGCAGTGGCGGCGTAAGGGCGGGGCGAGCGGTGCCCCTGCCCCGGGCCGCATTTTATAGGGGCCCCCAACGGTAGGTAAAAAAATAATTAGTAAGGAACCTTGTTAACATGAGCCGTACAAGGGCCGTCAAGGTTTATAAGCGACACCTCCCTAAATGTAAACGCAATTAATTGTCAATGAATATTACACCAAATAACGGATGAAACAACAGGAAAAAAAATGAAATCTTTGAGTTTTACGTCCCACGGTTATGCCGGTTAGGCTAAAGGAGACGGTGATGATGAGTGATGAATGAAATGGTGGAATGAAGAAAGTGGGAGGAAACGGGAGAACCCAGAGAAAACCCACGCACACGGTGTTTGTCCACCACAAAGTTCACTTGGCGGGGACTGGGATCGAACCCGGGACCCCAAGCACCAGAGGTGAACGCTCTACCACTGAGCCACCGCGGCCCCATGAAACAACACGAATGTCTGTCTAGTAAAGCTAATCAGTGCTGGGATTTCGTATAAGCTAAACTAGTTTTAAGCTTCGGGCCTCTTATTTATTTATTTATTTATTCATATATCAGTTCAAGAGATGGGTAGAAAGAAGGGATCAACGTATATAATGCTTTATTAGGGTACTAGCATTCTGTTGCTAACTAAAAGCTCTGGTGTAGACGCTATAGTCGCTGATTCACTTGTTCTCCTTCTGTCTTTTTCCAAGTCGAATTTTTAGCAAGCGACACCCTTTTGCTTAGCTGGTTTCCGCAGTTCTGTTCTTGTTTTTTGGCGTATCAATTTACATTTCAGTCCACAAATTTAGAGCGAAGAAAATGTTCAATAAGAAAACAAGTGCTCAAATATCCAAAATACTTCAACATTATATTCAATTCAACTCCTGATAGTTCTGATAGATCTCATGTGGAACAGTTGTCACAAATCATTCGATTTGTTGACATATAACGTGATTCTGTTCAAGTTCGGGAAGCATTTATTTATTTCATCTCTGTCGAAGGAAAGACTGCTGAGAGTATTTCTGATGAAAATACTAAAGAAACTGCAACGTGATAGGCTTGATATTAAGATTGCACAGGCCAGTTATGTGATAATCAGGCTACAATGGCCAGGCAATATTCATGAGTTCAAATTTTGATACGGAATATAAGTTCTTTGGCCATTTTCGTTCCTTGTATCAATAATTCATTGAACCTTGTGGGTTACATGCTGCGCGCGTTAACGTTCTGGCGGTCACTTTGTTTGGAGCAATGGAATGTTTGTTGGTATTCTTCTCTAGGTCTACTCACGGATGAAATGTGCTGCTAAATCACGTAAAGATTGGTCTGAAACGTGAAAGTGACATTAGATGTAGTTCAAAAGCAGAAGCTTTAAAGGCACTTTCTAGTAAATTGGATGAAGTCATTGATCTGTTGGAAGATGTGAGTGACACTTCGTTTGGAACGCTTGATACTAGAGAAGATGCTGGTCATTTAACTTCATCGCTTTACTATATTTCTGGCCTGCATATCTCTCATATATTGATCGGATCAAAAATGCCTTCAATCTCAGGATATGAGTTTCAATCAAACTTTTATTCAGTTACAGAGCCGAGTTGACACCATTCATACCTGGTGACTTGAGCTTGGCTAGGAAATCATATCCGCATCTGAATAAAGTTGCAGGGCACGGAACATAACTGTGGATACACACAGGGGAAAGAGATGCATGCCTGGAGAAGCAAAGAATGAACCCCTGACTGCACAGGCCGAAGTGAAGCGCTCTATCAATGACATTCTGGATGAGATGAGACAACAAATGTATGATCATTTTACTCAGATGCATGACCTGAACGAAATATTTGGATTTCTGTGTTCTATGGCCAACTTTGTGCAGCAGCTAGACGATGAGAGCGAGGAAAAGCTAAAAGCATGTTGCTGTGATTTGGTTTCGTTTCTACCCGAATGACCTGGATGGCTTAGAATCATTTCAGGATAGTAAGGATATAACCCGTTCACTAAGGTGTGCTCAGAAAGATAAAAAACAACTTGACTTTTCCCCACAAGGCATCCTGAAATATGTATCTTCAATGGGGCTTTAAGTTTACTAAAGTTTGGCAACCGCTCTTCATCTTTTGATAACACTGCCCGTATCTGTCGTATCATGTGAATGGTCTTTCAGCAAAATGAAATTGATAAAATCATATTTGTGTTCCACAATGAGTCAAGAAAGATTCACGAATCTGGCCATGCTTTCTATCGAAAATGAAATAGCATCCACTTTGGATTTTGATAATATAGTTGAGACTTTCGCTGCTACCAAAGCAAGGAAGGTATCATTCTGAATGTTGTGGAACAAGGCTAAAATGGTAGTGGAACTACTGTCGAAAGTGTTTTGATGTTTCAAGTAAACGCAATAAGGATACAAAAGTACCAAAAGAGTAATAAAAAGCCGTCAATATCTGTCAATTAACTGGTGATAGGTGGTAATGAAAAGTAGGATGGTATAACCCGTAGTAGAATTCTGTGCTCACATATTTAATCTATAATGTATCCCCAATTATTCAATATATCCATGATATTTTGTTATAATATATCCTAATACTAAGTATGTTAGTAAGTGGTAATGGAAATAGTCATAAGTGACAGAATATAAACATGACTGAATTATTAAATACAAAATAATATAATCATAAAACAAGTATGAAATCTGGAAACAATAGTAAAAAAGTCAAGCAGGAGAGAAATATTCTAGTGCTTAAGTATTCATTGATACTTCGGCAAAAGCAGTGGGACTAAATAGATCGTACATTATCACCGGAGAGAAACCTAGTAAAATATAAATGAAGACACGCAGGAGAGAAATCTATTTTAGCCATTATTTACTGATAGTTCGGTTAAAAAGTGTTTAAGTACTGTGTATGATCACTGGAGAGAAATCGAATGTTAAAGTGAATGGGGCTAATTGTAGAAGAAAAATCTAATCAAATAAAACTCATTTAGCGTAAAGTCAGACAGGGAGAAACTATGAATAAAATTAGGTCTAACGATATGAGAAATTGCGCAAAAGAAACACCAAAGGCGAGAACCGAACAAAAATATTCTAGAAAAATAAAGCTTACATTTAGAAGTCGCATCGGTTATATTATTATTTGCGATTTTTGCAATATCAGCTCATTGTTACGTTTTGTGCGTAAATTTGTCTGTAAATATATTACGAGCGCGTTGATACTAGGATAGTATAGGTGTAGGATAAATTCTGGATTCTTGATTATTACGTATTGTTTGTTCTTAAGATTATGTTATTTTTGTCATGGGTTGTAGTTCCCGTTACACTTGTATCTCTAATCCTTTTTCTATCATGTCTTTGTTTAACACGTTCACTGCCACGTGTATACTTAAGTATACACACGGCGTAGGTAAGTACAGGCCACGTGTATACTTAAGTATACACACACTAGGTTTCCTTCCTGGTCATGTGTGTTCTTAACTATTGAACATCCTACTTTGCCCTTAGGAGAGATATCACATGTGACCTGAGTGTCTTTTATTTTGCTGTCAGTTTATGGAATTTGTTTTCTGGGGAAGAGGGATCAAGTTTTGAATCCAGTACATAATTTTCTTTTATATTGAAACCTTCTTTTTGGTACAATATCTATATGCATCATATAAAAACAAAAAACAGCAAGCAAAACTAACTTATAGATATATGGGTATGCTGTTTTCTTATTACATTTTGTTTGAACAATGTATATAATGTAATGTATTTTTCCACTACAGAATATAAAACATTATTTTCTAAATTATAATACATGGAGAAAACGCACATAAATCTGATAAATGTCAAACAATTAAAGCTTTCCTGAATTGTAATTAGAAAGAAATATGAATTAGTGGTTTCCTTCTCATATCTAATATCTGATATGATCACTAATATCTAATATGACTTCCTTCTAATATCTAATTTCTGTTATTAGAAGGAAATATGACAAGTCTAATGAATCTCATTGAAGCAGTCTCTACACATATATGGACTCTTAGGGCGGGTGTTACAATAAGTCACAACTTGAGGTACACGCTTCAGTTTACCATTTATTAGCTGACCACTTCTTCCATACTTTTCAAACACAAAACACATCGCCTCTTTTTGGATTTTTCCAGAACTTTCTGTCAACCAAATAGTGAGAGTTCTCCTTTCTTGCCGTTGGGCTTGTTTCTTGAGGCTGGGGTTGGTTGCTTGGGGTTGCCAACGACAGGATAACTTCTTCTCTAAAAATCTTTTATAGTAAGATATTTCTTTGGAATAATAGGCGAAGGTGTGAAAATGAGCAAGTGGAAAGACATGAGGGAAGTATTGATGATTTCAACAAAGCACTGCACAACTGTCTACATCCAAACAGGAGAGGTGAAGGTAAAGCAAAAGCTCAATACATTGTCGACTACAATATAGGGAAGTCTTCAATGGCTATATATATAGTCAAATGGCCTTGCATGATACGTTTTCTGGCGCTGTAGCAAGTGACAGAAAAGTCATTATTGAATTACTGTGGGAAACAAGATTAGCAATACAGTACAACCCCTCAAATCCGAACCCCGGAAATCCTAAAACCCGGCAAATCCGAACACGTTCTCAGGAGAAAGAAAATAACTACAGCTGGAAAATGAAAAAAAATAGATTTAATCACACAAATTTAGTTTTTTTAAGGTTTTAACATTTTTAGGCTTAATGCTTATTCAAAATCATTATATTCTTACAAGAAGACAATTTGGACATGAGTGTACACCCGCCAGTCAAGGTCACTGCCCTTTCGACTACTGGGCCACCCTGTCTAACCTCAGTCGTTGTTTTACCGCAAATTCAGGGACGAAATAAGTACGTAATATTATTTCCCGGGTAATCCGAACCCCCCGAAATCCGAACAGGCTTCAGCCCCAATTAGTTGGGATTTGAGGGGTTGTACTGTATTCCTTTTCAACAATATATTATGCCAAGAATAAGAAGATTGTATAAAAAACAACCTACCCATGAAAAGTATATTATACATTGTATCATGCTAAAGACACAATAAAAACGTTGAATAAGAGTGAACGAAACAATATATTATCCGTGTATACTTTAGTATACACGTGGCTTGGAAAGGACTATGAACCGTCCCAGGCCATGTGTATACTAAAGTATACACAGCTGAAAACATATCAAAATATCAAAAACAACACTGAAACCATTAAAAACTGAAACATCAAGTTAAAAATGTCACAAAAGTTAAAAAGTAAAAAGAATTGAACGTTTGGCTTGAGCCCACCCATAATCCAAAATTACGCTTGGCAGTCAACGTGTTAAAAATGAACGAAAAAGAAAAAAATATGCAATGATAGTCCTGGTACAGTTTTATTTTTAGATACTAGACTAGAGGCGGTTCAAAGCATTAAATAATAGACAGGGATGTTGGATGTCACCCCCATTTGTTTAATATATCCCAGATTAAAATGATCTAAACACGCATACACACCAACCGGAAAAGGGGAGGAGTAAACAGGAAGAATGATTATGTAAATTAATGTCAAAAATGGAAGTGTATAAATCACGATTGTTCGAAAAGGGGCCCCAATCTATTTCACTGGCCCCGGGCCCCAATTTGCCTTACGCCGGCACTGCTCTACGAAGTCGACGTACGGTATGTTCCCTGCACTTCACACACACACACACATACATACTTACACAAAGAGAGAGAGAGAGAGAGAGAAACACTGTATATATTTAGTTCACAACTTGAAATACTGGAAAATTTTCTGGTTTCCGAAAGCTAATTGGAAAATTATAATTTTTTGCTGTCTAACTTTCCTCTACAGGAATTTAATTTTATAGCTTAGTGTGCATTTAAATATAGTGGGAAATTTTCCACCAAACATCACTATACATAATATCCAAAATTGTCCGGATTATGAAAAGTTTATTCATTTGTTTTTAGATCGTGATGAAAATTTTCCGATTCGTGAAAATTCCTTTTACTTGTTTCTACAGAGCAATAAAACTTTTTGCTTCAAAATGATGAAACTTTTCCGACTTATAAAATGTTCTTCAATTTTTCCATCCAGGACAGAAAATATTTCGATTCATGAAAAATTGTTGAACTTGTTCCTACATAGTATTGAAAATTGTGTGAGCGATGAAAATTTTGAGATTCTTTAAACAATCTTTCACTTTTTAACATTTCTATACATAATTTCAATCAATTTTGTGAATACTGAGGAACTGTTACTTGATCACTGATATTTGTTAAGAACGGAAAATTTTCCTGGAAAAATATAGAAGAAAATTTTCCACCTCACATCACGGCTAAACAGCGATGTAGAAATAAGTGGAATATGTTTTTATGCATCGGAAAATTTTCCGTTTTAAAATTTTCCGGAAAAATTTCATCGCTACAGTACAGACAATTTTTCGATTCATGAAAAATTGTTTCACTTATTCCTACATAGTACTGAAAATTGTCTGTTCAATGAAAATTTTGAGATTCTTTAAACAATCTTTCACTTTTTAACATTTCTATACATAATTTCAATCAATTTTGTGAATACTGAGGAACTGTTACTTGATCACTGATATTTGTTAAGAACGGAAAATTTTCCGGAAAAATATAGAAGAAAATTTTCCACCTCACATCACGGCTAAACAACGATGTAGAAATAAGTGGAGTATGTTTTTATGCATCGAAAAATTTTCCGTTTCAAAATTTTCCGGAAAATTTTCATTGCTACAGTACAGACATTTTTCCGATTCATGAAAAATTGTTTCACTTATTCCTAAATAGTACTGAAAATTGTCTGAGCCATGAAAATTTTCAGATTCTTTAAACGATCTTTCACTTTTTAACATTTCTATACATGAATTCAATCAATTTTACGAATACTGAGGAATTGTTACTTGATCACTGATATTTGTTAAGAACGGAAAATTTTCCGGAAAATTTTCATCACTGATATATATATATATATATATATATATATATATATATATATATATATATATATATATATATATATATACATGTATATGCGATGGGCGTTCAGTATGCTCTAATACTGACCCCTTCTCCCTCATGTAGGATCATGATTTCAACATGTGTAGAAAGTAGACATCTTATGATGACTTTATGCCGCAGTGCAAGTTATTTGACCATGTACTTTCTTCTTTGCAGGTGTTTGCAATAGGGCATCTGTAAGAACTCTGTGAAAATGGAAAATAGTGAGGTTCGTGCGGTCATCAAATACCTGTAATTGAAAAACTTACAGCCAAGGGAAATTCATGCCGACTTGGCACAAATATTAGGACAGTCTGCTCCATCATATCCTACAGTTGCGAGATGGTGCCGTGAGTTCAAATGTGGCAGGCAATCATGCGAAGATGCCCATGCAGGTGGGCTACCAGTAACAGTGACCACCGAAGAAAACATTCGAAGATCCTGGACATGGTTATGGCAAACAGACGAGTTACCATCAGGTATTTAGCAGAGAGTATAGGGTTGTCAACCGGCACAGTTCGTAACATCTTGAACAATCATTTGTGTATGAAGAAAGTCTCGGGACAATATGTCCCGCGAAACCTGAATGCTGATCAGAAGAAAAGCAGAGTGGCATTTTCAAGGCAACTTTTGGACAGGTATCGTGCAGATTCAGAGGACTTTTTGGCACGATTTGTGACAGTGGACGAAACATGGGTTTACCACTTTGACCCCGAATCCAAACAAAGGTCAATGCAATGGAAGCACACCAGCTCCCCAACCCCGAAGAAATTTCGTGTTCAAAAGTCAGTCAAAAAGGTTATGGCAATTGTTTTCTGGAATGCCAAGGGAATACTGCTGGTGGATTATCTGGAACATGGAACCACAATGACGGGCCAGTATTATGCTGACCTTATATCAAAATTGTGAGCTGCAATAAAGAGCAAGAGACCCCATTACTTTCAATAGCTTAGGGCTCAGTCAAACCTAAATCCGGCTCTGGATAGCGTTGACACGTCCTCCAAGGTTACTATCTCATGAATACAATGAAATGTGTCTTAATTGTGTAAGGATGTGTATTTAAATGAGATGCTCAAGATTAGATTTTAATAGTTGACGATTAACAATTTCACGTTTGTTGAATTTTGAGTCCCGTTGACTATAATAGCTTTATTTACGCTGCTCTCTTTAGTAGCAAATATTCGCGGTCTTCTCTGAATTTCCGTAACTTGACTGATCACGGCCTGTAGGTCAACATTACCAACATCTGTGGAAATTACAGCCTTGAAACGCATACGCATTTTTTGCGTCAGGGTGTTTATAGTACCCCCCTCAAGATAAAAATCACTGTCAAATATTTCTTTTTCTTTTGGAATATGTATAATTCGATGTCATACTGTTTCTCCAGGTAGGTATGCCATTAAAGTGTAATGATTGATTATTTCGATGGCAGTATACTGTTGCATGAAGGATGCTGATGGTTTTGGGTATCAAAAGATTTCGATGGGAAATAAGATTGCACTTTCAATTGTTAAACTCTCTGGGCATTGGTTCAAGTACGTCTCTGCTTCAAGGATGGTCATAGAAGATTAAAACGCTAGATGAAGTATATTGGCGTCTTGTACACAGTATTTCACCAACTCTTCTTGGAAAATAAACGGGTCGTCCTGGCGTTTTTTCGTACCACTTTATTAACTTCTCTCATTCATCCACTTTCATTTCATCAGCACTGTAATAATTAATGTCTGGTATTCTCCCTACGACGTTTGATTTTCAGTAGTATTTTAAAAATGCCGAAAATACCTTTTGGTTGCTGGTAAATGAAACGCCTCGGTTAATTTTTTCAGTGTCGTTGCCATGAAATTTAGCAAATCAATAAATAATAATCATTTTCCTATTCAAGATGATGGTCGGTTGTAGTTTATGTTATCAACCATAGATTTGAGTATAAAATGACAAGCATAACCTTTGAAATTATGTGTAGACATGTAATATTTTTGATGTGAGAGCTTCGTTGTCATAGATGCAAGAAAGGCAATGAGTAGGTATTACTGAAAAATATTCTGATTTCTAGCTGTCCATAAATTTCACAAGGATACCTACCGTCTTCAATGCAATTCTAACATACTTGACGGCCACCAGTAAATTTGGTTTAAGGATGAACATCATTGAACATGTCATTAGTGTTCCGAGTCGCCTCAATGTCACAAAATACAAGGATGGCCTTCTTGTCGTGTAAAAGGGATGGAACTTCAGAGTTTAACTGTTCGTATCAGATATCATGTAGCACTGGTGAGACAATGGAACGTGCTTGTGACCTGCATTATAGAAATAAACGGTAAAACTATGTTGTCTTTCAACTCTATGAGCATAAGAATAAATGTATAGGCCTAAAGGAACAATGATTCATCACCTTACATATCTTCAGACCTTTATGATATGGTACTGTAAGGTGATTTATGTATCATGTCCCACCATATGCATGTAGCATGTAGCGCATTCTGGACACCTTTTCTAAACATTAATGTTGTTGCATAGCGGTTTCTGTAAAACTT
Organism: Thermobia domestica; assembly: GCF_964235325.1. NCBI lineage: Eukaryota > Metazoa > Arthropoda > Insecta > Zygentoma > Lepismatidae > Thermobia > Thermobia domestica. Next base: position 199,467,938 of record NC_137456.1, on the reverse strand, counting down.
TCTCACATATGGACTAACAGTTTTTGACGTTTCAATCCCTGTTATTATATGTTTATGACAAGCTACATAATAATAAATAATAATAGATACAGCGCTGGTGTTAGTGACGTTATATTGCCTAATTAGAGTAGAGACACATCAAAATGATTGGAATTTCCCATTTGCCACCAAGACCTTCATCCAGAATATCCTCTCCGGTAAAACTGGTATACATTATAATTTTGTATAAAGTTAAACAGGCCTGCAACTGTTGCAGCTCTTCAACTTAAGCTCCACGGCTCAAATTCACTGAGAAATTACACAAATGTTCCTGTACGTCAGAGTTAAAAACTTACTGGCTCTGGTCTTTGTATTATTCGTACACTTTCTTATTTATGACACTATCTTATTTCTTATTTATTTATTTGTTTATTCACAAACTAGCTGAAAGTGCACACGTTAAGACAAAGTGAAAACACAAAAAAGAAAATACAGAAAAAAAATCGTTTCTCAGTACGTAAAGTTTTCATCCATTGAATTAAAAAGTTTGTCTCAGAGGTAAAAATGTTACATTCTGTTGACACTTGTATTCCCCATCAGGAAGTCGCGGTCGGCAAGAGAGATAGCCGCTGTTGACGGTGGCACGCCGCCAGTAGGCAGCCGCCACCCTTCCGCGACGGCACGACGATCTACTTATTCAAAGTTACCGACCTTTGGCCGAGGCGACAAGCGGTCGAAAATCGTAAAAAAAATATGCCTTTTGCCGACTGTTGCCGACCATCAGAGTCGGCAAAACACTCGGAAAGGCTTCTTTCCGACCCTCTGCCGACCCCTTATGCAAGCCTCTTTTCGACGGCGGCGCCGGGGCATTTACTGTGCCTTTACGGCTGTTTTCGACTGCTAGGCAAGGCAACTTGACGACGACGGCGCCGGCGCATTATATGCTCAACTCCGGCTGTTTGTCGACTGTTCGGCAAGGCAACTATTCGACGGTGGCGCCGGTGCTTTAATGCACATTTTCTGCTGTTTGGCGACTGCTCGGAAAGGCTACTTTCCAGCGGCGGAGCCGGCGCATTGTATGTGCCTCTCCGGCTGTTTGCCGACTGCTCGAAAGAACCTCTTTTCGATGTCGGCTTCCCGATTCTCCTACAGGCGGCATCAGACCTCTTAACGTCGTCGAAAAGTGGCCCTTTGCCGAATGGAAACCAACCCTTCAGGAAGGCAAAATTTTCATCACCTTTTACATTAGTCTTGCTTATGTCTTCCTCATGCTATCATTTCTCGACAAAGAGCATCCTTGCAAGTTCTTGGAGTATAATACTTGCATTTTTTGTGTGTGTCCCAGTATAATTTTTTCTTTTTTGCTTTTTTGCAGCACTAAACCAAAAAACAGGAAATTGAATGGGACTTGCAAGTTTATATACTTTCAGAACTAGTAATTGTGGCCTTGCCGAGAAATTATAGCATGGAGGCAGACTTAGGCAAAGGTACTGAAAATGTTGCCTTCCTGAATGATTGATTTCGAAGGCGGCATGAGGTCGGATGCCGCCTGTGGGAGAATCGGGAAGCCGACATCGGAAAGAGGTCCTTTCGAGCAGTCGGAAAACAGCCAGAAAGGTGCATAAAATGAGGCTGCGCCGCCGCTGGAAAGTAGCCTTTGCGAGCAGTCCGCAAACAGCAGAAAAGGTGCGTAGCAATGCAATGAAAATCATGGCGGATTCCCACCATTAATGTTGCACTCCGTACATACGCAGTTCATTTCTACATTTCTCAGTACGATATAAGTGCCATATAGAGGGAAAGTATCTGGGAATGACGTATAAATAATTGAAAGCGACCTAAAAATAACAAGTAAGCAGCTAATGATGCCCGTTAAGAATAATTCAATTAACACGTCTGTGGGCCTAATGTGAAAAACTTATAATAGTCAATACATTTTTCTCCTGAAAGCACATTTTTCACTCCGGACCACTAGGAACAACACTGTTCTATGCATTCAAAATTTGCTCGTTTCAAACGCTTTTCTCGAAGAAAAAAATCCGCAGTAATCCGTCGGAATACGGACTTTTCAGGCTGTCGTTTTCCCATCAACTATCTGGAGAAGGATTTTAAACGTCAATTTCAGATTTTATTGGCGAGTATAGCCAAAAATCGGCGAGTATAAAAAAAAGAATAGTCATGGTTTAATTTATCAGATTTACTGTTCCACTAATTGCCTGTCAAAAATAAATCTTTTTAGTCGGCACGAAACCAGCGTTCCCCATTGACAATCCGCGGGCGGGCCGAGAGCCCATATAAGAAAATACAAAACTGTTTGATTCTTTACATAACTGAACTTGTGCATTTATTATTATTTGATGCAAAGAGTTTCTGCAAAATTGTACCAAAAAAGTTGGGGAAAGCATTATTTTGAAAAGATATTTTCGTAATTGTTAACTTTATAATCTCGCCAGATAACACGCACCACTGTTCGCGCGCTCTAGCCAGTATATTGAAGAAAGGAGAAATATGGCGAAAAGTGATTTTCTAAATTTTTTAAAGTACAAGGGTCCCACTCCGACTGGAAAATGACATTTAAATAAAAATTAATCAAGTAAAAATTACAAATAAAAATATTGTAATAAAAGGTATGTGCTGGCGGAGAGATTCAAACTGGGCCTACCACTCACTGCACTGGCGTTTTTCCCCTGGAGTACGGATTTCTGCTTAAAAATAGCGTTCTTTTGACTGCATTATAGGGGGTACAACCTGTATTCCGCCTCGCTTTATTAAGTATTTTTACATTAATAAAACATTGCTGGTCACTTTTTCACTCTATTATGCCACAACTATTCACAGAAAGACAAAAATCAAATCATCGCCTCTAGCAGTAAGGCAGAGCTCTTAATCTAAAAATTATCCAAACTAACCTAACCTAAATTGCGGGAATTACTGCTGTATCGCAGACCAATTTGAAAACCGAAAAAAAGTACCAAAACATACTCCAATGGGTGATATTTGGTTGGGTTAGATTAAGTTACGTTCGAATACGTTACATTAGGTTAGGGGTATAAAATCTACAGTGCAAAAAACACAAACCAACCTGTGCAAGTTGGCTACTAAAATGCACGAATGCAATATGACTGAGTCAGAGCCGGGTGAGGCTGGTGTGCCCGCGCGGCAGCGCGGGGTGTGTCCGAAGGGATCAGGCTCGTCTGCGACGGTGGGCATACACGTAAGCGAGAGTAATGAAAACATGTGGGTTTTAGTAATCATACACATTTCAATATCACTTGTTATGGTTTCATACTAGTAACGCTTCAGTTGTAAAAAAAAAAAAAAAAAAAAAAAAAAATAGAGCTTTCATACACTGTGCAGAAATACATTGCCCTTGAGTTAGAAACCACTTATCTTCAAAAATAAGGCTTGTAATCTTTTGCAATTTCAAGAAGATTGTATACTACAGTTTCTTGACTGTATTCGTTATTTTGTAATAAAAAGTGAAATGAAAGTTTTACGTCCCATGGTTATGCCGGTTAGGCTACAGGACACAGTGATGATGAGAAATGAATGAAATGGTGGAATGAAGAAAGTAGAAGGAAACGGGAGAAACCCGAGAAGACCCACGAGCACGGTGTTTGTTCACTACAAAGTCCACACGGCGCGAGGTGGGTTCGAACCACGGGTCCCAAGCACCAGAGGTGAACGCTCTAGCACTGAGCCACCGTGCCCCCTATTTCTAATAGTTCTATAGAACTCACAGATGATATGTGATTCCCTTGACATACACACACCATTTCCATACTGCCATTTGCGCCCGTATATCGTAACGAGTGTACCTCCCCGTGAAATAGGCTATCCGCTTCCACATACAGTGAAGCTTACATCGAAAACAACCACTTTTACTTTCACTATTCCCATTGCCAGATCTTCACTCATTCATCCTCACAAACTTAAACAAATTCTCCTCTTAACCCGGTAAATTTCCTAAAATTGGTCCGGCGATACAACAATTAACCCAAGTTTTACCTTGAGTCGTAGTCTCACCCACTTATTCTTACTTCGTATCTTCTTCGAGCGAAGAATCAACAACACTCTTTGTTTGGAAAAGTCCAACCACACTGCATCACCACGTGACAAATGAGAACGCGAACCGAACATACAGGCAGGGCAACCAGACGACGATTTCTCCAATCAGGCTCTTCAGCGGCAAAGGTGGTATCGTCGCTGGCGGGTTGCCATCGGGAAAGAGCTGCAAAACGGCATAAGCGGAAAATGCCCACATCCCACCTTAACACCACCTGTGTTGGCGGCCTGTCCGCTGAACTAGGAGGCGGTCCGCCATTGACGGCGGCAAATTATCAATGGGGGAGGCATATACGAGCACTAACTGTCGCAGTCGTCCATTGTCTGCCGACTCGTTTTAAAAGGATCATCAGCTTACTGTATTAGCTGTTAAACTTACTTTCCATATACTGTTCCGCTTGCAGGTCCTATAGTACAAGAGTTATCTTACTAGTCGGCGAACCGCCAGCGTTTCGGCGTCTTTCGGACAACATTTTCCGCGGTCGGCCCGTCTGCTGTTTGTCGTATTCTTCCAAAATGTTTGTCAAGGATCCTCTCGTAATTGTAATTTAATTTTAAAAATTTTATTTTCATATACCCTTTACGTGCAATCCCTTTACTACATTTATCTTCATACATTTACCTTTTTATGGTCGGCACGCTGTCAGCGTTTCGACGTCCTTACAACCATCATTTGGCGCAATCGTTCCGTCTGCTGTATGCCGACATTCTGCCCACTACGTTTTCACAAGCATATTTAATGGAATTACTGTCCACCCACAAGAAAAACCTTCGGACAATTTCAACCTTTACTTCAATATTAAAGAACATACAGGCTCTATTCATTTTCCAAAATCCTACTCGTTGCCGCTGGTACGCGATATTGAAACTTTCGCCGACGTCGTTTTTCAACAAATTGCCGGCAGTGTCTGTTTGCATTCGTCGTTCGACTGTCTGCCAACTGTTTCGAGAAAACTTTATACGAAGGAAATATAAGCTATAATTCGTATCTTAAAGCAACAAATTACCTTCTAACTCTTTGTTTTATTTTGGTGAACGACTCTGTTTTTGCTTGTTGCGGTCGAAAATCGCGCGGAAAGACGCCGGTGTCCGGCGCCGGCAATCCGACCGCGGCATTTGGTTGGCATGGACAAATTGTCCGACTGTAGGCGGCAGGATGCTGATGGGGTTGTAATCGTACCCTAGTCTGTAAAACAAAGCGTGCTTTAAAATTGAAAAGGTGTCTCAAGTTAGCAAATTAAGAGAGCGAGTTCACCTTTGAGAAACACGAAAATAAATTTGCGATAGTAAGAATTGAGTATGAATTTTGCCATTGGTGATTTTACATAGGTAAAGTAAATCAGCTCCGCGGCATCGTTTCTTAGGTGAATATAAGTTCATTAAGCATATTAGTTCTTGTTTCGAACAATTACGTAAATCGGATTTTCTAAATCAACTATGGCAAGAAAGAAATGCCATATAGCTTCAGTGCCAGCTAGATTAGTAGTTACTACCATGTTTCTCACAGGTAAAAAAATCAATTATTGGAGAAATAAAAGCCTTATAAAACTTCATAATGGTAGGGAGACTTCATTTTTTTAGGGTGTATTCATGGGTGTATTTCAAGAGCATACTAGGTACATATTTTTATCTTCTGGATGATATCGAACTGGTATGATCCTTCAAGATTTTTTCCTCAAAGACAATACCTTGATCTTTTTGAGATGAAACACGTTTGATAGGTACACGTTAGATAGGTTAATAGTATACATATATTTGTGGAAGAACATTCTCTTTTAAGGAAATAGAAATTATAGTACATTTGTTGACAGGGTGCGAATTACCGGGAGGATGAGGGGATTTTCCCCCTTAATCACATTTTGTTCCCCCCAAAGAAGTCAGTTGAATAATACCCACCGGGGATGCTCCCTTTTCCCCAGGCCCGTATCCAGGGGGGTCTAAGGGGGGCGCCCCCCTAAATTTTTGCTGGCCCCCTAAAGTTTTACAGTAGGCTTGCAAAAGAACTATAATATGGTGATGAACTATCATATGGTTGGATCGGGCCGCCCTAACTTCAGTCCCCCCCCTACATTTTTGGGCTGCCTACGGGCCTGCTTTTCCCCCCAAACTATGCTCAGTATAACTCCAAATTTCTTCGGAATGATCGATGTAAACTATTCAGTTTTGGTCATTTCTACTTACCACCTAATTACCCACTATTTTCATTGTTGTCTAGTTGATCAATATTATTATGACTACGGTTGTTACTTGTAACTTTTGAAAATGTTCTTAGCGGTTGGCCTAGAAGAAGTAAACACATAGCTTCTTCCATCATAATTGGCGAAGGCGGGACATGTCATATTCATCCTCTACATTTGTATCGATTATCATCTTATTTTAATTTTTGTTATAACATGTTATTTCATTATCCAGTGTACTCTTTGTTAGCAAATGGTCTTCATTCCCTAGTAGTTTGTAAGCAACTCAAAAGTTGCATTTAATCTGTGATAATTAGCATAGTAATCACTGCCTTTTACACTTTACGGAAATGAACTTTTGAAACTGTACTCAAAATCTGAGATATAGGTATTCTCTCATAATTATATGTCAACGTACACCCTGGGGGTACGCTCCTGGTGAGCAGACATGTTAGTGAAGGAGATTTTTAGGTGAACAAGTACATAATTGAAGATTTGTTTCAGCATTTGCTAATACGACTAGTTCTCCGTGTCATTGCCCGTGTCTGTATAAGCATTTCAACTGGAGCGGGTTTTTTAAAGTTAACTTTCATTATTTCCATCTTTCTTTTTGCTGCACAGTTTGCTGTCCACGCTAATATGTTGTCTGAAAATCTCCAATGTAATGTATTACTTTATTTGAATAACGTAGCCCATAGTGAAACAACTCATCTGCAACCTAACAGTAAAGCAATTGTAAGTGTTGACTTCCTGAGCCCCATCACGGAATCGATATTTGGAGGGGAAAAAGTCGCGAAGAGCGCAGCTTTAGCGGGGAGTAGAAGCATAAGCTCGAAATTTGAATTGTGAGATTTCAAATATTTGGCCTTGGATTTGACCTTCACGTCAGAAATCGGGACCAGCAACAATCCATTCTTGTTTGATAGGATAATATCTAGATTTTCTTTTTTTTAAAAAAGTATGTCCGGTTTAACTGATAATTTTAGTGGTTTTCATAAGACAGATTTTTTTTTTTGCTACCTGTATGTAATTACGCAAAGTGGGAGATTTCAGTATGAGTGGAAAAGATAAAATATGCTTGTGATCATGGCTATCGCTCGGGCCGAATTATTAGCTAAATAAACCTTAGAGAGCTACGGGGACAAGAGTGAGTACAACATTTAAACACGTTCAGAAAGGTTTGGTGGGGTGTGTATGTATGTCAGACAATATATACGCGCATAATTATTGTCAGTAGAGTTATTAAATGAATAAGTCTCTTAGTTTTTACATATGTCACACACACACACACACACACACACACACATATATATATATATATATATATATATATATATATATATATATATATATATATATATATATGGAGGTTGAGAAGGGAAATTAAATAAAAGAAAAAAAGAAAGAAAAAGAAAGAAAGCTCTGCAACATTTGTGATGCATGGAATAAGTCGTGAGTGACAACCCTTCACCCCTGGTGGGGATATTCATGAAGCTATAGGCTTATGTCTAATTATATTGGAATATAATTATCCATTTCTTAATTTCGAACATACTAGGTTCGATCGAAATGAGAAAACTTTTTATCGGACTTCTAAAAAAAAACTTAAAATAAATACATGACCGTGTTTATTACATATAGAATTCCCAGTCACGACCCCCTTTTCAGTTTTATTAAAAAATAGAAGAAGAAGATGAAGTAAGGAAAAGGAAGATAGAAGAGGAAAGAGGTAAAGTAAGAAGGTGATAAAGAGGAAACTGTTACTGGATATTTTGAGAAATATGGTAAAGGAAAGTGAATAATTATCGAATTGAAATTATTTCCAATAGCTATTGGGTGAATGTTTCGTATTAAGGTGATCAAAGGTAGACACATGTTAACCCATACATCCCAGACCTAGATCCATTTAACCCCAACTACCAAATTATCCCAATCTAGCTCTGAGATAGATGAGAAAGTTTAATTTAACCGTTTATTCAATATTTCCAGAAGTTCTAGACTAATATCCGATATTTGAAAAATAAACGACGAAGTTGATGGCATGTTAGAATCGACCACAGAAAAAAAAAATCAGAGTAACACACGTTTGTCGATCTTGAAGTTCTCCTATGATCATCATTCGTTCAGGTCACTTCGGTCCTTTTTGCTTCCTTCATAGAGCCAACTTAAATTAAGTTAGTATTGACATTCAACGACTTTAATTGCCAACTACCATTAACTATAGTAACTCACATATATATATCTATCAAAAAAATCGGTGCACTTAATACTAAACCTACATTTCACTCACACTCACATTCATATAGGACAGTGTATACTTCAGGTTACATTTAGTTGAATTAAACTAACCTAACTACATTTCTATAGACATTTATTACATTTCAAGAAAAGAAAACTTAGTTAGACATAACAGAAAAAATTTGAAACATGAAAAAAGAATGTTTCATAAGCATGCACAAAAATCTGCTACTTTCAACAATATCAAATAACACATTTCTCTTTCTAGAGATATTAAAAGTTGGATTACATTAAAAAAAATAATATTCGACAAAAGACGAAAGACAAAAAATAAAGGAAAAAAAAAGAAAATTCAAAGATCAACATATTTAAGATTCAGTGCAATGAATACATATCATTGTGAAAAAAAATATATAATTGGTTAATCATTCTTTAAAAAAAACACTTTAGTAGCATTTTATTGAGTCTCTGTCCCAAGAGGAGAAATTTCGACAATTTTATGAGTCTTTGTTCTCACGTCGATAATAACTCCTTTTTCAACTCTCTTTACGCACTGTGATTGGTGTCCATGAGAGTATTTAGTCGTTTTGGTTTTAATTACAGACAAATAGTTGCTTCATATTACATATATATTTTTTATTTCGTCACTTAACGCACTTGGTATGAATATTCAAAGTTTATCGAGATTTAAAATATCGAGTCCAGTCCCAAACATTGGGAACTTATTCCCATTATACGATATTTCAATGGACCCCTCGTAGGTCCTGTATTCACATTCCTAAATTATTACCAAAATCAGTTCATCGATTTTTTTTTCTCTGGTCTAGATCGTGTAGTCAAAATATTCTAGTCACTGAATAGTTAGGTTTCCGATCGAAGGGGAAAGATTTGTTTCATAGTTTACTGATAGAAGAATTTGTTGGTGGGGCGCACTCTTTCGAAGTTTACTGATTTCACTATGATCTCGCAAAATAAATTTGGATAAGGATTAGGGTTTTGTTTAGTTTTCTTACGACCTGCTACTTGTTCTATTTACATGCAGTATTTAACATGATATTCAACTTTAATAGTCACAAACATTAATAACATCTCAATAAGGTGTCATTTATTACAATTTACGCGGTAATACTGTATATCACAAATAGTTGGTCAGTGTCGGGTGTGAAAAATCTATGGCAACCTAAAACAACCAGGGTAAATACCGAGCCCTTTACATACATACTCGCATATATATATATATATATATATATATATATATATATATATATATATATATATATATATATATATATATATATATATATATTCATATTACTCAATATAACAAATTTCACTCTAATATTAATCTTAGTATGTCGACGTTTAAATTCTACATATCCTTTTTATATTCGATAAATATTCACATTTTATTGGCTCAAAGACAAAACAAAAACCCTGACTAACAAAAATTATTTTCTCTTCTCATAAGGTTGCGACATTGAAACTTTATATATATAAACCCGATAATTAATAATAATTCTCCATTTACTAAGATCCGCGTATAAAGGAATGATTGATATTATTTAGTAAGTTGACACAAGAGGTGGAAATACAACAAATAGAGCAGGCACGTAACCATTTAAACTATGTAAGTACACATATAGATGTATATACAGAGAAAGAAAAAAATCAATGTTATTCGAAACTAGTGGGCCCAAACTACTAATACATACACCATATGACCAATCAATAGAAAGAAAACCAGAAATCATTAATCAATGTATGTAATTTGTACGATCAATGAATAACAAGTAAGTTTCTGGGAATCTGAAAGCATAGTGTACATTCTCGTCAGTTTCTCCCGTGGTGGGTTGAGTATCGTGTAAAACGGTAGTAAGTTGTTCTGAAATACCTCCACGAATTGTATCCCTCGATGTCTCAGTTAGTACATACGATCGAAATAAGTGATATGAACATTGGATGTTTTAATGAGTTTCAGAAACCGGGGGGAAGGAAGGTTGAAATTAAAACAAAATCTCGAAGTAAGAAGGAAGAAAGAGACAAGAGAGAGAAAGCGGCGCCAACGAAAGGAGAAAGATTAAAGTACTACTCACTACTAGAGACCTGCATGGGCCGGGCCCGGCCCGCGGGCCGGGCTTGGGCGGACCGACTCTGTTATTTCTTTGGGCCGGGGCGGGCCGACACTGTTATTTCTTTAGGCCGGGCCGGGCTTGGGCTGGCCGACACTGATTTCTCTTCAGGTCGGGCCGGGCTGGGGCCGATCAATTGCAATTCTTTAATAATTATTGACTTTCCTTGAACGATAATTGGAATAAAGCCAAACGTTTGAGAAGTGTGTCCGTGAAAAATGCTACAAAGAATGCAATAGCTAATTACAGTTTGCGTTGCTTAGCGGCTCCACTTTCACTATAGGGGATTGCGGTAAATTGAGCTCTGACCTTGACCTTCACTGAACTCAAAATATAAAAAGAAGGGGTGGGAGTGTTTTGCCTGTCGTTAAACAATATTACCATCTTCACTTTATGCTAAAAATCAATTAAGTTAGATTTTTGTTACAGGGAATGGAGTTTTTGTTCTCTCGATGACAGGCAAAGTTCTAGGAGGCAATGGTACCATTCGGAAGGCTAGCGTCAGGTTGTGAACAAAGTTTAGAAAATGTTTCTGAGGGTTAGGTCAAATTTGGTACTAAATTTTGAGAAAGATTCGGGCTCGAGCTATTTTTTTAAAAAAAAATTATCGGGCCGGGGTCGGGCCAAAAACTTTTAAAATTTATCGGGCCCGGGCCGGGCTTGGGCCAAGAATTTTGAAAAACTTACGGGGCGGGCCGGGCTTGGGCCGAAAATCTCCAAAACTTTTCGGGCCCGGGCTGGGCCGGGCCTAGGTACGTTCGGGCTGGATTGGGCTCGGGCCGAAAAATTCGGCCCGTGCAGGTCTCTACTCACTACACAGAAGAGTGATCGAATTTAAATATATAACAACTCATAGCCAAACATATTCACATATGCCGAAAAAGGGTGGTTTGCTTAAATACATAAACTAGGGGGCCCTGCTGCCAAGGATGCAAGTCTGTGTCCATCAGATCCCAATCCCACAAGAGTTTGCTTGTAAGATTGAAATCTGAGCCCCGTATCCGGCCCAGACCAGCAGAGTAAACGGAGAGGGGGAAGGGACCAGGTAACTGCGTCCCCAATTTTGAAATCTCTAAGTAAGTAAAAAAAATATTCGACCCCTCAGAAGAACTAAGGAGGTTCAAGGACAGTAATGAAACTAGAGTAAAAGTAATAGCTAAGATATCCCTAACTAATGATTTGCCAAAATTAAAAAAAAAATTAAATAAACTGAATTTTGGATCGGTGATTTCAATGACCAAACATCACCGATGGCTACCCTGCGCAGACATGCCAAAGTCTGGGACGTCGTTAATTTCCCTCATCTAATTAAACTAAGAAAAGAAATGAAAATACTTAAGGGGACTAGGGGTCGACATCCGGGTACGCGATTGACATAAATATTAATTTAGTAGCGGTTGATTTAATCGGATAGTCCGAACTGGGCTGTCAGCTATATGAACACTGCACAATAAATAAGGTAAGCAACGAAAAAAAAAATCTCGGAGAGTCAATGAATGTTAAAGGTACAAATGACCAAACCTATACTTTTCGATGATCATAGTTAGTTTTCTTAATTAACATTTCTGTCAACCTTTAGAAGTAATTCCCACATGATGCTACCCTATCTGATGAAAGGCTTAAGCTCCGGGGCTGTTAGTATGAGGTACTTAAATGCGAAGTAACAATTCCCAACTACTATTTACTATCCAAGTAGCAAACTTGGTTGGATGAATGTACTGGTGTAGAAGTCAAAACGCGAGAGATTTTTAGTAAACATATTCATATTCTCACTATACAACATACACTAGGCCTATCCATTTAAATATAGGTGTCATATCATCTCATTCATATTTTATATCATATTACTAATATATCATTACATTCATTCATTATTTACTCATTTTCGCGCGAAGTAATATTTTACAGACATCCTATTTCATACATTTTACACGCAGGCCATACACATATTTATATTACACACTAATAAATATATAATTATCACAATCTTTCACGCTCAAACTACTACACGATAACATTCATCGAACCACGGACTCTTTGTTTCGCAGCACCCAAATCGTATGTACTTTGCAGTTAAAAAAAATCATACGTGTATTTACTGAAAGTTAAATTGTCAACGATGAATTCATTTCTGATTTGCTGATAAAATTAAAACAACAATGGAAATTTTCTACAGCCACGGGAAAAGAGAATTTAAAACTACATTTTGAAACAAATAGTAGCAGCATATGGACTTTACCTCTATTAAGAAAATAGGCGTTCTTGATTTCAGTGGATATTTCGATTGCTAATTGACCTAGCAAGCTGTAATTTTCAGAACAGTAAGATCTCATGCTATCTTATATGAATGTATACTCATGTGAACCGAAAACCATGTCCACGGGATGTAATTTGAGAACAAATGGCCAAAATCAAACAACTTAGATCACTAAGACATGCGATGTCGTAATGTCAAGAAACAATTGACTACCGAAAACGGGCAAGATGGCATAATTTACCGTGTACTGAAATATATACTTGTACTTATTACTCAAAACTGTAATACTTACTCTGGTTTATTTATGTTTAGTTAGAAAAATGGTACTAAATTGACGCATATTTAATACACTGTCCTTATGGTAAAATCATGCACTCACACGGAACTACCAACTACACACAACACTATAAATACTACACATAAAAACTACTAACTAAACAAACACCATTTAATTACATTCATATTAAAGGCAAGCACCATTAAACATATTACTCCTTGTCAGTATATAGATTTGGCTCTATTGAACTTTATGGGGGGCAAAATGAGAAGGGTTACCCTAGGTCCAACTGACCTGACCAATTACTTGAAACAGGTTTACAAGATGATTACTAAAGATTGATGCCCTGGAGGCACCTTAACGAGGTTTATTGAGGGACCCTTCCCCTGAAAGGGGAAAAGGCCCTAAAACAAACAATAACTAACCCATCCCCCGCTAGAAATGGTTCAATTTGGAAAAGGGATAGGAGCCCTTTTACGCTAGCTTAAGCTGCCATTATGATTATTGATGTTACAGCTATGAAACCCACCATGTACATGCACTTACTGAATAATAAAAAAAATCACATTTACTATACACACTATAATATATGTACGAAACCAGGTCGTATTTCCCTAATCCCTAACTGAATTTGAAAAGATCAAAAGAAATCACTTTCCTATACTGTCTATCCTATCTGGGCAGCAAACATGGCTTCCTGCAAACCGAAATCCTGTATTTCACTTAACTATCCACTGTTTCTTTAATGAAAATACATATTTTTGTGCTCCTATACAGTCTTCAATGTTTCAAGTATGAAATTAAATCAGATTTTTACCTGAATTCTATTGAAATCCTAGTCCTTCCCAGTTGAAATGTGACAGTACACATTACGAGCTTTGCGTCCAGATGCGTCCTTGATTATTATGATAACATTGCGCCAAAAACGACCGGGGTAGGAGAATTTCACCAATTAGGGCGGAGTCTACCAGCCGCGGAAATTACAAAGCGAATAGAAATTTGGTGAAATCTAGATATAACCGGATCTGAAAGTGACTATGGACTAGTGAGAGGGGGTGAGGGAAAGATTAGGTACCTGACTGAATTCTACATTGGTCTGAAGTTAAGAAAATTTATATCCAATGGCGGAACTATATTTCGGTATGACGTCAGAATGGTAAACCCTATAACTATTCAACTTGTATATGCGAAAATGGGATTTACACTTAATCAAAATATAAATAAATATATTATTCAATCTGAATATTGTTACTAATGAACCCTTTCGATTCATTACATTTAATTTGAAGTAAAGAGAGTAAATAAATTGTGTAATTAAACCGAAATCGAATAAAAAAAATTACTAGGTACAGGGTGCGTAAAAAAAGTTGTCATTACTTTCAACTGTAATGGTACATTACAGGGTAAGGCATTATTGTCTCACTTTGGAATTTGCACCTTCAGACTTTATGTCCTGTTGGCCTAATTTTATACCCCCCCCAATATATATTATCTAATTCGCACACTGTTTGTTGATATTTAGAGATAGATCCATGTAGAGCACCAATTAGTCATAACCGAAAAACAATACATTTGATGAAGAGGTCAAGAAGATGCTGCGTGAGTCGTCAATATACAATAATAAACAATAGTGGACCCAGCACGCTCTTTTGAGGCACTCCAGGTAAGACGGGACTAAACAAGAACACGGGTCTAGGAAGAGTGATGCGTTGTTCCCTCTCTGACAGATAATATAGTAAAGAGAGGAACGTGCCATGAATGTTACATTTGAGAGTTTGTAAAGAAGCAATTTGGTGTTTATGGTGTCAAAGGCCTTTGATATTCAAAATAAACATCAAGCTGGGAGTTAGCCATGAATGCTTGGCCTGCATAAGTGACCAATACCGACAAATTTCTAAAACACGAGCGTCCAAGTAGGAAAATATCCTGAGAGCTACTTAAAAAAGATTTGACAGAGTTATACATTCTAACTATTTTCTCACAAAGAATCGACATACAAGAAAGAAGAGAAATACTTCTGTGGAATGAAACTTGTTTTCTATCTCCAGATTTGAAGATGAGTATGATATTGGCATGTTCCACAGATTGGGAAAGGTGCCTTTCGAGAAACATCTATTACGTAAGAACAACACAGGGTGGACAAGTGAGCGCGCTGTGCTACCAAAAAAAAATGTACTGATATTATCTGGACCGGAAGAACAGCGAGAAGATAAGGAAATTATTCATTTCACTTCATCAGGGGATGTAGTAGCTGCAGTTAGCGATTGCGAACTCATAGATTGGACCTTAGGTAAGTAAGGGGGAGTACCAAGCTTAGAAAAGCTATTGCAAAAGGACTCATTGAAAGCAATAGATCTGTGCTTCCCATCGAAACTATTCAAGTTGCAATCTATTTCTTGCAGGATACAGGATTGTTGACTCAGGGAATTTATGAAAATCCTGATACTATTTGTTTCAGAAGAGAATAATTGACGTGATAGATGTTTTCCACATATTTCTTGTACCGTATTTCATATGGAGGAAAATTTCGAATGTCATCTAATGTTCGACATATAACATACGTTTGTTCACTCGAAAACTGGTCCAACAGAGGTGTTAATTTCGAAAGGAAAGAACGTGCTTCAGCATCAAACCATGGAGGAAAGCGACCGACCGTTTCAGTTTTACCGGGACAAGCAACCGCAGAGATAATATTCGTGAAAAGTAAGACAGCATTGTTAATATTACCATTATTCACTATAAACCAAGGAGTTAAATCAAGAACACGATTAATACTGTCCCACGATGTCTTCTTTCATAGCCAAATAAACTGTTTAGGCTCGAATCAGTTGTTATTCGATGACAGCTTAGACAAAGAAACGTTGACATCCAAAGATTCGTGATCCAATGAAAACCAATTTCTACATAGAGTGATACTATCATTTAGAGAGTAGACCACATAATCAAGAAAACTATGACGAGTAAGAAATAAGTTAAATTGACTGACTCCTAATCCTTAGATAAACATATCTGAAAACCAGTCGATACTAGAACATTTATATACATCCGTTCAAGGGTCAATCCAGTGTATTGATAAATTAGAATCACCAAAAATAAAAATATCACATTCCCTTAAGGGCTGCAAGCACAGAATTCCTACAATTTCGAGCACAGAAATAGGATAATTCCTGTCGGTCTATAACAAGAGATAATCAAAAGTATTTCCAAGTTTAACTTCAACCCACATTTCACAATTTGTAATTGGATCATTGCGTAATTTACACTTCCATTAATGTTCACACGATTTGTAACACCGCCATCACAACTTCCTCGATCATTCCTATAGATATTAAAAGATGAGACTATGGAAAGTTCACTTTATCAACACTAACAATTAACAAGGTAAACATCAAGCAGCCATAACTGGTTAATTCACTTATATGTATTGCACAATCGGCCAATTTGATTCTAATGCTTTGTAAGTTCTGATAGTACGACGATAACACAGGAGCACTTGCTAGAGGGCCAGGATTTAGTTGGACATCACTATTAAGAAGAATTAAGATCAGAGGATGGGTAATAGGATGTTTGGATTTCTTAACTGTGATTTTGAAGCATTTCTTCTTGACGCAAGCAGTAAGTCAGTTCCATGCCGTTAGTTGAAGTTAGTAATTTTCCAAATTGTCCAAACTCTCAGGGTTCAACAGAAACTGTAGCATAGTCAGCGGTATACGCCTTTTGTTCTAGTAGTAGCACCATGGAGCAATAAATGACTAATATCCTAATCACACTTGATGAGAGTGATTTGATTCAGTCTGGTGGATTCTCGAGAATTGACTGGCAACACTTGCATGTCTGACAACATTTTTTCCCAAACTGCACCAACAAGAAGGAGCTATGGTCGCGCCCTTGTTCAGTAAAAGACGGAGACCACAACCTATAATATTAATATGTACCTCAAATAATGCAAAAGACTCTGAAATATCTAAATAGATTGATAACCACTGATATGGTACGTCTCCAAAAACTACAAACACATCCATGTTGGGTCCAGTTAAAAACTTAGGTACTCTTAAACATTTGCGGTTTGTAAATGACTTGATCAAGCAAAACGAACTGAAAGTTACATTTAACGGGAAAATGAATTTGCACTCGAAAATATTCGACACTAGGCCAACCAAAATTTTCCTCGAAATTCCAATATTTGTTAGCTGTTGCACATACTCTATTTTTGGTTAGAGTGGAGCGATTCCAGAATATAAATAAAAACTACTGGAACTATTCGGTGCTGATGGTAGCTTTTTTTCCTACTACTACTTTATTCTGAATTAAAACAAGAAGAATTAAAGTAATATACTGAATTGGAATTTTCTTTGGCTAGGAAGTTAGAAAAGACCATCTAATTATCATATACGAATACATAATTTATACAATGATTAATAACAACAAAAAACATATTAAGCATAATAACTGAAAATAATTCAAACCAATTACAGTGTATAAACCTAAATATTATAAGAAAAGTAATTATATACAATACTGGTATACCGTATTTTTTTTATTCGTAATATATTATACACATACATATATATTTGCATGTAACTATGTACAGACGTTTAAAAAATAGACCTGCGATGCATGGACCGCGTAGTAAGTGATTGCAATATATATTTGCTTCTCCCAAACTCTTGTATCAAAACTTCTCGTCCTTAGCTTGCATTGAAATGTTTCTCAGCAAATACGGATCAAAGCATTAAATCAATCTTGCAGCAACTCTGAATAGTATATCTATATGGAGGGCACGATATTCGTTAAATACGTACAAATTTGTACATTGAAATGCTTCAACTTTGTCATTCTACCTGGTACACTCATGCTCAAAATGATTGTCGCATATCTGTAACTATCTTCTTGTAAGAATATAATTTGATAATGCTTTTGCAGGGTACGTTTAATCCTGATACTATGTGTATAATCGGGAAATGTATGTTACTGGTAAACAAGGGCGCCCATCAGGGGGGAAAGTGGGGCGCTCGCCCCCCCCCCTAAGAGGAAATCGTACTTGGGAATATCGAAAGCCCAATAGCAAACTTACATTAGTTATAGCAAACTTTGAAACTATATTTGAAACCTCGCTTATATTTGCCCTCCCCCCTTGAAAACCACAACATGGGCACTCTTGCTGGTAAATTTCATAGGAAAAGAATTATAAATACGAAAATTAGAATGAGTAAAACAAAATGTTGCTAAATGGACAAGAAAGTTGTTTTTTCGTTTTATTGTTCTTATTTATTGTTATTTTGACATGAAATTTGCCACATACACGTCTTTGCCGATTATACACACATTATAAGAAATTTGCCAGGTGAATTCGTTATCAAATTATATTCCTACAACAACATATTTATTGACATGAGACAATTATTTTGGACATGAATGTATATATTACACGATTTTCAATATTCATAATATAAGAGTTTCAATTCTCGAATTGTTAAATTAAACTCTGATTTTTGATAGTAATAATATACTTACAACTTCCAAACTTGAGTGGACAACGCTGAGTGTCCATTGGGAAGTCTTCCAAATTCATCGGACAACCAGCCTTGATAGTTAACCTGAATCAGAAACATGTATATTGAGAAAGCACTTTTATTGTATTATATCTGAGATACGATTAGTTTAGTAACACTATAAAATAACTTTCATTTCAAAAACAAAACGTAATTATTTATTTAGCATGATTATACACTAGTTTGCTAAATTTCTTTCTTAGTAAGAAGCAATCACAAGAAAAGAAATTGAATGGATAATAAAGCTGAACACCTTCAAGCATTTCATAAAATGATTCTTTACAGATTGATAGTAAGATGTTTGTTGCTTTCTTCGAAAAAGTTGGCGTTAGACATTTTACGAATTTGTAGAAAAGTAAAGTTTATGCTATGTAATCCTGTGTCAATAATGCAAAAATACTGGCGTTTGTATTCCATGAGTAAGTGGACTAATAAATCTTATTTAAAAAGTACTAATTTTTAAATAAATGAACTTGAATGTGATATTGAAAATATAGAATGCAGTTTTGCTGAAGTGCATTTTCGTAATAATACTTTCAAACAAGGTTCCCAATGTGAATAATTTATTTTTTGATTACATGTTTTAAACTTAAGTTAGGATTGTTGCATCAGCGCCGATAATCTCCTAGATTAATTGTTAAGTACCTGAAAAGTTCTGATTCTATTCTGTAAGATAACATAACTTTAACAAATGAACAACATACTTCTAAACGAAACCGTGCTTTATTAACCAGTGGTGAAGCATAATTCCACAAGTAACACAAATAGCATGTAATGTATCATAAAATGTTCAAAATTATAGTCAGAATTCTATTTTCCTTATTGAATTAAACAAAAAACTACCAAATCTATTTATTTTAAAGAACTTTAGAGTTAAATTTATATGCATATACACATAGTAGTTTATTGCTGTTGTTTAATTTAACAAGAAAGAATGGATATTTATATAAGATGCATTACAAGCGAAATTAGTCAATTTTGACAAATGTTGTAGTTTCACCGTCTTCGATTTTGCTTGTGTTTTGGTATGTTACAAGGTGTCAAGAGAGGAATTGAAGTACAAAATGGCAGATGCTATGGTTCACCGTTTCCTAGATAAAGGGTACTGAGCACGTGAAAAATTCTCCAAACATGCATATATTAAAATATTAGTAGTCGCAGTTTGATGAATGTGAGGAACATAAAACTTTGTCCCAGTATACAAAGTAATAAAGGAGAACATACAAAAAGGTAAGAAACCAATATCACGAATGTGAAGTCAAAGGTAAATATTATTCACGCAAAATTCACCCAAGTTTGGTCATCTTTGTGGAGTAGAAGAGGAAAGAACCACTAACCTTTATTTTGTGACTGACAACCCTGGACCTTCCTCAGAACATAGGTGTATATTTCAGCTGGTGGATGTTGCCCTTTCCTGTGTATGGGTGTTATTGTAATTCAATGTTGTCAACATTGACCATATTGCAAAAGGTCCTAGAGAAAAATTGTTCAGCACGTGGGAAAATAACCTGCTGTGGTGTGTCTCTTTGCACAACAAATATGACTTGGCGGTTCGCAGTATTGTCCGAGTTTTCAAAGGTGCAATATGGCTGTGTTCAGATAATGAAAATCATAATCGAATACCACATGTAATATAGATGTCTATGATTACAAAACGTATGTTCAGCATAAAAGACATTATCATACCAATAGGTGGTTGACATGCAAAATTAATGATTACATAAATTGGAACATGAAAGTATGTATGTTATCAGCAATTGCTTGAAACACACTACCACTGATGTGTACACATTCCAGAAGAAAGTCCTACAGTTTTTAAAACAGCACCTACCAAACACACAGAAAGTTGTGTACTTCACAAATGGCCTCGCAGGCCAGTATAAAAATAAAAAATCATCAGCCTATTGCACCATAAGTATGACTTCAACCTGGAGGCAGGAAGGTACTTCGCCACTGCACATGAGAAGGCAGAGAGTTCACAGTTGTCCAAGTATCCAAACATTCCTCGACAGCTGTAACGGCCATAGAACATCTGAAGGTTAGTGACTATGTGGCCTGTATTTACGACTCCAAGTGGTGGCTGGATGTCAGGCAGAAGCATTCATAGGAACAGAGCCGTAGCTAGGGGGCGAACGGGGCGATTGCCCCGGGCGCTGAATTCAAGGTACGCCGAACGAGCAAGAGAGATAAGGTGTCGTAAAAGAGTAAACGACGCGGCCCTGTAAAAGAATTGGCGCCCTATTAAGTCAATATTGTTGTCAGTTTGTAAAGAAATATTGTTCTTGCTCGCTCCACTCGCGACCCAAAATTTTCAATAAGAGTCACAAGATTTTCGTTATTACTTAAAGAAAGTTATTATATACGATTTATTAATGACGTTGTGATATACAAGGTGCTGAGCAATGACTTATACTGTACGCAGGAGCGTTTTCAAAATAGGAAACGGTCAAAGTCTGAAATATGTGTTCAGCATTGTGATGGTGGTGAGTTTGCTTAGTTAATCACGCTTTTCTACCCAATGGTATTAATCACGATGGTGAGAATGAAGGTATGAAAATGAGATGAGTGAAGAGGCACACGCAAGCTACTTTTTGCGCGGGAGTATTAGAAATGAAGGGAAACAAGGGAAATAATAACATATTCGATATCGTAGAATGGGAGTTAAGAGGATCAGAACTAAACCCAAAGAATGTCGTCTTTTCAAAGTCTAATCACTACAAGTGATTTTTTTTATTCCATTGACATATGAAATACTTCCAATGTAAAGGAATTTATTGAGATTATTTTTCTATCAACCAGTTGTATCGCCAGGATATGTTTTCTGTGCATACGTATCAGTTCTGCCTTGTTTTATCTATCTACATACAGACAAAACATAAATCTGAATTTCCAATATATCTGACAAAATGTTTTTTACCGTAGAAGAACTAACTCTATGGCCTATCAAACCCGGAGGTTCAATGCCGTGTTCATAAAACCTCTACATTGACTTGTGTCCTTAGCCAACTAGATCCAGTTTGTACTTTCTATTCCTATTTCTGCGAGTCCATTAATACTTCAATTTGCACCTAGTTCTTCCTAATGGACGTTTTCCGATTGGATTTCCAGTCAAAACTTTGAAAGCGTTCCTACTTTCATTCTCGCTACATGGCCTGTCCACCTGAACCTCCTACATTTGACGACACTAACAATGTTTAATAAAAGGTGGAAATTGTGCAGTTCCTCTTTATGAAGTCGACAAAATTCGCGACGAAAAAAGATTTTGAAATGAATAATAACACGAATACCCTGCTTTTAGTAGACATTTAATTTCATCGTGGATATGATTTTGGTCTATTAATATCGATACTAGATACTTGAAAGTATCAACTTTATCGAAAATAATATTTGATACTTTGACGCATCCATAATTTGCAGTATTACGATCCCAGTGGATTTCCATGTATTTAATATTTTCTGCATCCTACCATCTTCTATCAGATTTTCATCACCTGAAAACGCTATAACCTAGTGAATAACATTCAGCTCTAGCCTCTGGTTGCTACCTTTGATTTTCCTTATAGCATTTTCCAGAATAAAGTTGAATAATAATGTCGACAACGAATCTCCTTGATGCAGACCATTCTCGATAAGGAAGCTCGTGGACAAGAATTTTCCTACTTGGACTTTACTTTGGAATTCGTTTAAACACATCTTAATTAATCTAACTAGCTTTTTCGGTATTCGAAATTCTGTAAGAATGCTTTATAATACTTATCTCCTAGCCGAGCCGTAAGCCTTTCTAAAATCAATAAATAATTGATGTACCGGGGTATTGTATTCCCATTTCTTTTCGAGCATTTGTCGAATGGTAAATATATGGTCCATAGTTGATTGATTTCGTCTAAATCCACACTGATAATCTCCAATAACTTCATCCGCATATAGGATCAATCTTGCTAATAAAATGTTTGAGAGGATTTTAAAGGATGTTGACACAAGAGAAATGTTTCGATAATTATTACAATCCTTTTTGTTGCTTTCTTGTTAATAGGAACAATTTTCCCCTCTAGCTAAAATTAATTCAGACGGAATTTCGTCTCACCCGGAAATTTGTGTTTTTGTTTATTTCTTTATAGCAATGTCTATTCTTGTTCGGCTAGGCTCTGAAATTTGTAGTTCTGCTGTGCATTTCCCTTTCCCCACGAACGTTAGTATTTGACTGCTTGTTAAGCAAATCGTCAAAGATATCTTTCCATCTATTCAAGATGCTATCTGTATCAGTAAGAATTGTTCCATCGTATCTCTTTAATATATACGCGCGAGGTTCATACCCTTTCTTAAATTCGTTGATGCCCTTGAATATGTCTCGATTTTTTTCTTTTACTATTATCTTCAAATTCATTTATTTAAGCTTTCAAAAATCACGTTTTTCTCTTGTAAACATTTTGGAAGTTTCCTGCCTGATGTCAACGAAAGGGTCTTTCCTAGTAAGATAGTGAAATCAGCCGTTGATCCAAATTGTTTTCAGTTTTATTTCTTTTTGACAATGTTTCCATCACTTTCAGGCCTCGAAAAAAATATATGTTGTACCTAAGGGTGTAACACATTTCTTAACCAAAAAATCAGTGACGAGTCCCTCCAAATATTTTTTCTACATTTTTTTGAAATTTTCAACACGCAAAAAAAATAAAGAAAATACGCATCGATGATTCTAAGAAATTGCACATTTACACCTAGATAGTATCTACAATCTGTGAAAATTTCAAAAAATTTTCGACCACCCGTACCAAAATTAAAACATATTCAATTTTGAGCATGTATGATGCGATAATTCGGTAAGGATATGGATATTTTTTTTAGCTAGTTTTAGGTCAATAGCGACCCAATTTGGATCAAGGGGCGATTTTACTATCTTACTAGGAAAGACCCTTTAGTGTAGTGATATCGTTTGGATTTTGTAGCCAACGCAGTTTTCCCTTTTTTCCTTCTCCGTTAGTTTGGGGCATTCCTGGTGGAACCAGGCTCGAAACCAACCACATAGGTATGGGGGGCAGGAATATGTTAGGGGGAATGAAGTCATTAAGAATTCTCTTACAATTATCTAAATTGTGTTTTTGGTAATAATAATAGCATTTTTATTGAGGTCTGGAGGGGCCACGAAAAGTTTAGGAGGGTCCAGGCCCCCTCTTGCCCCATTCTGGTTGTGGGCCTGGGTGGAACCATGATTTGTTCCTTAGTATTTCCGCGTTGCCCAATTTTTCTCTTGCTAAAATTTTAATGCTATCCCTAAAAACGAGAATCTATTATACTTCAATCTGGTGTTCCCCTCTCGCCTGGTTCTCCTCTAACTTCTTTAAACTAAACCTGTTCGTTTTCTTCAGATGTTGAATATTCTCTTTATTCAACGATAATCTCTCTTGTTATCGCTGCTATCAGATAGTGATGAGTGTCACAGTCGGGTCCTCTGAACGAGTGAACATCAATTAGGCTAGACCGTCTTCTTCTATCTACTAAAACGTGATGAATTTGATTGTGTGTTTTTCCATCCGGTGAGATCCATATGTATTTATGAACGTAACAATGTGGTAACATCGTGTTCTTCATTATAAGGTTTTTGGGTGTTCCAGAGCTCACGGAACTAACGCCGTTGTCATTCCTTTCCTTATGCAGACTTTCTTTCCCTATAACCGGTTTGAAAATATCCCGTCGTTCTATCTTCGCATTGAAATCCTCCAACAGAATTTTCATATGATATCGCGGGACTTGGTCGAATACCTATGATACTTCTCCACATCCTCATACTTCTTAAAAATGTCTTTTATATCGTCATCCTTATCTTCTCTTGGGGCATGTATATTTAAAACAATAATATGGTACCACCGACCCTTAAGAATAATAAGATAAAGTTTATCAACTTTTTTAAATTGGTGATATTAAAAGAATAGAAATTAAAATGCTATTTGTGTGGTCACGTACAGAATAAAATTACAAAAGTTTACAATTGAAGACTTTGGGGCAAAAACAGGTAGTCCAAAAAATGAAAATGTAAAGGAGGTAGCTTCACAACGGTTTCCACTCATCCCATTTTCCAAAAAGGGCCCCCTTGATTAAAAGGGCCTATTTAAAGAAACGAAACTCTGCCGATGCAAAGATGACTTTAAAGTAGGAAATCCTTTGTCCTTTGTCGTCGCTGCGAGGAAAGCGTTGCAGACGCTGTGGTCCCCTTTGAAATGACAAAGGACCCCGCACAATCCTTATGGAAATTTGATTTCGGTGGAATTGCTTAAAACCATGTTATGTTGTAGATATGGTGTTCTTGAGAAAAAGTCTCAATGAGCAGAACCACAAATCACTGACCGTTTGGCCACTACAGGTCCACTTTTTTGAAAGCAGGCGAAGATAGTGATATTCTGGATTTCGGTGAAAATGACTGAAACAGTGATATGTTATAGATGTTCTGATCCTAAGAAAAAGTCTCAACCGGCACAACCACCAATCAGTGGCCATTTGGCAACTACAGGGCCACAGTTTTTAAAACAGCAGAAGGTAATGATACTCCGGAATTTTGGTAAAATTGTATGAAACCCTGAAAAGTCCGATCCCACAACCGGAAAAATTGATGGGAAGTGTAGCGGTCAACATCATTTAAGCACAGACAACATTCAGATGTTCATCTTGCAGGATAAAGGAAAACCCTTAGAAAGCCCTAGACAATTTTTTTCGGGGCCACGACATATACAACATATCACAGTTTCATTCATTTACACCGAAATCAAAAATATCGTTATATCGGCTGGTTTAAAAAACCTGGACCTGTAGTGACCAAACAATCATAATTCGATGGTTGTGTCTATTAAGACTTTTTCTCATGATGAGAAGATCTTCAACATATCAGTTTTAGTCAATCTTACCGAAATTCAGAACATCGTTATACTCGGCTGTTATCAAGAAAGTAGCCCTATAGTGACCAAACGATTAGTGATTTGTGCTTTATGTTCATTGAGATTTTTTCTCAGGATGATAATATCTACAACATATCACGGTTTCAATCATTTTCATCGAAATCCAGAAAATCACTATCTTCTGTTACTTTAATAAAAGTGGCCTCCTAGTGCCAAATGGTCAGTGATAGGTGGTTATTCCCATTAAGACTTTTTCTCAGGATCAAAATATATACAACATATAACGGTTTTAGTCATTTTTACCGAAATCCAAAATGTCGTTATCTTCGGCGGTTTTAAAAACATTCACCTTGTAGTGGCCAAACGGTCAGTGATTTGTGGTTGAGCCTGTTGAAACTTTTTCTCAGGATCAGAACATCTACAACAATTCAAAGTCCCAGTCATTTTCATCGAAATCTAGAATATCTAGAATCTAGAATCTTTGCCTGCTTTCAAAAAAGTGGCCCTGTAGTGGCGATACGGTCAGTAATTTGTGGTTGTGCTCATTGAGACTTTTTCTCAGCAACACCATATCAACAACATAACATGATTTTAAGCAATTCCACCGAAATCCAATTTCCATAAGGATTGTGCGGGGTACTTTGTCATTTCGAAGAAGGCCATAGCCCCTGCAACCCCTTTCTCGCATAAACCACAAAACCCGTATTTCCTACTTAGAAGCCATCTTTGCATCGGCAGAGTTTCATTTCTTTAATGTGGCACTTTTATCCAAGAGGGCCCATTTATTGAAAAGGAGGCCTTTACCCCCCTAACCTCCCGCCGGTCCAGCAACCACATTTTCTCTGTTCAACACTGACTGTCTCTGGGTTCCTGAATCCCACATCCTCATAGTTGTGTTACCTCTGCAATTAACCAGTACAATAAGCAGGGTTCACAATATCAATACTGATCTATGTACTGCACTCATACAACAACTGCACGACCACAGTCGCAATTCAGTAAAGACATTATTCGCACGACATTCACAGTGGCGTATTTAGGGGGGGTTCTGGGCTTAAGCCTCTCCCGAAATCTTACTTACCATAGTAAAGTATATGAAATATCTTGCAGAGTTTTCACATTTTCAGGCAAAGCCCTCCCCGAACCAAATCGTAAATACGCCACTGGACATTCATGTGCGTTGCATTTAGTCACGAAATTCGTTTTTTGATAACTTGGACAATACTGTGAACCACCAAACCATAGTGCAAAGAGACATACCATGACAGGTTATTTTCGCACATGCTGAATAATTTTCTCCAGCCCCTTTTGTAATATTGCCACCCAAATATCGCCGATATTGACAACATTAAGTTACAATCACACTCATACATAGGAAGGGCAACATACCACCAGCTGAAATATACATCGATGTTCTGAGGAAAGTCCAAGGTTGTCAGTCACAAAGTAAAGGTGAGTAGTTCTTTCCCCTTCTACTCCACAAAGATCACCAAACTTGGGTGACTTTTCCGTGAATGACCTTTACTTTTGACCCGCCCTTGTGATGGCAACATTCGTGATATTGGTTTCTTACTTTTTTGTATGTTCCCCTGTATTACAGGTTTGGGTACAAAACCTCGCGGCCAGAACCTCGCGGCGA
This sequence comes from Thermobia domestica, assembly GCF_964235325.1. NCBI lineage: Eukaryota > Metazoa > Arthropoda > Insecta > Zygentoma > Lepismatidae > Thermobia > Thermobia domestica. Next base: position 199,440,741 of record NC_137456.1, on the reverse strand, counting down.
CAACCTCGCGGATCAAAACCTCGCCTGGGCAAAACCTCGCGTCCCAAAATCTCGCCGGGCCGAAACCTCGCCGCCCAAAACCTCGCGGGACAAAATCGCGCCTGGCCAAAACCTCGCCACCCGAAACGTCGTGGGCCAAAATCTCGCGGGGCCAAAAGAGGTTTTGGCCACGCGATGTTTTGGGCGGCGAGGTATTGGCAACGCGAGGTTTTGGCCCTGCTAGATTTTGTCCCGCGAGGTTTTGGCCACGCGAGATTTTGGGCGGCGAGGTTTTGGCCACGCGAGATTTTGGGTGGCGAGGTTTTGGCCACGCGAGGTTTTGGCCGGCGAGATTTTGGCCACGCGAGATTTTGTCCGTATCCCGTATTAGAATGTGTACTGTGACAGTTTCATGCTCTCACATTCACCAAAGTGTAACTACAAATATTTTAATATATGCATGTTTGAAACATGTTTCACGTGTTCAGTGCCATCTGTCTTGGAAACTGTGAACAATCAGCATCTGCCACTTTGCATTTCAATACCTCTCTTGATACTTCATAACATACTAAAACACCAGCAAATTCGAAGACAGTGCAACTACACCCATGCGCTGACTTCGCTTGAAATGCACTATAAACAAAAGTAGACGGAAAGTAGTCTATTATTATTATTATTATTATTATTATTATTATTATTATTATTATTATTATTATTATTATTATTATTATTTAACAAATATTTACATGGAGGAAAACGAATGTGTATTAATGGAATATTCCCATTTAGCTCTACTACAAATATTTTGAAGTGCAGTTCATTTTTTCTTCTTTCTGAGATTTCACATGGGATGAGGGAAATTTCCTCCTCACTTGCTGTTTTCATTTCCCGCATATTTGAAAATGGAGGAAGAGAGGAAGAAGGTACATTCTTACAGCTAACAGTCAAATTTTTTGGATAAGCGTTTGTTACTTGCATCTCTCACTTTAAAGTAAGTACAATACTGCATTTAATTAATGCATCATGTGATAATGACTTCACTAGAAATGTTAATGCCCAGAAGGAACTTCATTTGAATCAACGTAAGATATTTAATATTGTATTCTATGCAGTGACGTTTTTAACTGGGTGGTTTCCGGGTTTAAGCACTCACCGAAAATTTATCGCAGCTTTTAATTGTCTTATATACAGGGTGGAAGGTAACTCCACCGAAAAACTTTGGGAGGTGATTCCGTATGCGAAATGAAAGAAAAAAGTTCCAATAAACATGGATCGAAAAACGTCTTCTTTCAGAGTTATGAATCGCCGAAAATTCGAAAAATCACGTTTCAAAACGCCTTTACTTAGAAACTATAGGACCTATCCAAAGCGGTTTAAGGAACTTCACAGAAACTAGTATGCGCTCTATCTAAATATCAATGTTTCAAAATTCACCGGTCTAAGCAAAACGAACACATTATTAGTACTTAAAGGAGTATCCCTATACCTCAATTTCCTTTTCACAGTTCGTTTCGGAGATAACGAAGGGGGTAAAACTTCGATATTTAGATAGAGCACATACTAGTTCCTGTGTAATTCCTTAAATCGCTTGGGATAAGTCCTATAGTTTCTCAGGCAGAGCGTTCCGAAACGTGATTGCTCAAATTTTCGGCGGTTAATAACTCTGAAGGGAGACATTTTTCGAACCGTGTGTATTAGAAGTTTTCTCTTTCATTTCGTATAAGGAATAACCTCCCAAACTTTTTCGATGGAGTTACTTTCCACCCTGTATATTGCAGAATTTTCACCTTTCCAAGAATAAAGTTAGCAAAGCCCCACCAGAAAAAATCAACGTTCCCCGAAACAAAATCGTAAATAAGACACTAATTCTATGACATGGAAAACAAAATTACACAGAAATATTATTATTTTATCCTATAAGGTAGCGTTTGTTAAATTATTACATGTTTAATGTAACAGACATATTCTACAAGCTATTATGGGCCAGGCCCCAATTAGGGAAAAACAAACAGCTAGTCTGAATAACTCCTGAGAGTATATACCTAAAATAAACAGATTATCACCAATAGAAATACATAATTGTACACTGTGTTAAGAAGTCTAATATTTAGTCTCATATTAGCGTATATTCATATTAATATTGAAAAATGCCTTCAACCCTAAAACTAAACTCTCAGATGCGAGCCTTCGCACCTTCACAACAATGCGTGCAATCCCTAGTGATAATAGCTTCGCTCCCTGAGCAGTATAGCCCGTAAACCCGTCTTCGAGCTAGTGAGGCTCTGACGGAAGGATCTCCAAGTGTTTCCAACCTACTATTTTGTTTCCGAAAAAAAAAACGAAATGTTGAAGTATTGACATTATTTTATAAGAATCCAAAGATAAAGAAAATATACAGTAGAAAACAGGATAGGCTCAGCCTCAGAGCCTCATAGTACGCTCCACCACTATTATTAACATTATCAGAGATAAGTAATAATATGATGAGCGATTTGCGTAAAACTCATGGATAAACCGTAAAAAACAAATAAATAAATAAAATAAAATAAAATAAAAATAAAACTTTTATGTATCTTAATTTTACTTGTCACCTTCCTACGTGTTGATATATGCCTGTACTCAGGAAAACCACCTGATTGTTATTCTTTAAAAACAGAATAACCCTCATTATAGACACTTCAAAATAAAATATTACACTGCCTTATGTCGTGAAGGCTCGATAATGTTTGTTCCATAATCCCACAAGATATCTCCTAGGTACGGCGTCGTGTTGGATAGGGAAGTTGTAATTATGATAGTAGTAAGAAAACTTATTGGTTTCTAATTTAAGTCGGGCAAAGAGTTAAAGATCATGCAATGCATGTAGATTTTGATATATAACTAATACACATAGTACTGTATATTTATACAAACCAGAGATGGAAAATGAAACGCTTCTTGTGAAAACGCTTTGGATCGGTCCTGAACTGGTTCTGAGTTGTGGTGTTGTTCAGGAACCGATTAAGGAACCATTCTGTTTTTTTCAGGAAGTGGTTTTCGAACCGGTTGTGAGATGTTAAGGGCGGAGAGAAGCAGTTCTTGAACCGGTTCTGAGATATGAAGAAAATGAAGAACCGCTTTAAGATGTTAGGAAAAAGGTCGAACCGGTTCTGAGATGTTAGGAAAAAGGTCAAACCAGTTCTGTGAGCAGTTCTGAGTTTTGGCTGTTGTTCAAGAACCGGTTCACGAATCGTATCGTACCAAGTGGTTCTCTGCCCAGCTCTGAGAGTTAAGACAGGTGCCTTTCATGAACCGGTTCTGATATGACAGGAAAAAGTCAAATCGGTTGTGACAGCGGTTCTTACATGTTTGTGAAATATATATCGAAAAAGAATATGAGCTCAGTGATACTGTTACTAGATTTTGGTATGTATAAAGTTATTGAGTGATAGCGCTTATTTTTAATATCCCACTGAATGTAATTTGTCTTAAATTGATACTATACATCTGAAAATCAATTCTTTGCTTTATTTCATTTTCGTTCTTTCTTTCCTATCTTTTTTTCTTTTTGTACTATACATTTATGTGTTATCTCGACATGATCTTATATTAGAGTTTTATCCCAAATTTACCTTTCTGAGATCACTGTACTTTTCTTTTTCGATTGTATTGTGAATTTAATGTTTGTTTATTATTTCATCTATTTTCCACTAATTTTATTTTGTTCTATTCTATAACAGTAATTCCATATTATTGCATATAATAATATATAGTTAACTAATGCATGTATTTTAATTACAACCATTATATTATCCTATTGCACACAAATATCTCAAATATTTATTTGTATGAAAGGTGAACTGTACACCTTCTGTAACTTTAGTTATAATAATCGACTGAGGGAATAATTATGAAACTAAATAATGGAATAAATAAATAAATCAGTCCATCATTGCCTACAGAGGAAACAACGTCTGGTTGAAAAAGCAACGCAAATTAGCAGTAACTCTGATTATCTCTGATGACAAACGTGTTTGAAACATATGTGTGGTCAACTGGTCAACCTGTTTGGTTGCACATGAAACAAATTTCATTCACCGCCAATAAAAATAAGAGAAAGACTTGGTAAGCGATTATATTCTGTAGGCTACAGAACGTAACATGTCGTTTAGTCCTTTTGTTGGAAAGCCCGATTGCACCGTACAAACAAAATGTCGGCAACCATCCTGTGGGACTACGAAGCGTGCTTAAAATGAAGCGCAGCTGAGAAAATGTTCTTTCAACGCTCACTTGTGTCATAGGTAAGGCAAGAACAGTTTTAGCTATTTGATAGAGCTCGGGATCACTATCCTTCTTCGCATCCCAATACATCAAAATGTTGGTATGAGAAGGAAGACGAGAACGCCAAAAGAAGTCTTTCAGCAGCTTCCTGAGATCTACACACCATTGGTCCTGGATGAAACCAGCAGCTTCTTAAGATCTGTTCCAGAGAGTCTTGTTCTACTATGTCGTTTTGGAGTTAATGTCAAAATGCCGATTTGCCAATAAGACGCTGAATTGTACTTGTAGAGTCATCTATCTTGCAGACAGATAACTCAGTATTCTTATTATATTCAAAATAAAACCTGATGAACTCTTGCTCTCTTCGGACTCCATCGTACACACTAAGACATTAAACCACTAAATTAGAAGCGTTCACTTCATCTAGGACACTTTTGTTTTGATACGTGTCGGAGTATGTTTTTGACAAGGTCCAATTATCAGCTTACTGGCACTGCATATAACTTATCACCGAACTTTTCCGACAATTAGACAATATTGGGCAAGTAGTTTGAGTCGATTTGACTCTAACCTTTGGCTACATGATCAAATATTTCTGATTGTAGGACTGGCAATGCTGTTTGTTTTTGACATTCGTTGACTTTCGGCTTCTGTTAATGCTGATCCTACATCTGGCGGGTTTCAAAGTTTCCTTTCCTTAACGCATGACAATGATAAGCGTTGTTTCGCCTCATATTGAAGTATATTGTGTTCATCGCGCATTGCTTAACAACCAAGATGAATGATTTAGAATGTAGCTTTTCTTTCAGACACGTGTGTGTGTTGATGTGTGTATATTGACATTCGCAATTCATATACAGGTACCTCTTTTTAGTTATTAGATATAATTGTATTGTATGTGCTCTAATTCTGTAAATAACCTTCAAATTCTGAATGAATTCTATACCATAACTTCTGTAAAAAAAACTTACAAAACACACACAAAAAAAAAATTGCTCAGCTTTTAACTGAGGAAAAGCTAGCAATTAATACTTAGACATAACAAGCAAAGGGCAATTCAGAAGAGTGTTCGAAAAAATCGGTTTTAAATTCACAAAATATCTTATGGTAGTAATGTTGTTTGTACTAGATATATTTCCACAATTTATTTTAAATTTTCCTAGATAAACTGTGAATAAAGTGTGTTCAATTTAAATTTTTCTTTTACATTTACAAAGGCCTAACACTAATCTCTGCCACAAACTGTCTTCAGTCTACGCTGCAGAGGAATTCGGATCACTGTCAGGAACTGGGTTTGCTAGAATGAATTGTTCGCAATAAACTAGAAAAAATATTTAGTGAATCTACAAAGCTTCTGAAATTAATATTAACTGTATGACGTCAGCAAAAGAAGAGAGGCCTTTTTCCATCGAAAAGAATTGACATTTTCTAGGAATTGAATGTCCGAAGAAAGGTTATCAATTTTGGTTATGATTTCCATCGAAAAATACCTGACAATAAGAATACCAGAGTTCAACCAGCATGTATTGGCAGATTTGCTGCAATTAAAGAGAGGAGAGTGAACTTACTAAGTAAATAAGGTCACTAATCGGATAAAATGTTCTGCATTACATTTTTTTTTATTTTTTGAAATAGAATTTTATTTAATTTTACATATCACATAGCATTTGCATTTAAAGTTTGGTGATTAATCAATGAGTCCATTTCATATCTTCTGTCTCTGATCGTTCGTACTGCAACCACAATCCAACGACCGCCACTGGATAAACTGAGAGTGTGTGCTTAATTGGCGCAAGTACGCATGGTGGCAAATGTCTTAAGTTTATTGCGAAGGAAAATACAGTAGTCGAAAGGAAAAAAAGGAGGTGTGGAAAGGAGAGGTCATGTTACGATGACAATGTAATGTAGTAGGGAGGGTGAGGCTAACTGAATAAGAAAGTAAATAAAGCATATTACACACGCTCACGTATGTGTAATGTGGAGCATTCTTCTAGCTGTTACTGGAAAGACACAATCAAAGATGACGTCGTCTAAAAGTTTGTTAGCTAAACTTAATACTACGATAATGGTATCGTTGACGAAATTGAATATTTGCCGCAGACGATAAGGTAATATCAACCGTATATAAAAAAGGTTTATGTGATATTAGAATAAGAATGATTTTATCAGTCGCTGAAAAGTTTGAATCTAATAATTGAATATTTATATTATATTTGTAAAATAATATTGTTTTATTTAATTTATAAGGAAATGGGGACGTATTAAATTTATCTGGACGTAACATGCACGATAGAGTTGGGACGCGGTCAGATCGCTCAACGATTATAATGATCATATTGTATTTCAAGCCGGCCAAATGTCTCCAAAACGGTGACAATGTGTATACATAGAAACGATCAGAATGCCCAAAAGCAGAAACCCAGTGCCACAAGGAGAGATTGACATGCAGATGAACTTTACCGAATGGATCTTAACGATACCGGTGAACACAACCATATACCACGAAGAGGGCTCAGATGTATTTCTCTTGAGTTTATTTTTACTGCACGTATACTTAAATATCTCACTTTAGTACAAAAAAGAAAAACGAAAAAAGAAAAACAAGAATAGACGCAAAAATATAAACTTTGCAATAGAAATACAAAGTAGATAATAGTATAAGATACAAAGAATTTAATATGATTCCACATACTTTTAACAGGGGAAAATGTCAAAAATTTTAGATTTTAAAAACCAAAAAGAAATAAAACTCAAGTGAAGCACAAAATATGAAAATATATTATATAAAATATACTTTTGTACTCAGAAGGATCTTTTGTAATAAAAAGGTAATGGGAAAGTCCAATCTTCGTTTTGCTCTACCCTACATAACAGAGAAAATTTTACATGGTAGAAGCGTCGGCGTCTATCCAACAGACATTTCTTAAGGACTTTCCTACGGGACACTACTTTTATTTTATTACTGATATAAAGTGCAGTGTATTAGTGTTGGTGCTAATAAGACAGGATTATATAAAAATAGTATCCGTGTTGTTGTAGCAGTCCCATAACACTCTTAACGGTAAATTGATTCGTTTTAGGTTAGCAGGTATTTATGCCGACAACTAGATCTGATTAAAATACGTATAGAGGGAATGATAGTAATATGGCAAAATCAGGACCCACAATACCTGTTACTATTCTCTATCGAATTAGATACTCAGGTCACAGTACAGACGACCGGGGTTGGCTTTTTATGTTATTCAATCATTTAGCTTTATTCCAGGCATGGACCCCATGAAAAGAAGAAATACTACCGATGTATTTGCAGGATGTAACCCTCGATTTTGTATTACAATTACAAAACCAAAATCAATTTAACAACCTAGATTACCACTAACTCAAAACTAAATTAATTTCATTATTTCATCCAAATTTACCAGCCTTTAAAGCAGAATTAGAAATCTTTCAAATACACCAGAACCAAAATGAGCCCATTGACTAATATTTCTTAAGGAAATTAAGGGCCATTACACAGCTAATGCCAGCGGCTTGGGAGGAACAGAAGAACCATTTCCTTTCATTAGGATTACAAATTATTATTATTATTATTATTATTATTATTATTATTATTATTATTATTATTATTATTATTATTATTATTATTATTATTATTATTACCGAAGATAGCTTTTGAATCATTTCAAACAGTACGGCAGTTGCAGGATCGACTCCACGATGTAGGAAAGGCTAAGGATCTCATGCAGTAGAGGAACTATGTGGAATTGTCACAGGCAATTCACTCTTTAATCGGCCAATCCAACCGCTCTCAACATTTCCTTTAAATGACTTTATCAACCAAACGAATCCCAGTTCGTTAATGCGAACCTATGCGTAACAGCCCACTCTTACTGTACACCACACTCACCCTGCACCTCATTACTCGCAATTGTTACCTTCTGCACCTCCACTGCAGAGTATTTCCCTTCCACAGTGAACTTCCACTCTACCTGAAGTTTCAAATCCTCACACCCACAAAAATCCAAACGTACCCTTACAATCTCGTCATACGGAAATTACTAAACAAAACCAACCAAATTGTCAAACTTGCATTATTGGTAGCACAGAATGCCATGGAGACTAACTTCAGGCGTAATAACGGAGGAAAACACCAGCAAGGAAACTGACAACAAAAGGAGGGCGCAAAGACTAATAACAAAAGAAAAAACGGTGGTAGGCAAAATAAACATTTTTTAAAAGGCGATAAAATATCTGTGTGTCCAATATTCTATAAGAAGAACCCGGCATATCTTCATGTTGGAATAACCCTATAAATTCCAACCAAAGAAACGCATAAGGGGGTTCGCAGGTCAAAATCAAGCCTTGCGGACCGTTCCAGAACAGTAAGCGTGGTTATAGAGAAACCATTGCAATTAGAAAATCATCACATTCACAAAGAACAAGCAGTAGCGGAAATTTTCAGTGATACGGAGGACAATTTTTGTAGTCAGGAGACCTACAACGATCGCCGAGAACACGTCAAATTGGGGACAGAAAATACTTAATTATTTATCAATATTAAAGTAAATTCAAGTAGTTTACCAGTAATAATTGACGCAGGCTCAACTCTCAGTCTTTGGTTCATACGTGACATACCTCCAAACTGCAAATTAACACCATTCCCAACTCGTATAAAGAGCATTGCTAACAAGGTTCTGACTTTAAAGAAAGAAGCTCTAATTAAATTTAAAATCCTTTTCACAGTATTTTCGCATTATAGATGCAGACTTCGGTCCGATTTTTGGAAATGACATTCTTACTAGACTTTTTATCACAAATAGACCTACAGTATAATTTTATATTATACAAAATCCAAGGAAACCTATTTTCCCCAAGGAAAAAAGTGAGACGGAAGAAATGTCACAAGCAATTACACGATCTTTGTACTTGCAAAGAGACGCAATGTCTTCACAGCTAACAAAATTACGATCCTAGCAAAATCTCATTTCTACTTCACGGTTTCAATTCCGAAGAAAAATCATGACGCAGCGTTTTACATTGTTACTCTACAACAATCACTATTAGGTAGATACGGATTGGAGAAATTAACCATGACAATACTAAGTAACGACCTTACGCTATTAATCTCAAACCCTACGGCGCGCATAATAACTTTAAGTAAAAGCAAGAAGAAATACAGGAAAGACTAAAACAGACCGCCAAAACTTTCACTATAAATCCCGACTTACCGGAATACCGGAGAATAGCACACAGCAAGGAATATTTCCTCAACCAAAGGAAAATATTTTCCTTAGTTTCCAAAAGGTTTTCCTTCTCTGGAGATATCCATTTTAGTTTTCCCAATGTATTCCGAATATTTTCCGAAAATACTTTCCCAAAAGTTTTGAGAAAACATTTTATAAATTACCGAAAGTACATTTTCAGAATGCTAGCCTGAAAGTAAATAGGGAAATATTTTCGAAATGATACTAGAAATGTTTTCCATATATGATATCGAACACAATGAAACGAAATGTATTCCATATTAACTAACTAACTAACTCTATGGCCTATGGAACCCGGAGGTTCAATGCCGCGTTCACAGAAGCTCTCCACTGATTTCTATCCTTAGCTAACTGCATCCAGTTTCTACTTTGTATTCCAATCTTTGCGAGATCCATCTTAATATTGTCCTCCCATCTGCGCCTAGGTCTTCCTAATGGTCGTTTTCCGATTGGTCATCCAGTCAAGACTTTGAAAGCGTTTCTACTTTCTTCCATTCTAGCTACATGACCCGCCCACCTAAGCCTCCTAGACTTGACGACCCTAACAATGTTGGGTAAACCGTATAAATTATGTAGTTCCTCGTTATGAAGTTTCCGCCATTCCCCATTCCGGTGCCTCTTGGGTCCGAATATTCGTCTCAGGGTCTTGTTCTCAAATACTTGCAGTCTATGTTCTTCCCTCAGAGTAAGTGACCATGTTTCGCAGCCATACAAAACAACAGGCATGATTATCGTTTTGTATATTTTAAGCTTCAAATTCTGCGACAGAATTCGCGACGACAAGAGATTTTGAACCGAATAGTAACACGAATTCTCTGCTTTTAGCCGACATTTAATTTCTTCGTGGATATGATTTTCCTCTGTTAATATTGATCCTAGATATTTGAAAGTATCCACTTTATCAAAAGTATTGTTTAATATTTTAACGCATCTATAATTTGCTGTATTACGGTCCCGACGCACTTCCATGTATTTAGTTTTCTCTGCATTTACTTCTAAACCCATGTCCCTGCAAGCGTTTAATACGATCTCTGCATTTCTATTTCTTTCTATTGTTCTCTTATCATCTCCTATTAAATTTACATCATCAGCATATGCCATAACCTGGTGAATAAATGTATTCCATATATTTGAAAAAATGTTTTCCAATATGTTATTTGCAATATTTTCTATTTTTTACGAGAAAACGTATTGAATATATATTTTTAAAAACTTTTAGAATATTTTAAAAATAACTTATTTCGTAATATAAGAAATATTTCTCGGAAATGTTTTTAAAATGTTTACTTAATTTTTACAAAAGTATTTTAGTAATCTTCTCTTATAACTTAAATTAAATGTTTTCGTACAATATTTTAGTATTATTTCTAGAATATTTTGTCGAATTTTGAATATAAAACTTTAAAACAGGGAAGAGAAACATATTAAAAATGAATTGAAAATATCTTCCGTTTTGTTTTGGAAATTTTTTTTTTTTCGTGAATAACATTTTTCATATATTATAGAAACATTTTTACATTGTTGTCAGAATATACTCTTCCGTTACTGGAGAAAACATATTCTTTATGATATCTCAGAAGTATCCCAAATATTAACCGGAAATATTTTTTAAAAAATGTTTGTAAAACGTTTTATGAAGTACTGGAATTTTTAGAACGTTGGCAGGATAATAAGGTAAGGAAAATACTAGAAATATTGTGCTGATTGTAATGTCATATGTTTCCAACGTTGGGAGAGAAAATGTTTTCGAAATAATAGTAAAAATGTTTTACATACATGATATAGAAAACAGAATAGGAAATGTATTCCATATCTTTTATAAATCTTTGTTACGAGAAAACATATGAAATAGGATGTTTAAAAATATGTTTCAAATGTTTTAAAAATAAATTTGTTCGTAATATAAGAAATATTTTACAGAAATACTTTTAAAACTCTTATTAATTTTCTATGGAAATGTTTTTGTTACCTTGTCGTGTAACTTAAATGAGATATTTTCATACAATATTTTAGAGTTATTTTCAGAATGTTTTATCGAATGTTGAATAAATTCACTCACGAGAGTATCGTAGTATCATTAGTAGCAATCATTGTACTAATTGTAGCAGCATCAAGCAAAGACATTTATTAAAAATTTGAAAATTATGATATCCTGTATGACATCCCATAAACATCTATGAGAGGTTGCAAATTACCATCGCTACAGGCCGTCATTTGTTTATCAAAAGTACCTTCATTCCCTGCGCGCTACGTTGAATTGGAGGTACGCTGTATTTAGGTAATAATCATAACGGAGCCAAGAACTCAAAACCAGTTTTTAGTCCTCTCGATTTATATTACTTCTACTACATTTAAAGCAAGAATTGATGTAAGTGTCTAATAACTCTTCATCTGCATTTGCACTCTTCATCTGCATTGCCATAAAACTTCAGTGCAAAAAATAACAAACCAACGTGTACTACGTGGCCACTAAAAATCACCAATGCCATGTAACTGAGTCTTGGCAGGGCGAAGGTTGGGCAGCGAGGGGAAGTTTTCAAAGGGAAGACGGGCGTACATTACAATTTTAATGACGGGTTATAATAATTCTGCATGCAGTTTTACTTTTGGCGTGCTAGTGGAAATAATTAATGAAATATTATAATTCTTTCGGTATTTTCTTTCTTATTGTCGTTAAATGATTTGGGTTAAGCGACATATAATTTTTTCACTTGGCATAGATAAAATTCAAGGGGACCATCAGAAGTAATTGTCGTAAAATTACAATTCTTTTATGATTTGCGTATATATACGGATTCTGGATGTATGGATAAGAAGTATAGTACAAAAAAGACAAACCAATCTGTGTTACGGGCTACTGAAAAGCACGAATGCCATCTCACCTAGCCAGACAGAGTGAAGGCGGGGACCCAACGGGGTACTTCCGAAGGGAGCAGGAGCGTTTATTACCATTTTAATGACGGGTTATAACAGTGGCGTATTCACGATTTTGTTTCGGGGAGCCTATTGGCTAACTTTGTTCCTCGAAATGTAAAAATTCTGCAAGATATTTCATTTACTGTAATATAGTAAGTAAAATTACGAGGGCTTATGCTCGGAAGCTTCCTTAACTACGGCACTAGGTTATAATAATTCTGGGGTTCTTTCGAACAAACGGTTCTACTAAAAACAAAATTTATAGGTAAAATATGTTGTAAAACATTTTCCGTGAAGGAATGAGAGTATGAACATAAGTTATTTCTGTCTTTACACAGCTTATTGAAATGGATTTTGAATGGTAAGGAGAGTATTGTATGTATAACTATTTACTCAGGCGGAAGAATACGAGAATGCTAATAGGGTAGAAATAAACGGCGGGAATTTCCGGTTCATACGGCAGTTATGGACATCTGCGTTGGATGTAATGTAAACATGTATGGTTTTCAAAAAAAAAAAAGAATTATGTAACAAAGAGAGAAGGATTATAAAGTTTCTGCAGCCATGGTATGATGAAGCGTAAAACCAACTCTGCAAAGTGTGAAAAGGAATTAAAAATTCAGAACAGAAGCAATAGCCCTACGTACGCCGTTTTCTGTCGTAAAGGTAAGAAAGGAAGAGAGTGTATCACTCGTGTGTCAGCTGTGAAAGATACATTTTTGAAGGATCGAATTTAAGTGTTTTTGAAGATAAGAATTATTACAGATATTTTAAGTGTATTTCCACCATCCTCGTTTAGGCGTATATCCCTTGTCGCTGACATGCCTGCTACCTACGGACGTACCCCTCGCTGCTACTCGCCCCCTGCTGCGCTCCTGCTCTGACTCGGTTAAATAGCATTCGTGCTTTTTAATGGCCATCTAGCACAAGTTGGTTCTTGGTTTATGCACTGCTCCGCATTAAGTGCATGTTCTGCAAAATGAAACCGAAAAATGCAAGAAATGTGAAAATTTGGTAGAACCATCTGCTCGGTAATGCCTAATTCTGCGTGCAGGTTTACTTTGGCGTGCCACTCAAAATAATTGTCGAAAAATTATAATTATCTCACTGGTTTCCTTCTCATTGTTTCTGGAATGATTTGCGCTAGGCGACATGCAAATATTTCACTTCGTATAGACAAAATTCAAGAGGACCATCAGAAACAATTGTCGAAAAATTACAATTCTTTTACGATTTGCGTACATATACCCAGTTCGTATGTATGGATAAGAACTATAGTGTAAAAAATACAAACCAACCTGTACTAGGTGGACATTTGTATTGTAGAATGATGAAAATAAGTGAGTGTTGACAGTGATACGAGTTGCCATAGCACTTATCATGGTTTCATAGATGTTATACTAATAGCACTTCATTTGTAAATATAAAATACAGTTTCTGTACATTGTGTAGAAATACGCCGCGGGTTGAAAGTAGTGTCTAATACAGTTGTCCTTCTTACGCACTCACTTGTCTTATCGTAAAGCATTTGTAATTATTTTACACTTGTAACTCTTCACTTATAAACCTAAAATACATTGCGTTACTTTGTATTTAATTCTATCGCCTACAGAAGTCTGTTCTTTATAAATATGTCTTTTCATGCATAGTATTGAATTATACCTATCTTCCAAAATGTGGTGCGCCATAAGTAAACCAGCACCTAAAATTCAAAGTTTTGAGCGACAACTGACTGATTCTCGCACAGGCCAAAAAGCTTAAGTTAACTTGAAATTTGGGTAGTACATAGGATTTGTGACGTATGGTTTCAGTAAGGAAGGATTTTTGGAAATTCTGCTTGAAAGGGGGAATAAGAGATGAGAAGTACTTTAATAAGGTGGGCATATCTCTGAATCTCTTAGGCTTAGATACTTGAAGTTTTATTTGGACTTCTCATTTAAAATAATTTGACACAAGTTTTTTTTTTATTTTAGTAAAAATGGGAAGGAAAGAGGGGAAAATAAAAAAAGAGATATGTTTGTAATTATTATAATCAAATGTCGACATGTGTGAATATTTGAAGGTTAGAAACATGAAATTTGGAATTTGGACTCATCATTTAAAATAATTAGACACGTATTTCAGTTTTTATGACACAATCTGGAATGGAAGAAAAGGGGCGGGGACAGGGAAGAGGTGAAATGTATTTTAATAAGATGGCCGTACATCCGAATTCCTTAAACTTAGAAACTTGATGTTATATATTTAGGCTCGTCATTTAAAATAATTTGAACGTGTATCAGTGTTATTTGATATTTTAGTAAAAATCGGAGGAAAAGCGGGGGAAAGGAAAAACGGGTTTGGTTTGAAGTATAAAAACATGGAATTTGGTATTTGGACTTCTCACTTTACATAATTAGATACGTAAATAAGCGTTCGTTTTTAAAAATATTGAAATGAATAAAAGGGGGGCGGACAGGGATGGAGGGAGAAAGAAGGTGGAAAAAATAAACCGACACCTGTCCGAGTTTTTGAAAATTCCATTTATTAGGATGAAAGGGGCTCAATTGTTGGTCAAACACAGCGAAGTGGGTATGTTCAGCAAGTTCTAAATATTATTCTGATGGGCGCATGGCCGAATATTTGCGTACAGATTCATAATATCCTTCAGGGCATACGCTATGCACAAACGTTTATTGTAAACGTCTCACTCAACTTTTGCTTGAAGTATTCTGTTGTATTAGCCTGTCGAAAGTGGCCAGAATGGGACATTGGCAGAAGAACTGTATGCGAAATAAAGTGATGTGACACATAATTTACTTATTTTATTTTAGTTATTCTGTGTCACTTCAAGTCATATATGGTGAATTCACTATAAAAGTTGGACTGTTGAGCCGGTCGTTAGAACCAGTTAATATATTTTGAGTTCGCAGAACCGTCTGTTATACAGTGAACCCTTGAATAATGGACACGAATGGGACTTGTTACAGAGAGGTTACAAAAATTTAATTTCTTACAACAGTAATTGTATGAAGTAATATATAGTAAATACATTATGTATCAACGAAAATACGTAAAATTCAATATGAAAATACTCTATTTAGTACGTATTTGAATTACTGGGAGGGTTGAAGGAGAAATTAATTTCTGTTAAATACTATTATTGCTGGAGGATGTGTTTATAAATTCGTTCACGTACAGCCTATCAACTGATGAAGAATATGCCAAAGATGTTTGGATATTTTCCAATATGGGAGGGGAAAGCCGGAAGGAAGGAAAGATCTTTCGCATAGAGTTCTTGGCTAGATGATGAACCCTGCATGAATGTTATTGGTTATTGAAGGTTTTTAAGGGTTTTTACAAGAAGGTAGTTTATTCGCCAGAAAGAAAGAATTTCAAGTTCAGTTCGAAGCTCTTCTGTTTGATGGTTCACCAGGTCTGGACTCACATACACTTGTGGGGATAAGACTTTTCTGTCTACTGTAATATGTCGCAGGACCGATAATAATCCCTGTCCGTTTTGAAGAGGTTATTGTAACGTTTGGGGAGAAAGACTGTTCGTGTCCGTGTCTGAGAGTGTTGTAAAAGGGGGGGGGGGGTTGTTCGGTAACAAAACATATATTTTTGCCGGGACAAAAATCTGTCCGTATTATTGAGGTGTCCGTTAAGGAAGGTTTCACTGTAGTACGAGAGAACAGAAAGTTTTACCCAGTTATAGAAAGAAACAATAAATTTTAGTTGAACTATATTTGTTTTTAGAAATTCTTACAGGGGCCCCGGTGGTTCAGACGTAGAAAATTCATATTTACTTCATGTTGTCTTTTGTTCGATTCCAGCTCGCACCAAGTGGGCTTTGTGGTGGACAAACTGTGTGCGTGTGTTTTCTCGGGGCTCTCCTGTTTTCTCCCTCTCACTTCATTCCACCATTTCACTCATTTCTCATCATCAGCGTCTAACTTAACCTCGATTCAAAATCGTGGAACGTTAAACTAAATGTTTCATTTCATATTCATTTCCATGTTCAAGTACTGCTTGTTGATCTAAAGATATATAATATTTACAATCTGTGAACAATGCTAAACTAGTGTATTAATATAGGTTGCTGACGTTTTAGAACCTACAAATCTCCGAAGAATTTGACATTTATAAATTCTGATAGAACAACTTCGTGTAGGCTTTGCTTGGAAGTAATTTGGAAAGACGTAACTTGTTATTCAATGTGTACTGTGAAGTATCTCTCATTCTTTTTGTAATTCGCGAGTAGTTTGTGTTTTCTGCATGACTACTCCCTGAATACAGAGTGGATGTAAAGTCTGTTCTTATTTGTAACAATGAATATTTCTAAAAGTAAACAACCTATCACAGTTTTATTTCCATGGAATAATTACTAGGGTGTATCATTTGGTTATTAAGTTACATTTCAAAGTATGCACCTGCATTTTCCACAAACTTCTAAAATGTTAACAGTATTACATGTCAGCAATCAAGAATAGGTATTGACTTTACAACCACCGTGTATAGAACCACATCTGAAACCCTTGAATTATTCCTTGTCTTCCTGTAGATTTCGTAATATTTTTTATAGATACGTTGTTCTCATCAATTCCTGATTTACTACTGCTTGAAAATTAATATATGTAAGTTTTCTTCTATTGAAAAAACGAAACGTCAGTGCAAATATTAATTTTTGAGGATGCGCCAATTGCAACTTACTCGGTGACATATCGTCTAAAATCAATGTAATTTGTTTAAGGACACGAGTTGTACGCCCTAATATTCCATTACTATTACTTGAGTGCTTACTGTGCATTTCATTATAGATCTAAGAAATGAAAAACTTGGATATCACAGCTTAAAAACCATCACAACAAAGATTATGAAAAAGAATAAAACAACAAATGCAGTAGTTGGTACGGTACAAAAGGAAAGAGCTTTCACTCATTAATCAATAACACAGTAATAGGTAAGGAACTCTCCCTACTGTTCTTTAATCTCATTTTTAGAGTGGAAAAAATTATAGAACTTGTCATTTCAAGGTGAATATTTATGTTTAAACTATTGTCAAAAAGTCTATCTTCTGCTCATTTTTTCGCTTTAAACACATACTATTGTGCCATGAACACTTGTAAAACCATCTTCCTGTAAACTTTATTTCCCAAAAGCATGTACTACAACCGCTGTTATAACCTTTAAAAGACGTTGGAAATCATCATTTTCGCAGAAAGTGAATTTTCTCATCTTCAAGTGACACGTTAAATTTAAGCGTCCGTCAAAGAGAGCGGAATATTTATGTTGGCGAAACGTTTAATGCTATTCGAAGTTTGTCATCTTCTTTCATCCCATAATTATTCTGAAATTACAGCCATGTTCCAGAAATATCGTTTATGTTATACCGGTTGTGTAATTGAACACACTACGAAGCTCAAATTAGATCCCTCTATCACTGGACACCTAAAGGATTTGTCTGGTAAACATTGAGCTGTGCAGTTGATAACATGAAATGAAAAGCATGTATAAAGTAGAATTACAAACTAAATCAACTTTCTTTATTAGCAGTAAAACTATTAAAAGGGTGTGAAGGCTACATTCTGACAGTTAATGAGTCCTAAATTTTGCCACCGTTCCAAGGGCAAGCCACCTGCGATTGTCTCCAGCAAACGCAAGAAGCCGTTAAAAAAGAAGTTACTTCTAAATTTTAATCTTATAGGAAAGTTTGTTTTGTTTGTGTGCAAACTGTAGTACTTTCATGGCATTTGGACGGATAATTTTCATATTGTGGATCATTCGCTGACCTAAAGTCATTTAAGCCTTTTATTGAACTATTCTGCCATGTTGGTAGTTTTCTTGAGCATTTCATGATTTATTCCTACATTCGCGATTTCATGTAATCTTTGCAATGCAACGTTATCAAAATTATTCATTTGTGTAAGGCAAAGTAGTATGTATGGCCTGCTCCGTGGGAAAGTCATACAGGTAGGCCTTAGTAACCATATCGGCATTCACCTGGTGCGACTGAGGGAAAAGAATGATCGGGCCAAGATTTGAGATCAGAGCCTTCGGAATGGGACACTAGCTCTTCAACTAAAATGCTGCCACATGCTTTCAAAGTATTCTTATTTTTTGATTTTTTAAATATTTTCAAAATTTTTTTCTATTCTATGCTGCTACTTGAGATTATAATTTTTCTCAGTTGTAAAGATTCTTATTTTCGATTTATGTAGTATGACTGAGAGAGTGAACCAGAAGTTTAGTTACAGCACAGTGTCAAATAAATGAAAGTGTAATACTTATAAGAAGCTATACTTTTTAAAAATAAACGTGTGACTACTTCAACATGTAACAACGTTCGTAATTAAGCTACACTGTGAGGTATGTCATTTTCAGTTGTAGCTGTTGTCTTTCTTCCCTTTACATTTTCTTCAGGATGTTACGTTTGTAACACAATATTGTTTTCAAAGCTGATGCAGGTCGTACGCCAACATTTTAAATATTTTTGTAAGTTTAAGATGTAATAATTGATCCTTAATCATTCCCTGCTCTTATTATTTTATTAAACATTGACTATTATTTTTATTTTCAGGAACTGTGCGCCAACACATGAGAAACGCAACTAACGATGAGATCGCGTATTGGGAATTGGCTTCAACATGCCAAACAGAAACGAACGAGAGAATCAGTTAAGAATTCCATAACAACATTATGCTCGGGATACTCCAATTTTCTCCCACACTTTCATTCATTTCTCATCGTCACCGTCTCCTTTAGTCTAAACGGCATAAGCGTGGGACGTAAAACTAAAATTTCATTTGCATCCGTGTTAGTCCATCTCATCAAATATATAACAATCTCCAAATTTTATGCCATAAGAGGGAACGAAAAAAAAAGCATTCGTAAACCTGTACTATTTCATAACGCAATGAATCATCAAGACCATATTTTTAGTAATTTTAAAGAATCATCATGACCTCTGATCCAAAACTCCCAATTCAATGACGTCATAGCAGAGCCAAGGTACCTCTTATTTATTCGTACCAGCGTGCATGGCCCTGAATAAGCATAAGCAAAATTTCAATAGGTGACGCAATCCCGGGCCAAAGCATCCCTGATTCATTCACTATGGTCCATGGGGACCCAAAATTGGATAATCAAGAGTTAGGCAGGGTGACACAATTACTACTCAAAGTGTAAATTGGATGCAGTTAGCTAAGGATAGAAGTCAGTGGAGAGCTTTTGTGAACGCGGCATTGAACCTCCGGGTTCCATAGGCCATAGAGTTAGGTAGTTATTATTTTTTCTACGACACGGGAGTGTAAAGTTCCGTACGTCTCCATACCATGCCGTAACCATGTGTCTACTACACGTGTTTGCAGTACACAAATACATTGCAGACGACACGAGCGAAGAGGAGACGTCCACCATCGCCAACAGTCGGCAAGACGGAGATCAACGAAGATAGCCGACATTTTAGAGTTAAAGACGACAGCACACTTCAAAAAGTATCAATCTCTCCGGTTGATCAAACTACCAAAGCCCTAAGGCGCTTGGCCATTGGGAACACCTTATTCTCTCACGACGCCCTTTCAATTGAGATATACCTTTCCTACAAGCCCTAAGACACCTGGTCATTGAGTTTCCTCTTCCCTCTCACGACGCCTGGTCAAAGAGGGTAACCTAATCTACAAAACCCTTCGACGCCCGGTCATTGGGTTCCTTATTTTACCTATATTAGAGACAACTACTTATTGTAACATACTTTTGTACTCAGAAGGATCATTTGTAATAAAAAAGGTGATGGGAAAGTCCAATTTCCCATGTACCGTATTTTGTTCTACCCTACATAACAGAGAAAGTTTTACAATATAAACAAATATATAAACACATAAGACTACATTGAAGTTTCAATATTTTACCCTTAAACGAGATACAAAGTACGACTTACTACTTAAATCTTCAGTATAAAAACGTTATTCTATTATGTACGTCTTTATACAATATGGAGTGCTGAAATTACTTGTGATTATATCATAGATATTAATCTAACGTCAATCTGACATTTAAGTCTTCTTTACAAGTTTTCCTAAGAATACTTTCGGGAAATACAGAAGGTAACTTAATCAATAGATGCGACTACCGTTATTACATATCAGGACCTTGGAAGAGAAAGGGCAAATCCTGAAATCAGGGTGTTGGGATATCAAGCTAAAAGTTTTGCAAGTACTTGAAAATAGCAAGAGTGAAACTTTGTTTATCTAGAAACTGAAAATACTAAGGGTGATCCAGGACAAAAAGCGGTTTATATGTGTTGCCGAAACCTGTCTGACATGAGGAGAAAAAAGTACTTCAAGATAGCAAGGGTGAATCTTCGTTTATCTAAAAACTGTGAGAATACCCAGGCTGGACCAGGACAAAACGCGGTGTCTATGTGTTGCCCAGACCTGTGTGATTAGAGGGAAGAAAACAAAATAAAAATCTATTTTTCGAGTTCGCCCTTTCTCTTCTAAGGTCCTGATGTGTTACTCCACGTACTCATTTTATATGGGTTTGGTGAATTATAGGGCATATGGGAACAAAAGTAAGCCGAGAAGGCAATTTCCTGATGCACTAAGATCTTGTCCATAGAACTCAGTTGGCAAGTAGGGCCGCGGTGGCTCGGTGGTAGAGCGTTCCCCTCTGGCGCATGGGATCCCGGGTTCAAACCCTGCTCCCGCCAAGTGAACTTTGTGGTGGACAAACACCGTGTGCGTGAGTTTCCTCAGGGTTCTCCCGTTTCCTCTCACTTTCTTCATTCCATCATTTCGTTCGTTTCTAATAATCACCGTCTCCTTTAGCCTAACCGCCATAACCGTGGGACGTAAAACTCAAAAATTTCATTTAATTTCATTTTCAGTTGGTAAGTAGACGCCTCACTGACTTCGCCACTGCGATTCTTTACATATTTATATCAGTACCGTCATTTCAAATTTTATTTTCGGAGAGAAGGCAAGACTTTCCGATATAAATCATCACGTTTCTCATTAGTATATTATTATTTGTATATCATTCATTAGTATATATTTATATTACTATACTATTGGTTAAAAAGTATTTATATTAAAATCGGGGAGAGAGAATAATTGTTTCCTCGTCTGAAGCCTTAATTCACGCGCCTGATTTAGATACTTATAAGAAAAAAGCACTAGTAGCATGAGAAAAGGAAAATCCCTTTAACACTTTAAGCGCCATGTGCATATATTTTATGCACACTTGGTCTGTTCCTGGGGGCCATTGCATATATCTTATGCACACTTTGGTTTTCTCCTGGAGGCCAACGCATATATTTCATTTTTTCCTGTTTCGAGTCAGTTTTTGTTTCTTCTTTGTTTCTTCAAAAATATTAATTTTGTTGTTGTTCTATACATTTGACTATAGTTTATGAAGATTTTTTGCGAAAATACGAGTGTGAATAAATTATATACACATGGCCCCTGCGATAAAATTGCGAAGTAAATTTTCATATTATTGAAATTTACGATAAATTTATTTCAAAAGTTTTGCTAAATAACTTCTTATACTGCTCAAAATTACAAAGTGTTTGGAGATAACATTTCGAAAATATATTTTTTCTAAATGTTCATTCTTTTTTTTATAAACGAAGAGAGAACAGAGGTTTTTTCTTAAGGAAATATAAGAACAAGTCACTGTTTATCTCAGTGTTAGCAGGAAATATCACCATTGCTTTCAATTTTTCAGTTACAATGTGTTTTTCAAAAAAACAATTTTGACTAGTCGCTTTGCCTTGTGAACATCCGCGACACAAAGTTAAAACTTGCTTAGTGCTTCGCTGCGTCTGCTCTTCCATAGCGCTGAGACAGCTTGGTGTATAGCATTCTGTAGAATAACGTCTTTTCTTACCTGATGTTTGGAGAATGTTTTCTTCGAGTAGGTTGCCCATCGGAACAACGGCGCCGACTTTCCAAAATTTATGTGGATGTATATCAATGCCAGGACGTGTTATGTGTTTTCAGGGAAGTCTCTATATCTGATTTGATTTATTTTTAGTTAAATCCTATAGCCATTATCTTATAAAGGACTATTCTGTCATAAAGTACAATATACCAGTACTATAATATAATTTGGGGCTCGCCCTAGCTCTGTGGTAAAAAGGCTGACATAAACGCAATAGAAACGGGTTCAAACCCGGGTCCAAACTAAAAATCTTGTGGGTCCAGCGCACCCACAAGATTACTTGTATGGGTGTCTGAGCCCCGGAGCACCCACGTAGTCGGCGCGCATGCATCTGAATGAACTGTGTCTTCACTCCCTTCTGGGTTGTTGTTCCATAAGAAGCCATCTGGTCGGATACATGAATATACGATTTTTGATTCATTCTATTCCAAAATCGTAGATGGTATTTTGTTGTTCTGTGTTTGTTGTGATTGTATGTAACTTCTGTTATGGTTAGCAGGTATTTGGTGGAAACAAATAAAACGTCTCGCTTATCCCTCCACTTCCCAACGATCACATTGATATTGCTTTGCAGAGTGATCATTTCACCTAGAGTTTCGCTGAAACTACAGGTTTTGGATTACCTATCCGTTTCTTCCTAAGGTTCTTATCAAATGTGTTTGATTGTCATTGAGTTCGTTAGTCAAAACAACACTTTTGTAAAAATTGTCTGTGAACAACTTTCTACCGGCATTCAATAATGGACTCATCATTTCCATTACTATCTTAGTTGGCATAGCTTACTTTGATGATTTGGCCTCCTTTCCTCCGTAGAGCTTTACGTACCAACTGGATCCACCCTTGACGCAAAGCTTGAATAATTTCAGCCCGTATTTGTCTCTTACCTCGCATGTACTGCTTGAAACTAAGTCTTCCTCGAAACGTTCCATTGTCTCATCAATACATACATTTTGTTCGGGTATGTACACAGTCTTGAATTTTTCATTCAGCATGGCAACAAGGGGATTGATCTTATGCATTCGGTAAGATTTACTTTCCACTGATTCGTTATCAGAGAAATGAAACATACTAAGAAGTAGTTCAAACCGGTTTCGAGGCATACACTTACTAATATTGTTTTCATATAGTGGACTTTTGGATAAATATTTCCTAATATTTATTTTTACATCCAACCCCATCCACAAAATCAAACCTAAAAACTGGAGTATTGCACTCTTATCTGTATCATACCACATGGACAATCTTGCATGATCAGTTGACGTTTCGTTTTCAATGTGAGAAGTAATACATTGATCTGCGTATCTGTTCGTTTCAGTTACAATTAAGTCCAATACTGAGTCATCAACAAATAGTTCATAGTACTATAGCACGTGTTTTGTACCTTGCAAAATATCAATAACCTCACCCGTCATACCACCATCAAAATCACATTCGAACTCGTGGAAGTTTCCAAATACTGGATACCACACAATTTCTTTTGTGCAACTAGTCCCAGATTCGGCCTCCTCTGGGTCTATTTCGGAACACTCAATTGATGGCCACTAAATATCGATTCGCCATTCTCTGACTTATGTCTTCTTTTCCGGCATGCCTTAAGGGTATCTTCATATTCATCACCCTAGAAAAATCATACACAGTTTCGGGTGGTGAAAAAGGAGGATTATCTGAATTAGTGATGTTAGAAAATAAATCTTCGCTCAAGTCACTCATATCACTTTCCATTCCTTCTAAAATATATCTTACTGCGTCCTCGTTTGCCATATTGAGGTGAAAAAGAATTACTACATGGAGCAGGTGTTTCTCACAACAGTGTAATGTAACTGAAATGCACTACAACTCAGCTTCTAAAGACAATGGACTTTGATTGCCTGCAGTGGTACCAACTTTTGAGTAATTATTGGTCTATTGCTATATGCTGTTCCCAGGGGCCAGTACTAAATATTTGTTAATTTGTTTCAACGATAATTGTATAGAAAATCTCTACACAAGCCCATAATCTGTACACTGAATCGTGTAGAAAATATATGCATATGGCCCACAGGTAAGAACATTTTGTGCATACAATTTATGCACACGGCCAAATAAGGGAAAACAGGAAATACGTAGTTGGTCCCAAAAGGAAAATTCTGATTTTGACCCTTGGCGCTCAAAGTGTTAAATACTCTTGTAAAAACATTTTCAAAGAGTTTCCAATATTTGCTAGTAGTACCAGGTAGAACAATACAGATCGTTAAACGAACTTTCCTACTGGAACATTTGTGTCCAATCCTTTACAGTTGTCTTCGATATACTCTTCTCCAAATATACTCTTATCCGATATAGTCTCTCCTGTGAATTGCATTGGGCAGACCTCTCTCTCCTGACAAGAATTGAATCACAGCGCGTACATCAACGTAGCATGGGTGCAATTGCCTCCATACTATTTTCGTGTTATCGAAGTCAAATGCCACATATTAACAGCTGGTCTTGTATGCATGCACTTCTGTTACTATCTGTTATGTCATTCACGAAACATATTTTTCTCGATGATCGGTAAAATGAGCAGCGGTTCACAGCAGGTTTCAGTTGAACATCCTTTATACAATTATAAAAATTTGGCCCAGCAACATAAGTTGAGTTACAATACAATATGCCATTGTTACTTTGATCCAAGCTTTTGCACTCCTTTCATGGCTCATCCAGAAGAAGAAGAATTATACCTGAGTTGTTTTTAATTCTATGACTTGCTTTGAAGGCACTCAGTCTCAAAGCTGAAAATTTAATGCAAAGTGTAGCTTAAGTATGTAGATGAGACGAAAGTAAAATAACTTCGGTAATCTTGGTATTTCATGAGAATCAGCACAATGTTTATATTTGAAAATTATCATTCAGTGTTGCGTTTTTGCACAACATTATGACTTTATTGCGGCCGAGTCCTTAATGTCAGGAGTATGAAATTTGTCACAAACTGTAAGTTAGAAATATGGATGAGACGAAAACAAATGTTTCTATAACCCAGATATCATGAAAAATAATACAAAATTCATATTTAAACATAAAAAAAACTTCTCAACTTATAGACGAAACCTTTAACGTTAGATCAGTGGAAGATATCCAACATATTTAATATATACATTTGAAAATAAACATTCCACATTGCGACTTTTCAACCGTATCCTCAAATCCGGCAATCTTATTTTAACTCATTTTCTGATACTATACAATGATGAGATTTTACTTAGCATTGTTAGTTAGAACTAGAAACAGAGCGCGGTGTTTTGGACACCACGTCTATCAAACCGAAAGGACGATGTGCACAAGTTGGTGCTCAGTCATGCGTTTGCCCTGCAAGTCGATCAAAAGTCATCCTGCTGAACTTGGAATTGCAAGGAGTACAATGCAGTTCCACATAAAAACGGACTTAGGCCTGCAGGTATTCCGGCCAATGGTCATCAATGAACTAACCAACGATTACTTAAACCATCAGTTAGAACCATGCACGATCTTGTTGAAGTCCTCTCCACCATTCCTGCTAGGAAGTGCGTTCATTTCTCTGAAGAATGTACTATAAGATATACGGATCGGAGTTCGCAGGGCAAAGGAAAAGCCATATATTTGTCAAGAAATTGAAAACAATCCTCTGCACGTTATGCTTTGGGAGAATTGACTAAACATCATATCCGTGGTTCCTACTTCTTTGAGGGTTCCGTGATCTAGATTACTTATCTGAAGATATTGAATGACTGGTTTCTTCCAACTGTTCCACACGCTGCAGAATCATGGCATCAACAACACGGTTGTTTACGAATACGATAAAGCTCCCGTCCACTAAAACTTTCTGTTCGTGAACGCCTGAACGCACTGTTCCCTGGTCGGTAGATAGGAAGCAGGTTCCTAAATTCGTCAGCCCCTTATCCTTGGCCGCCTCGAAGTCCAGACATTATGATACTAGATAATGCCCTGTGGGATATCATCAAATCACACGTCAGGAAGAAGCAGTATGTGGACAATAATGCACTGCAGGCAAATCTATCTCAAGCCTTGCAGCTCGTGACATTACAGTTGCTAAAGTGGATGAGCAGGAACACATGGGGGCACACCAAGCTGTACAGGGATAAAGAAGGTGCACATACGGACGTTTTGGACACATAAAATATAAGTATTATTAATGTATGGATGAAATAAGTGTAGGTGTAAATGTGTGTCGCTGAATTCAAAAATATGATTACATCGCTCTTTATTGAAGGAATTCCAAAGATCATTTTGAATTAATATGCATTTTAAAAGACATTTTTCTCTTTTGATTTGCAACAAGCTAGTAACAGAGAAAGGAAATACGTAAAACTTTCTGAAAGTGACTGATATTGCTTTTGCTGCGCAATTTCGTAGGAAGCTTACTTGTCAAAGGTTACTCATAGTCATCACACAGGATATATAATCATGATTTTGATAACGTGACGCCGCATTAATGTACGGAAATTGGTTAAATAGTTAAGAATCTATGGATAAGTCTAGAAATCATGCTACTGAACTCTTCCGGCTATGACAGTACACGTGTGTACATGTGTGTCATGCCATGTATCTTGGGTGCGGCTTTTGTCAAGAGCCAATCAGAATGCAAAAGAGCAATAAGTTTCCATATCTGATGCAAATGGATAAACTGACTGATACGAGGTTTGGGTGTGTGCCTCGCAAAATAATAAAAAGGGACCTCAAGGTCTCAAATTCATTCATTCGGAGCTTCGGAGATACGAGAATCGAGATTCGAGACGCAGGTTGTGAGCTGACAATCATCGTCAAAGTTCTATGAGTTGTAAGACTACTCCTATAAGGTATGTAAGAGCACTTGTTGCATCAGTAATTTCAAGTTTAGATATGTCATGCAGTACTTCAAAATGTACTGTTTACCTACAGTAAAACTTTCAAGATTAAGAACTGTTCTCGCATATTCGTATTGCATCTTCCATCTCCAATAACTTAAATATCTGAATATCTTGCATGTTAATCGATCTATTTTAAGATATCAAACTATCAAATGAACTATCAGATATCAAATTACTCTTGTTGAATCATTCACTTAAATGTTGTTGTATAACACCATTTTGAGTATGTAATAAACTTAACTAATTAGAAATTACGTTGTCATTCCCCTAGATTAATCCACTTTTCCCATGAAAATCATGGTGTAATTTAATTATATTTCATTTGTGACAACCGCTACGGAATTAGCGTGAGCAGTTCTCTACATTATGTGGAATTCAACGAGCTAAGTAAACAAAAAGATACCTGAACATCGTCACAAATGAAGGCTCGTCCAAAGCCTTTCTTCCTTTTTCATTTTTCGGGACGAAAAATTTTGTGGTGCTGCTATGACATCTTTCCTTTTTTGTTTTGTGTTTTATGTTTACGTTTTAGTATTATGTTCATGGTGCATGTTAATTTAAGTGAATTATGTAAGTTGTCGCATTATTGAAATTGTGTTATTGTGGATTCTAATGACAATTAGTGATCTGATTATATTGTTCATAGTGCAATACTCCCCATATATTTTTTTGCTTTATTATTAGTTAGTAGAAACAAAAAAATAATGAAGTAATTCGAAATGTCTTTCCATTGGTTCCCCTTTTCCAAACCTAAGAAATCTCCACCAAAATTTCATGCTTGGTATATTGCAAAATCGGGTGAAGCAAGTTGCAAATATTGCAGGAAATCTCTTCCTCAGAAAGCCGCGCTCACGAAGGCTCTGCGCTCCGAATTATGTCCCATGGCAAAAGAAGCAACAGAAGTGCAGCAAGCCAGTTTGCCACTAGTCAATTCACCTTCTTTACTTGAACCACGGATAAACCATCCACAGCACCGAATCCTGTGAATAGGCAACCGGTAACGCAAACGCAGCGTTATAAGGAAAATTTAGCGAAGTTTGAAGAAACTTGCCATCCTTGACTCCGTTGGACAGTACACAATATAAACCAGTGGTTGCGAAACGAACAATTTTCCTTAAGCCAGAACAACAGACTAACCCTTATAATGAAAGTGCAGTTAGTTCTTCCGAAGAATCTCCTGGCATTATGACGAGTGATTTTGAGTTCGATCCCAAGTTAGCTTCAACACCTTTAAAGAAGGAGGAACAGCAGCAAATAGTTGCTTCAGAAGTGGTCAAGGATGAAGAAGTTTATTTTCCATTTGATGTACCACCTTACGTGGGAAAACCCTTGGTAGGTAAACTGCCGGAAAATTCGCCACCTGAATCAAGTAAATATGATTCTGATGATGAAATTAAACAACTGGCAAAGAAGGAGCTCTATCAGGAAAAGACTGCACGTGACGTACTAACACCAAGTCCTTTCTCATATGACTCAAGCGAAGAACTTAAGGAGTTTATAAATGAAGAACCTTGTATTGAGAATCTAAGTTTTCCTAAATATCCGCAAATTGCTTCTCACCCTTCTCAAGTAAAATATTCCCCCACTGCTGATAACGCACTTGCACTTTTGTTATATAATAATATTAGGCAAGAAATTTTAGATAATCACGAAGTGAAGACTCCCTCAGAGGATTCATTACCCTTGGACGAGAATAAGTCAGCAGAAGTTAATTCACTCCCTCCGAAAGAACCCCAAGTAGAGAATAGGCAAAATCTTGATGAATCAAATGCAAGGGAAGAAACTGACGATCGAGTAGCTAGTGTACCGCTATTGAAATTTAAAGGAAGTCCTAAAGAATCTGTTACTAGATTCCTTTATTAATATCAGACCATAGCTCGTGCTCTTAATTGGCTCGACCAGGAGAAATGTAATTATTTAGCGGCCTGTCTAGAAAAGGTGGCTCTCGACTGGTACTTATGTCGTAAGAATGCCATTCAACAGTCGCAGTTTCGGGAATTGAAGCAAATGATTCCTCAAGCGTTTCCTGACGATTTATATAGAGGTCAGCTTGAACAAAAATTAAAGAAAAACGACTCCCACCTCGTTTCCCACGTGATAACTTCGCGTATACTCTAATACGAGACTGGAAGTTCGTAAGACCCGAAATGGTAGAGAAAGAATTGTTACGCCTATTGTATAAGGCGTTGCCTTCAAATTATGTCCAGGCCTTAGTATTGATGGAAGTATCAACCATAGATCAAGCTATTCGTGTGTTGCGTTTATTGTATTTAGCTGACATTTATACTGACTCTCATTTGGAAATGAAGAGAAAATGTAGAGAATTAAAAAGACCACATCATTTGAAACCTTATATGAGTGCTAGAAACCTTAGATGAGTGTCAAAAGAATGAGGACGTATAAACGTGACATAGGGAGAGATGGTAGGCCAATTGAAGTGAAAAGAGCTCGAACGAAGTTGTGTGATCACAGATTGCCCATGATTCCCATTCGAATTTTTAATAAAAAGTAGATGCATTCTTAGACACTGGTTCGCAGATCTCTGTGTTGGCTGAGGAAATGATTCCTGAAAATTTTCCAATTGCTAAGCGAATGCGTGCCACAATTCGTTTGCGCACATTAGGGGATAAGTTAACTCAACCACTCCCAGTGGTTCGCTTAAGTTTCCAATTTGGTACCTATGGTCGAAGTTCGCGTCGTTTATTGTTAAACGTAGCATTAGTTAAACAGTCTCAATTAGATGAGAAAATGGTCTAGGAATAGATTTCATTCAGCGTTACACGTACGGTATAAGGTTACAGTCTATAACTATTAACGGCAATCAAAGACAGCCAAACATGAAGTTTCATGTTCAGTATTTGCCAAGCCGCAAGGACAAACAGTCTTAAATCTGTCACATGTTCAGTTTTACAACAAATATGGTAACCCATGAACAAATAGACATATTAGCTCAACATCAGTACCGCGTACGAATGCTGAAGTGACTCAAAATAGTTTAGAGTTTAATGATCCAGGTTCCTCTTCTAAAGATGTTTTTCTAAATTCACAACCGGAAAATGAATGTCCTAGTTTGAGGATCAATTGTATTGAAACTCAATCATCGCGTAACTTAATCAAAACAGTCGAATGTATGCGAATACCTGCTGGAAAAGTTGGTTTAGAAAAATTAAGCCAAGTTATCCTATAGTTGGAGATTATTATGTGGAAACGAATGACGTTTTACATCGATCTTACTCATGTCTAATACCACCCACAATTTTGTGGAAGAAAAAGGATTTGCCAAACTGCCTGTTTTCAATCTGAGTAAACGAGATGTGACTATACCTGACTCTCAAATCGTAGGACATTTAGAGAAATGTGTTCCTACACCGGAGGTAAGAGTGAAAACGGTTAAAGCCAGCTCACTTCCGCTGAGAAAGTTGAAGAATCGAAATCTAAACTACAACACGAAATTGACAAGGAAATTGACATTTCCCCTGATCTTTCCCTTGAAGATTGTAAAAGTGTAATAAATCTGACTGAATTTCAAGATATTATTGCGTGGACAATAAATGATATAACTGGAACACACGAATATGAGCATAGCATAGAATTCATTTCAAACATTCCTGTATCTTCACCACCCTATAGAGAGACTTTAGAGACTAAGAGAGCCATGAAAGAAGAGATTGACAAATTGCTTAAACAAAACAGCATTTCTCCTTGTCGGTCTCCCTATGCGGCTCCAGTTATTTTGGTTAATAAGAGAAATAATTCTAAGAGACTCGTAGTGGACTATAGAAAATTGAACACCATCATATCTCCTGACAGTTACGCTCTTCCATCACTCAACTAGTTGATAGATTTATTTTCAAATACTCAATTTATAAGTACAATGGACCTGAGATCAGGTTATTTACAAATTCCCTTAAGGGAAGAGATAAATTGAAAACCGCATTCATTTGTAGTGCCGGTTTATTTAATTTTAATGTGGTCCCAAAAAGGTCTTTTCACTTCCCCCGCAGCATTTCAAAGAATGATCGATAAAGGGTTTGTCGGGTTAAAATTTAATATTATGGCATGCTTCGTGGATGACTTGATTGTTTTTGGAAAATCTATAGACGAAAAGTTATATAGACTGCGGAAGTTTTCAGTCGTTTGCGAGAAGCCAATCTAAAATTAAATCCCTCAAAATCTCACTTCATGTACGCCGAGCTACCAATCTTAGGATTCGTCGTAGGACGCGAAGGGGATAAAATAGATCCTAAACCAATCGAGGCTATCACTAAGTTTCCCGAACCAAAAACAGTTCGTGATGTACGTAGCTTTGTTGGATTAGCTAGTTTAATCGAAGATTTATTAAGAACTTTTCAGTTATCGCGAAGCCAATACTAGATTTGACTAAGTCTGATGTAGTCTTTCAATTTGGAGATAAAGAACGTCAAGCCTTTAATACCCTAAAGGAGAAGTTCGTTACTGCCCCTGTATTAGCCATCTTCGATGCGGAAGCAGATGCTACCGAGTTGTACGTGAATGCATGTGAATACGGAATTGGCGCCGTATTAATGCAAATCAAGAAAGGAGAGAAGAAACCGATTGCTTATTATAGCAGAAAAATCTCAGACCATGAAGCTAAGTCTTTAACGATCCCAGAAAAAAACACCATGGCATTAGTACAAGCTGTATTACATTTCCACGAATATCTAATACGACTGCCTCACTTCACAGCATTCACAGACAGCTGTTGTCTTTGTTATTTGAGAAATATGAAAAATCTAAAAGGAAAATATCTTTATTGGTTAGTTAGGCTTCAATCTTTCAACTTTTCAATA
Organism: Thermobia domestica; assembly: GCF_964235325.1. NCBI lineage: Eukaryota > Metazoa > Arthropoda > Insecta > Zygentoma > Lepismatidae > Thermobia > Thermobia domestica. The sequence goes on along the minus strand of NC_137456.1, from coordinate 199,408,725 downwards.
AAAGCGATAAAAGGTAACCCCTCTAATCGTCATAGTGATTGCATGTCCAGATATCCCACGCAAGTGACGAAGAAAACGCAAATCGAGAAGACGGACTTTATATAAGTACAATAAAAATTGACGCGACTGATGTAATCAAGGACCAGAAAGAAGACGAATATTTTGGTACAATACGCGATATAGTAAAATCTGATCCTACTAATAATGAGGCTCGCCCTTATGTATTAGTAGACGAGGTGTTATATCGTAAAGCCAATAACGATTTGAAACAATGTGTCCCACGTTGTATGGTCCCTGAAATTGTATATGCTACCCATACATCACGTCTAGAAGGCGGACATCTTGGAGAGAGCAAAGTGTTTTCTCGTGTCAATTAGCGATTTTATTGGCCTCGGATGGGAACTGATATCAGAAATTTTATCAGAACTTGCCGCGAATGTCAGGAACGCAGGGACTCAACCACTAAACCATTAGCGTTGCATGAAGCAATCAAACCAATAGCTCCTTTTCATACTTTAAATTTGGAATTGTTTTGACCCACTGCCTTCCTCTAATAGTTATAAGTATGTCATCACCGTTGTCGATATGTTTTCAAACTATGTAGTGGCATGACCCTTAAAAACCATAACAGCAAAGAATGTTGCAATGTTTTTATTAGAAAATATTATTTGCTATTTTGGCCCACCCCGCCATATATTGTCAGACCTTAGTTCTAAATTCCATGCACAAGTAACTAGCGAAATTATGGATGTATTAGGTACACATCAAAAGTTTAGTACTACTTATCATCCTAGAACAAATTCACGAATGGAGAAATATGATCATGCTTTGGCAAACTATTTGAAGAAATGTGTGTCTACTTCTCAAAAATATTGGTCTATTTGTTGGAACTGCTTGTTACACCTACAATACTGCGAGACACGAACACTATCTTTATTCTCCTTCTGAATTGGTGTTTGGTAGAAAGGCTGTATTAGGTATCGAACTCGAGACAACATGTCAAACCCCGTATGAGAAACTCGTGAAAAGGAATCTTAGTCGAATAAGAAAAGTAGCTCAAAGGACCTTAATTTGTCAGCAGAAAAAACAAAAAGGCAAAATTGATAAGAATAGGAAAACCCATACGTAAAAAGAAAATGATTAGTCTTCATTAGAAATTTGGTAACTAAGCCGGAGTTACTACTTAAATGTAAACGAGGAAGATAAGCCAAAGAAAGTTAATGTTGAGCGAATGAAGTTATATTATCCAAACCTGATAGTTTTTGTTCGATCATCTTGCACGCAAAGTCTAATTAAAATATGTTAATTTAATAAGTTATCGCGGTAGGCGTAGGAACCTCTAACGTGAAATTCAATGATGATGCAGGCTTTCTGAAAGAAATGTTATATTAACACATAAATCAATAAATAAATAAACAAGTTAATGGTACCCAATGAATTAAGTAAATATATTTATATGTATAGAAGCAGTAAATAGAGAAAAGAGTAGGTTAGAGAAGTACAAGATTATTTTAAAATCCATATATGGTCCGAAACCCTGCTACAAAAGAATAAAAAGAAGAGAGAATACATAAAGAATAAATATATATAACTAAGGAATTAAATTGATTTGGTTTAGTAGTATACATTCCTGGTGTAGACTATCAGACCAAAGACAGACAGAGAGACAGACAAAACAAAAAGCACCAAGTGAAAAGAAAAGAGAGAAATAGAGAAATAAAAAATATTTATTTGTTAAAAGTAAAACTTCCGTTAGAAGGATTGAAAATCGCATTAATGAGACAGAATAAGAGAGAATACGAATTAAAAATAGGATAAGCCTTCGTATTTTATAGGTCCAGATAGGCTTTTGCCTTCGCAGCCTCCGCTAAGCTTGATGAACCATTGCCTTATTAGAAAGACGGAATAAAACACCTCATGAACGCTTTCGAATTAGGTATGCAGTTCTAAGAGCATGTAACAAACTAGAGTTAATTATGAGTACATATTACATATTTAAAATTGTACATATTAAAAGGTTTGGACCCCGTGTATTGGAAATTATCTTTACTCGTGAGCCAGGTCGTGTGTAAATGAAGTTGAGAGACTACTTAAATTGTATGAATCTCCTAAGGTTCAAGCTGGTTTACGTTCCCTCACTGATGCTCCTTTGGAGCTTCATAATGTGGAATGTAGTCAACCAAAGTTAAAATCAATCGACAAAGAGTATTGGTAAATCGTGGAGAACAATGACCTTATAATAATAGAAGTCGTGGTATAAGAGGTCAGTATAATAATAAGAAGCCAGCCATGAAAGCAGTAGAAGATATCGTGAATAACCGTAAATTATAGTGGAAGACAGATTACCAATGAGGATAGAACTTAAATTGCAGGACACGTAGATAATACTCAAAAATAAGCCAGCCTTGGTAATTATTTTCTTTTATCCTATTCATTGTATTTCTTTATTTTTATTTTCCTTTCTTTTGCTGTTAATGTCTATAATGCGCAGGTAATTAGAAATTTGAAGAGTTAGCTAAGGAAATAAAACTGCACAAAAAAGGGGGACTGATATAATAATTTATATTCCCTTATATCGTAAGATAACTAATCATGAATCACTGTCTACTTCGTCCTCGTATAGCAGAATGGTGTACGTTTCCATAATTCTATTAGTATAATTTTACTCTAGAACATTATATAATGAAGCAGTGAGAACGTAGTAGTTGTCATTTGAAAACAAAAACAAAGACAAGAAAAGAACACGAGCGACAACAATCTTAATTTTGTATAATCATGTTTTGCTTCCTTTTACAGATAATGCCTCTATTAATTGTCATTGGTCGTAAGTAATTACGTCTTCTTTTGTTTGTATTAATGCAATACAACATTATAAAATATTCTATATAAAGTATTACAGTCACATACATTATTGTATTACAAATATTGCAGATGGATGACAATTCACAATTCACCGTTTGCGTGAGCACTATAGGTAGCCCCGAAATACCTGAGAACCCCCTTTCTTTTTGAATTGGCATGAATGTAGGCAATGTACTCTGTTACGAAGCCAGAACTCCTTGTTCCCCCTTTACTTTTTTTATTTCCGGTCTATTTCCGGCCTGATCCTGCAACATTCTGTACCTTTTTTAAAGTTCTCTCTCCAAACAAGTATATGTTTTGTTATGTATTTCATATTTATTAAAAGTATTGTTATATACTTCATATTTGTTAAATCAAACATTGTTTCTTTTCTCAACGATCTTACTTCATAACATTATTATCTGCTATTATGTAATAGTGTTCTCTTGCATAGTTTCTGCATTCCGAAAGTAAGTTATCTACTTCCTTACTCAACTAACTGTTATCAGCACACACTCTTAGCAAGAACACAAAAAACTTTATCTACAATTTGCATGCAATGAAGTGCATTACTTTAAAAAGAAGAAGGTTCTAAACTATAAAATCACCATCATTAATATTTGAGATTAATGCTCTACTATTGGAATTAGGTCAAGTTGAATGGCAGCAGCCTTACTCTAAAAGTTTTAATGCAATACTAATAATACTAATACTACTAATAATAATAACAATGATAAAATACATATAATTTGTACTATCATCTAAGTTAAATAATAATACTAATGAGCATATATAAGCTATTCACTTTTCGATTCCCCGTGTAAATTACCATCGATCTCCACTTACTTAAATTCGTTATGTTCAATTGAAGAATGTACATGTTACATAACAATTGTCTTCATTACTCTTCCTATAATAATTATTGTATATAACAAGTATTACTTCCTATAACAAGTATTATTTGAATACCTTCTTCTAATACCACTACTTCCATTGCGACCACTTGCATGGTTTACTGTAGTATTTACTGTTCGATCAATATTGGTTACGCTCCCTCCATATACTTGTGAGGCTTTCTAATTGTTGTAACTACCATTTACTATTGCTAAGAATTTTATTTTTCTTTTACTCTAAATTTTTTTCTTAATTTTATTTTCTTACTATAAGTTCAATTTTTCTTTTTTACTATTTAATATATATATATATATATATATATATATATATATATATATATATATATATATATATATATATATATAATTTTTATCAACATTGCGTTAGGATATTCTGCTTATACTATGGTGTATCATATCAGTCTTTTAGTTAAATGGAGAATTAACTTATTATTTATTTATTAGTTATTTAAATCCTTTAATTGAAAATGATATATTATAAACTAATCGTGTTTTATTCTATTTTCATGGATCTAATTGACTTCTGAGTTCGAGTTCTGTTCCTTGAAAAATGGAAGAATGCCTAAGAGTAAAATTTGGAACCGCCCTAATTGGAAATAATTTGGAAATCCTAGAACTTCAGAAAGAAATTATCCTTAATTGTGTATAGTGGTGTATTTCAGTGGCGTATTTCATTCAAAACGTGGCATTACATTCAAGTGTTAGTGTATTATACTATGTGGTATTATACTATGTCAGAATATAGTTTGTACTTACCACTGGACACTTCCCATGATAATCCATAGGCAGGATGCATCAATTTATGTAGCAACCGAGCAAGGAGTGTGAAGAGACAGCTCACAGTCCATAAGTTTATATATATAAAAAAACAGCATGAATGCTGTACTGTACGTCAAGACAGTGACATAACATGACAGGTTGGAGCCTTTGAAAGCAGAAGATTTAGTAGTACCTGCCGAACATCATGGGAACAAAGCACCGAAGAATAGATATTTACTGTTTCATTTGAAATTTTCATTATAACAGTTTTTTTAAATAATCATTGTTATTTTGAACAATAAATGCAATTAAGTATATTTTACTTTCAAGTATGATTGTTAAAAAAACTTCTCCTTTAATTTATAATTATTTTTTATTTCTTAGTTATAATAACATATTTTGTATTTATAGTATATTCTATATTATACGTTTATTATTTATATTTTATGTCTTACATTTGAACAGGAACTTATGACAATTGAGAGCAGCAGGGATATTTCAGGATGCAGACCTTGGCAATCCAGAGCTCCTGCCCCCACGAAATCACTACATTATATCTACTTTTAGAGATGATGATAGATATTTTAGTAAAATATTCCCTCAACCGCTGAAATAAATTCCTGTCCACGCCCCTAGTTATTATTATTATTATTATTATTATTATTATTATTATTATTATTATTATTAATATTATTATTATTATTATTATTATTATTATTATTATTATTATTATTATTATTATTACTAGCGAAGTAGTTTTAATAACAAGTTAATATCTTTAATTAAGAATTTCTTGATAATTTCTCGAATTTAAGGCGTCCTCGAATCTAAGACGCACCCAGATTCCTCTGGGTTAATTTAAAGGAAAATGATATGTTCCGTTTTTATTATTACCTAAGCGCTCTTTGATATTGGTCATTTTCAGTGATTTTTATGTATCCCTCTCCCGTCCCCATGTTGGGGGGCACGGTATGATAAAAATTATCCCAGGCCCGAATGTCATGTACGTTGAAAATTTGATCGAGATCTGTTGGATTGTTCAAGAGTTGTTCTATTTATTTTTATATATTAATCTCCCTTTCTCCTCCCTTCCCCTAAGTTCTACCGTCAAAGTGAAAATATTAAAACAAAAGGTTCTAGGCTCGAACGTCACCTGTGTTGAAAATTTGTTCAATATCGGTCAGGTGGTTCAAGACTGATGAAGTGATAAAGACATCACCTTTATTATTTATTTATTTATTTATTTATTTTTTACATATATGCCCCTCCTTTTCCTTCCCTACATTGTGCCTTCAAAGTGAAAAATGAAAACATTTCAAGTTCGAACCTTATCTATGTTGAATATTTGATCGAGATGGGTAGGGTGGTTCAAGAGTTATTAAGTTTAATGCATTTTCATATATTTACCCTCCTCCCCTCCTCTTCCCTAAGTTCTAATATCAAAATGAAATAATAAAAAGCTTTACAGATTCGAACTTCATCTATGTTGAAAATTTGATTGACGTCGATAGTGTGGCTCAAGAGTTATTCACTCACGAAAAGATAGAACGACAGCATTCGACAGCATGTATTATTCGGCATGCATGAATTATTCTTTACCTGCACCATTTAGATATTTTAATCAAAGGTGTTATAAACTAGTCAACTATTTAATTATTTTATATAGGTTAGAGGAAGAAGTTATATATACTTTAAAAAAATATAACTATATAAATGTTTTGTATTTTAGAATGTTGATTGTGTATCAATAGCTACTAGATAATACAGTGTGTGGTAAGGTGGCTGTAAGCAGCCTAGATATAACTATACAATAAATACATTCGAATAAGCAACATTTGCAGCTTTTGTGCTAAATTAATACTGTGCAACTCACTTATTTGTACTAGGGACCGACGATTACGTTATAATCTTTCCCTCCTCCCCATCCCCTGCGTTATTCCGTCAAAGTGAAATGGTAAAATCCAACCCTCGCGTTAATCGAGATGGGGACATATAGCCTCGTTGCTGATGTCCCCAGTAATCCCCCTATTCATACTCCTAAAATCCTTCCCAGGCACGAACGTCATCTATGTTGAAAATTTGATCGAGATTGCTCGTTTGGTTCAAGAGTAATTAAGTCTTATTTATTTTTTATATAATTCCTTCCCTTGCCTAAGCTCTACAGTCAAAGTGAATAGTTAAAATCACTCCCAGGCCAAACTGCGTCTACGTCAAAAATTTGATTAAGATCGGTCGGGTGGTTTAAGAGATTGAGAGTCAAAAATATAGTCACTCTCAATTTGAATCTGAAGATTTGTTCACAGACACCGCTATTAATATATAAATTAATATTATTATTATTATTATTATTATTATTATTATTATTATTATTATTATTATTATTATTATTGAAGATTTGATCATTCAAATATTGAAAGATCCAAATAATCAAATGCCTTAAGACAATCAAATGTGTGTCATCGCCGAGCAATCGGCACCAAAAATTCTAAATTAAAAAAAATGTTCACCCATGGTTCCGACCTGAGAACCTCCAGATTACTAGCGAGCGCCTTGACCACAGATCCACAATTTCTATGCGCTAAATGGTTCGTCTTTAGTATTTTTAAATTAGATTTCTTTGCCTCCACTTACAAATTTCTAAGTTAGTATTTTTCTTTGTTTCAAAATTTCTTTTATAATGATGTAAGTCAATAATCTTTGGCATAGTTTATATTAATAACGTGGGTTGTTTTTAAAACGTTCATTCGCGATTTTGTTTCTTCTGCACACCAAGCTACAGATATCATAAATCTAATTCTCATACTTAGCATTTGGCTTCAAAGCAGTCACCATTAACTAGTAAAGCAATTTCGTCCGCCACGATTCATGCATTTTGCAACACAACACGTCAAGAAATGAGTTAAATGAAGGCTGCAAGAGTTGATATCAAAGCTGAGTATTGTGAGCTAATAACAAGCATGTAATAACGTCTCATATGTGAAAATAATCTCAGCTACTTTTAATTCACTAACTGGTATTAGGTTTGATTCAAGCTTGAAGATCTGGAATGCACAAACTTAATGTAGCTAAAACAAAAACAGCAACAAGAATGGACGAGATTCGAACCTAGAACCACCAGCAGAAGGATCCCGTTTACTAACCCCTCATCTAACAAACCATCACCTTTAATAAATAATAAATCTTAATGCAAATGATACAATTATACGTTTGTGCAATCAATGTTTTCCTCTTTTTCTCTTCAAAAAAGTAACATGTTTACGAAGATTCGTGTCGTTTTCCATCAGAGCTTCGAAAAGAGATGATTTGTGTTTGAGTATAGGATCTTTTGTCTCCTTCCACAGTTCCAACAAATAAAACTCAATTCACAAAGCAGTAAAAAAAAAAAAAAACTCGTACTGCCTCAGAAAATATTCCTGAAAAGGGTAAACTGCATCATGCACCCTGAACGGTAGTGTAACTAACGGGAACATTGTGTGACTTTTTTAATTTAGGCTCTTAAAAATATTTCGAAACAAACAAATGGAGAAGACTTTTTTAAAGTTATAACGTTATAAACTTGATTCCTGTTTCTTTCTGAGCTGAATGAAAAGAGTGTACTACATCACCCACGCTGCTTTAGACAAAGAGAAGTGGAGGAGGGGAGGAGTTGGATTGAATAACTAATAATAGAAGCAACTAATCGATTGGGACATGTGTTTCTGGATGAATAAGGAAACGGGGCAAGAGTTTGTAGTTAATTTCAAATTAGAATTTGTGTAACGATTTCTATGCTGCGAACTGCGCATTCCTGGACAATTTGCTACTTAGTCTTTTATCATGGCACTTTGGTTGAAATTAATATCCTAAGGGTTTAGCGGGAATGCAACATGTATGCAAAATATTGAGTATCTAACACCAACACCATCACTAACCTATCTTACCTTCTCGAAGTTAGCGATAGTGGTTTCTCATGAAATTCGATCCCGGGCAGCCTTATAATATCAGGCTGGATTGTGGGAAAGACCCCTTTTTACTTGGAATGAAAGTAGAGGTTGGTTTTGAGTAAGATTTGTTTATCATTTAAACTGTTACTTAACAAGTTACAAAAAAGAAAACAAATACGAGAAAAAACTACTTATGATTACAAAACTAATTGTGTGAAACGAGCGTAAGTTGGTTAGGATTTAAGATGGGGAACAAATAAACGCCAGATTTGTTTCCGTCAGAAAAATCAAACCCATTTGTAGGTTAAGATCTTCAAGTGACAAATTGTGTCAAGGCAATTAGCTTTGGAAAAAGAGACACAAGCAAGTATCTACCCAATCGACCCAAATATGTCCGTGGAAACATACCAAGCACAACGATGAGCACAAACACACTTACGCTTTTCTTAGTTCAAATTTTCACTTAATGAAGCATATGATGATTGTCCATTGGTTCTTAAACAGAAGGGTCTTCTGACTTAGAGAGAATGGGTGAAAACGAGTTCCGGATCTCTGGAGTATGAAGGCAGCCTCTGCAACCTTTTACTGGTCTAAAACCTAGCGACAATAATCTCTGCAGAAAACACTACTAAGAGTTGGAAGAAAGATAGGGTAGACCAATTGATTCGGGTGTCGAACCTGAAGTTTCCCTCTTCCTGGTGCTTATTATTCCATCTTATTGCGCTAATGCAAGTTCTTTCGGCGATGATGATGATAAGTAAATTTTCCAGAATAACTTTAAACCGAACACATTCTAGAAACAGTTTGCGATTAGGTAGGAATTAACAAATTTAAGCACAAATTCAAATGAAAAGAAGATTGGGGTTACCTTCTAGAAATAAATGTCAGAGCCGAAAACGCGATTCTGTCCTCAGCCTGAAAACAGTATTGTGAAGTAACTGTATATTTGATATAAAGAAACATGAACTTTTGAAAACTTTGATTAGAAGTGTACATTCTCAGACGGCTTTTGTAAATGCATATTTGTTAAATAAACTCGACTAGCTTCCTTCTTTCCTTTCCGCATACCTTCAAGCACAGCCTGATACTTCCCGATTAGGTCATCATTCTTGAATTGATCAAAACCACGAGGAACAGAACAACAAGGGGTATTCAACACACGATTGGGACAGGTGCAGGATCATCGGAGAGAAGCGGATCCCTCCATTGGAGGACCACCGACTCCACAAGTCAAAGAGTACCATTCTGTTGGTTTATCACCGCAGACTCAACAGGCTCCAACAGTCTAGTAGAATGAAGATGTAGAAGAACATTATCGTAAACAGGCATTATCGACGCCCCTTGCAGTTCAACAGGATTAAGATCCAGACGTTGACTGTCTTCAGCTAATCCAGACTTCTCCAGATATTCATCATTCCAGATGACCAGGACGACGCCAGCCTCGTTGGATCTATCAGGCTAGTGCTCATTCCTATTCCTTAATTACAACCTTTCTCTTTCTCTCACCCTTTCCCCCAACTAGTCATTTTCTAAATTAGAAACATTTGAATGTTATTTAAATTCAACCACAATTTTACAGTTAAGTACCGTGTTGTGCATCAGTTCCATCCCCATTTTGTTGCATTTATTTATTACGTATTCTGAGCTACAACTGATGGCACAGCACTGGCACAGTATATATCCAGAAAAGTATTCATGAAGTAATGTAGATGATCAACAGACACAGAGCGATCCTTTCAACGTAACTTCATTAACGAAGACGCGGTTCTGTTCTCTTCTCTCCTCTGCTAATTGTTTTCGTTAGGCAATAGACGATTCTGAGAAGCAATGTACAGAACAAGGCACAATCAGATCCGACTCAAACTTTGCCCAGAGGACACAGAATACAAAAGAAGAAAAAATGCTAAATTGGAGCTGCCTCCATTCAGAAACACCGGAGATATGCTCCGCAACATAACGCACCACGCGACAATATGATATAGGTAAACGTCGCAAGATACCCGTTTAGTCGAAAACTGAAAGGACGAGAAGCACCGAGATGATACCAGAATACATGATATGCTTGAAAGCCGCTATCGTGAAGATATCGTAAAGTATTGAAACGGGAAGGATGTCTTGTGAAAATCAATGTCGGGTAGAATTGGAAACTGAAACCAATGCCCAACCTCTGATTACGTATTGAGCATGGTATGGACGTGAATAGGAATTCATGCGAGCAGAGTATGGAAAAACAACTGAAGTTATGTTGTTAACGCGATTAAACAGAAACGGCCAAAGAACTCAGAACACATGGATGATGCGACAAAGAAACACACACGCACAGACATAGAGAGAAACAAATATGTTTGAATCGGAATGACACACACACACACACATATATATATATATATATATATATATATATATATATATATATATATATATATATAGAGAGAGAGAGAGAGAGAGAGAGAGAGAGAGAAATGTGAGCGTCTGTATGCATGTGTACGTATATAATGGACGACCGGAATAAAGCAGTGGTGTAGATGAGGCAAGGCTGTGTCTTCGAGAACATGCAACACACTGCTAGACTAATACGCAGTCAGACACGACTTGCATATGACAACGCATGTGGTGTGTCAAGATTGTACGTATTGTTGAAAATCTCGGCAGAGGTGGTAGTGAGTGAAGAAATGGGTAACACACACCTACCGCAAACACCAAGCACATTTGATCACAGAAAGTTCTGAGTACTCGTCTTTACAACATTTACGCTGTCATATATTGAAACAAAAGTCAGTTGTGTTGTACTGGAAGGCAACGTTCTCTGCTAATCCAGGTAGTTTCCACCCGCATTAATGTGTCATGTGAAATCGTGGACAACAAAATTGGTTGTGTACCAGTGAATGTAGCTTAAGGACGGTGTCTCGCTAGTGAAGGTTCACGTTGGTATTGTCATGCAATACCTCCGAAATCCGTCGTACCATGTGTTTATACATACGGAAGTAATACAGATCCAACGGTTGGCACTGCGAAGTAGTTTTTTTCAGGTATAATATGGATGCAAATATGATCAGCGTTGAAGCCACTTTCATGGAGTAGCCTTGCAAATGTATCTCTGTCCTTGTGAAGTCCATATGAATCTAGCAACAGAAGGCTGTGTGTGTTAGGAGCATCTGCTGCTACTTGTGGTATTACCCATTCTTTGATGAAAAACGAATACGCTTCCCTTGTCATTTTACCAAAAGGCGTCCAGAATACCACTAAATTTAGTGCGGCGAACATATTGGCCTGAACCTTAGTACTAAAAGCTACGGGTTCCTGGAGAATGACAAAGAGTTTATCCGCCATCACCCCTGCTTTCGACAACAACGGCACCGCAGTGTACGTATGCGTCGTTGCATGCACAGACTGGACACAGCCCTGAATGTTCGATGATCCTCTTCTGGCTAATGTGTGCCCACTTGTCAACACTTTCGCAATACTGGACTCATCAGCATTCCATATATTTGCATTCTCAAGCCCCTCAATGATGGTCTTGGTTTCGTCACACCACAAAACAATAACAAAATCAATATTCTCCTTGTCGCGTACATACTTCATTGTGATACATGACGTGATTTTACGGCTCACGATATTGTTTTGTTGTTTGGGTGCCTCAATCCATCCGTGACTAGCATTGAACGTACGGAGACTACACTTCAGAGCCTGCTCCTTCGCCCATAATTTCAGATCACTGTCATGGACAATGCGGTTATCACGTCGCGCAGCTGTAAATTGTTGCAGCACATGTTCTATGATTTCGCGATACACTTCGCGTTTTATTTTCAATAAGCCTTTGCCGCGTTGTTGTTTTCATTTAAATAGTGTTCTCTCCGAGGGACAGTTGCGGAATCTGTCATCGAGCGATATGAGTGATGTGCGAATGTTTGATGCCCTTTGATACCTTTTACGTCAAGCCAGTAGCGTAACATGTTAACTTTGTCCTCTAGCGTATAATATTGCGTATTACGTTCGTTTCCACTCGGCTCATAGTCACTGTCGGACGAGAACGGTGTTGCCTGTGGTTCGGGCGAAGAATCACTCCAAGGCAGAGTGCAGTCACCTTATCCGCGGCATCCTCTTCACCTGTTTGAACCGGACCGGGTTCGTATTCATCAATGTCGAGAGTCTCATCTACATTCACTTCCGTTACATCGTAGTTGTTCAAAACCTCCGGCACGTGTTCAGCTGCTTTTCGTTCGGCCACTGTCGGTTCTGTCGATTGAATGTACGTACCCTTGTTTTGAAAGCTCCTTTTGCATCACTAACACCACATTGAGAGGGTTCATATTGCAGCTCCACACTAGCGTTTTTAGATGAACAATAGTGCGGACACATTCACTACAAAGAATATTGCGCGTTTTGACTCGCGTATGCCACAAACACACTATCACTTCTCACGGGCTAGTACCTGCTGTCACGTTCACTTCGTTCCATCTGTGCCAGTGAAACCCGTAGGCACAATTCGAGTCGTCTCATTGGTAAACTTCTTATCGTAGGAGATTGCAACAACTCTTGGAGCTCGTCGCCTCAATGCGGAATGTTTTCTTTCGCTGATATTGTGATTCTGTTTGGGACCGTCGAAAAACAGTGTAGCAAACTGCGCAAAAGAAAAGAAACACTCGTAAAGAAATGTAAGCTAGAACATGGCTGGGTTTTGTCACCCGTACATAGTTTGTTTCAGATACTGTCCTTTAAGCAAACGTAGGCTGAAATGTCCTTTGTTCACACGAAAGAGCAGGAAAAGTGAATAAGAAACGTACAAAAGGTTGTCCAGGAGTGAGCTTCGATTAAAGGTAAGTCGTGCTTTTCATCATCAATCCAATATGATATCTCCTACTCTCCGGATCGAGCTGCCTTCTTGCTGTTCCACAGTAGATTGCCCTTTGTAGTTCCTGTAGTCTCCACACGAGCGCTCGTATCGCGGGTTGCAACTCTGGTTTTTACTCTACCAAGCCAGGTCCCAATATCCTTGAAAGACATAATGCGTAAATGCGGAGGCACTTCAATATAAAAACACTCATGATTACTTGTCGTGTACCATTGCCGTGGCGTCTTCTGTCCTTCGAATACACGTTTGTTTTACCCGAGTTTTCTACACTTCATCCTGTCCTCACCATTACACATGTTTTTCGCGATTACATCATTGATTTTTATTTTGAATTATACATTAAGTTGATATGTCACCCAACTTCCTTCCCGTTTCAATACCTTACGATATATCCAAGATTGTGACTTTCAAGATAGCCGCCAAGGCAGTGTTATAAAATATCAGGTATCTTCGTATCATCCCGGTGCTTCTCGTTCCTTCCGTTTTCGACATAAACGGGTATCTTACCACGTTTACTTTATATAATATTGTCGCGTGGTGCGTTACGTTGTGGAGCATATCTCCGGTGTTTCTGTATGGGGGCAGCTCCAATTTGGCAGTTTTTCTTCTTTTCTGTTCTGTGTTCTCTGGGCAAAGTTTGAGTCGGATCTGATCGTGCCTTGTTCTGTACGTTGCTTGTAAACTTGATAATCATCGCGTGGGATAGTTCTTAGGATAATGGATTGCAAATCAATCAAATTTTTGTGCTCGTTTGTGTCTCTATTCAGCCTTGACTCGTCTCTCAGAGAGAAATAAAACATAGTGTACGTTTCGAAGTTGCTAGGCAAATTCCCTTTTACTTGATTTTATATAGAGAAAGAAAAATGACGCATTATGTTATAAGTATCTACAATTGTACTGTAATATTTGTATGTCTTCTAAAATTGCAACATTGTCTCCATAGTAAATTCATGTTCATGAAGGTTCAAGCTGCATTGAGCGACCCTTTGTTTGTAGATATTGTCGAGGTTTCGGACGGCATTTTTGCGGAGGTCTTATAGCCACTTCAGATGTCGCCGTTTGGCTTCCAGAATCATACGTCAGAGAACCCCTAAAATCAATTTCTAAGGTAAGTGCTTTGTATTGTTATTTACTGAAATTTTGATAGCAAATACAACAAAGGGCATCAGCTCATCCCAAGTATCTCGAGATTTAGAGCCTTATCCCTCGCACTACAAACGGGGGGGGGGGGTATTTTGTGCCCACCACATTATGTTTCTTGTAATTACTATTTTGATTATTACTTTAAAATTGTGGAAAAATAAGTTATTATCGAGCATGTTTAGCTAAAGCATATAGTTTGCGTTGGTGAAAATTGAGCGTTAGTTTGTCTCATAAATTTGTTTTTTTTATGTTGGTGGGCACGAAGTACACCCCCCCCCCCCGTTGGTAGTAGGCGTGACTCATATTTAAAACTGTCATGTACAGATGGCAGTATAATAAATAGCCGTTTTCCGCCTTTTCTGAATTTGGCGGTCAGTCTTATCGCGTGTACTGTTCACTTAGTCGCTGTTGGTTGTTGTGAGAGTTTCTGTACTTTGTTAGAAGTAATTATTTAGCTTCTAAGATTTTTTGGCAAAATGGCTTCTAAAAAGTTACAGAGACATGAAATAGAAGAAGAATTGAGGAAGCTATCATCTGATTCTGCACCAGATTATGATGATAATGGTTCAGCAGTGAGTGAAGACGAAGATTTCATCCTGGATCGTGAAGATATCGGTGGAGAAAGTTCCAACACTGACAGCTTCAGTGACTTAGATGACACGTTGTGTGACGAGTATAGAAAAGACCGTTTACATGGTGACATACTCATTGCTAAATCTGGCCGGACATACGTGTCTGAGCCTCCACGCCAAACGAGAAGTGTGAGTCAAAATATTGTGAGAGAACGTCAGGGTCTAAGAACTGACGGTAAAGTGCAGACAGTTCGTGAATCTTTCGAATGTTCTTTTACAAAGCGCATTCTTACTATAATTGTTCAGCATACAAACGAGGAAGCAAGAAGACTGCACATTCCTGAAACGAATGAAAAAGAGATAATGGCATACATAGGTCTTCTCATTCACATGGGAGCAAATGGTGATACCCGATTTGATGTAGCTGATTTGTGGTCTAGTGCCTCTGGGAGATTTCTTTATATAGCTACTATGAGCAGAGACAGATTTCAGCAGCTATGCCGAATTATTCGATTTGACGACAGGAATACTAGAGAGGTTCGAAGAGCAAAAGACAAATTTGCTGCTATTCGCGAAGTGTTCGAGGCTATGAACGAAACGTTTCCGTTTTATTTCTCTCCTGGTATGCACACAGTTATTGATGAAATGTTATCTCTGTTTAGGGGCAACTGTTCTTTCAAAGTATTTATGAAAGAGAAACCAGGAAAATACGGCATTCTTATTCGTATGCTTACTGATTCAGAGACAAGGTATATTCTAAATATGGAGCCCTATGCTGGAAAGAACTGCGAACAATCAAATTCTTCGTCAGATGTTGTAAAACGCTTAGTTGCTCCAATAAACAACTCGGGGCGGAACGTTACAACAGACCGCTACTACACATGAGTAGACTTGGCCGAAGAATTGTGGAACAACCACGGCCTAACCCTCGTGGGAACGCTTCAGTCTAATAGAAAACACATTCCTCAAGAATTAAAGACAGTAACCTGTAGGGAGCTCTATTCCAGTAAGTTTGCTTTCACGGATCCATCTACTGGAAATCCTCCAGTAACATTACAGTCGTACATTCCACGCGAGAAACCAAAAAAGGTGCTTCTTTTCTTGTCTACCCAACATTCAGATGCAACAATTGCCTCTGTTACTGATCCCAAGAAGAAATCCGTGATCAATCTTTATTACAATGAAACGAAGGGAGGTGTGGATGTAATTGACCAAATGGTAAGGAAATATTCAGTAAAACGTTCAACTAGAAGATGGCCTATGTCCATATTCTACACGTTGGTCGATATAGCAGGAGTGAATGGTTTCACTATATTTCGTCTCAATTTTCCATCTTGGAATGAGAAGAAATCCAACAAGAGACGTCTGTACCTTCAAGAGCTTGCGAAGGAACTCACAATGCCATCCATTGAAGAGAGATCAAATAATGCTACAGGTCTTCAGAAAAGGGTAATTGTTGCCATGGAGGAAATCATAGATCGGAAGGTGGCACAAGTTGCTCAAAGCAAGGAAGTGTGTGGTGGTAGGGGAAGGTGCCATATGTGCGCTCGAGAAGCACCTACAAAGAAGATCAAGTACAACAAAGTCAACAAAACAACAATTATTTGTAGTCTGTGTAAAAGACACACTTGTGGAAAGCACAGTAAGAAAACAGTGATCAGTAACAACTGTGAACAAAACACGCAATCTGAAGACAGTGATGTGTAGAACCGTGAGGAAAACACGCAGTCGAAAAACAGCTATACAATAAGTATATACTACTTTAGAATGTTTATTATGCCACATATTTCTTCCTTGTTTTTTTCCAAAGTTATGAAGTATTTATGTACTATGTGTTTAGTAATTGTGTATTACGAATGTAAGTCCAAAAATAGACAGTGATGTGTAGAACCGTGAGGAAAACTCGCAGTCCAAAAACAGCTATACAATAAGTATATAGTACTTTAGAATGTTTATTATGCCGCATATTTCTTGCTTGTTTTTTTTCCACAGTTATGAAGTATTTATGTACTATGTGTTTAGTAATTGTGTATTACGAATGTAAGTCCAAAAATAGACAGTGATGTGTAGAACCGTGAGGAAAACTCGCAGTCCAAAAACAGCTATACAATAAGTATATACTACTTTAGAATGTTTATTATGCCGCATATTTCTTCCTTGTTTTTTTTTCAAAGTTATGAAGTATTTATGTACTATGTGTTTAGTAATTGTGTATTACGAATGTAAGTCCAAAAATAGACAGTGATGTGTAGAACCGTGAGGAAAACTCGCAGTCCAAAAACAGCTATACAATAAGTATATACTACTTTAGAATGTTTATTATGCCGCATATTTCTTCCTTGTTTTTTTCCAAAGTTATGAAGTATTTATGTACTATGTGTTTAGTAATTGTGTATTACGAATGTAAGTCCAAAAATAGACAGTGATGTGTAGAACCGTGAGGAAAACTCGCAGTCCAAAAACAGCTATACAATAAGTATATACTACTTTAGAATGTTTATTATGCCGCATATTTCTTGCTTGTTTTTTTTTTTTCCACAGTTATGAAGTATTTATGTACTATGTGTTTAGTAATTGTGTATTACGAATGTAAGTCCCAAAAATAGACAGTGATGTGTAGAACCGTGAGGAAAACTCGCAGTCCAAAAGCAGCTATACAATAAGTATATACTACTTTAGAATGTTTATTTTGTCGCATATTTCTTGCTTGTTTTTTTCCACAGTTTTGAAGTATTTATGTACTATGTGTTTAGTAATTGTGTATTACGAATGTAAGTCCAAAAATATAGATGTTATTCAAGGCTGTAGTGAGATAAACTTAATCTTAAGAGGTGGACACAAAATACCCCCCCCCCCCCGTTGGTAGTCCGCGTTACAAAAAATACCTTCGTAGTGCGAGGGTTATGCAGAGTCGTTCTGAAGCGTGATTAGTGCCATACTAAAGAGTTAGACTAACATATGTTTCATACAGTAGTCAGATCTTTAGTATGACGGTAATCATATGTCAAACCAACTCGGCATAAGAACCTTAGTGTTTAAGTAGTGTCGCATGAATTCGTGTAATACATCACAATGGTTTTCTGTAAGTCCCAGACCATTGTGATCTGCACTTAGTGTTTAAGCGATTTCAATAGAAAATATGGCGTAAAATATCTTAAAATCTTGAGTTCTATGTGATGGAAGCCGATCTAAGGGGACCTATTTCGCGAGGCAAATGGCAGAAAAACATTGGTGTACAATGGCTGAATTCAAGAAGTAGCCTTGACGTTTGGGATTTGGATTTCAATCAAACATCATGTCTTTTGGTCCGTTATAATGTGTGTGTTTCCATTCTTGCTACGAGGCACTGGATCTGCCTGGTCAATAATCAAATGACTGAAGGGCGGAGACAGGATTGTATATATCTGAGGATAAAACCTGGATCCCTTTGAATTCCTCTTGTGAGTAATGCATGGTTGACAGGGGCGTCCTCATGTTACAGACATAGACCTTTCCATTAGCTAGTCTGTACGTTTTTAGATATCCACCATAATTCCCTAAAGAGGAATTATGAAGAAAATACATAGAAAGTTTTATCTTGTAGCGAATTCGTAATTGGCAGTGATAAATATGATAGATCTAATCTTCTATTAAACGGAAACTCTTCTAGGTTCGTATAACGGCGGGGTCTATAGGTTGAGAACCTGTTTTTAGGTAGTCATAAATCAAGCCAAAATATGTATCTCTTGAATTCGCACTGCGCGTTAATGATCGAATCAAGCATGAAAGAACATAGGTAATGTTTCTGCTGTATAGAACAGTACTCGTTCTCGATATTTTGAAAAGTAGTATCGTGAATATCGATTCCCCTACAAGTAAATCTATTTAGGGGTTCGCATGACTGTCAGTATTTTTCACATGTTTGTAGACAAAGCCATACTCGCTTCTTGTCATGTACCAAAGCAAGAGTTTACCATTAAGGTGTTTCGGTATTTGCAGGTAGGAAAGTATATGACTGTCTGATGTTAATGTAAACGTCCGTCCTAACAAATTAATATTGAAATACCTTTAAAGCCTCTATTACTGCAAGAAATTCAATTTCGATTGTTGACAGGTGCATCTTCTGCCCTGTTAAAAAAAAACATCAATTACAGCTAACAGGGTAATATGTACACGATTCTTCTGAGTATCTTTTGCAATAATAAGTCTGAATTTGAATGATAAGTGGAATCAGTATATAACCCAGGGGTGCAAGAACAAGTGTTAATATTAGTGAGTCTTTGAGATGGTCAAAAGCCGCTGGCACTAGTCTGTCCAAATTTGTTCCTTTACAGAGATGTCGTAATTGAGCGACAACGATGTATACTTTTCGAGTGAAGGGCAACAGAAATTTACGAGGCTCAAAAATTTCCGGAGTTCGTGTAGAGATATAGAAAGTCCGTAAGCCAGGGGCGGATCTAGGGGGCGTCGGGGCGATCGTCCCCCCAGAAGAGGAAACTTCCTTATTTTATATATATATATATATATATAACCAATCCCAGCGTTTGGAGCCCTTAAAAGTAGCAGTATGACCACCCACCGCCCCCAGAAGTTGGTCCTGGATCCGCCCCTGACGTAAGCTTTGATTAAAGTAATGATTTTGCGCTATAACAAGAGCGATTATTACCTAACGCTATGATCTCCCTTTGAAGCATTTCTGTCCTTTCAAATCCACACAAAGACCACAGAATCAAAGCCAATGAAACAGTTCCTCCAATATTGTTAAAGCTCCCTTTTCCCAATCCTAACCACAGATGAGATCATCGAAGAAATAATCGATATTTTCCAGTTCAAAATTTGACAATACAATAGACACAAATTTATTATATAATGCCGGCAAAACATATAGATCTTGCGGAAGGCGAGTGTAATGATAGTGTCTGTTTAGGAAATGTAAATACTGTATATTTTCGACATGATTCTGAAAGCTCCAGCATATAGAACGCGGCGGAAACGTCAAAAGTTTACCTAAGACTTTGAACAGTGGCACCTCGTGACATACGTTTTCGGTAGCCTTTGGACGTTAGAAAATATAATTTGTATAGTTAATTTGTATATATAATTTGTTTTAATTTTATGCTCATAACTGACAGTCACAGACTCACATAACCTTAAGCGTTAGTACAAGGATATTTAATTATAGTTAAAAAGTAAAGGAGTCAGAGCGTGAAAAAATTTAAAGTTATATTATTATATAAAGAATAGGGAGAACATAAAATAATAAAGCGACATGTATGCCAGATGCTTAGTGTCAATTACAAGATGCATACAAACGTATGTAATGTATTGTATGTTTTAGAAAATGATATATAACAGTAACATCACAGTCGTTCAGTCTAATTTAAATTCACATTTCTATATGCGAAACCAGGAACAGCAACATGTTATCTTAAAGAATATATTCCATGACCCAAATTCTAACCTGAAACACGACGGCTATTAGGCAAGAAGTCTGAAAATAAACATACTGTTTTATCATACAAGTTTTGTTTGTTGGAAAGTGTAAATTTAATGCAATTGATATATTCTTCACATAACTTCTATAAAACAAGATTTTACCTAAAAGAGTGTGACCTTTGTCTGTGTTCAATAATAAATGTAAGAGATCAATCATTAGCTTTCATAATACTATAGAAGCAAATGTATTACTGATTTTAAAAAAACTTAGACAGATTACTTGTTTACCATTCTACACTTAAAATTTATAGAACTCGCGCAGTCCTTTTACAATAATTTCTGGTTGTGGAAGAACTTCAGTAACCTCATGAATATTACAATTGTAAGTATTACCATTGAGGTTCCTCTTCCATAGTCTCGTGTCTTTATCACACTAAATAAGATACTCAATATTCACTTCACCATCCTCCACTTCACTTCTACACATTGCAATGTACTGAAATGACCTTTTCCTACCCTTTATATTAACGCGAATAAATTTTCCCTCTTTAATGTGTCCCGAAGTAGTAACGTTTGCGCAAGATGCATCATCATAACTACTATAAATGTCTTCAACTATGAGTTTCTCTTTGGTTAGAATTTGAGAATTAGAGTACTAGCCTAATTCATAGTGAGAACAATAGCCCGTACAATCAAAACAAGACAGCATTCTCATTCTGAGCAATCGTCTGTTACTTGTGTCCTTTTCAGTGACCACTTGATATACAGACATGATTTTTTTTCTTTTTTTTTTTTACCTTTCTCCTGGATAATTTGCATTGCATTTTTTTTTAATATCTTCCGACGGTATCTTTTCAATGATTACACTTTGCATGCTTTCTTTTAAACACTTGACTAAAGCTGCTTCGCTTGCAATATCTTTACCCTGTGCTACTATGTTTTCTGCCACTCGTTTGCATGTCCCTCCAATGCCATCTGGTGCACCTTTACCATAACCAGCTTCATGATAGTTTCAGGTGGTTTTAGATATGTTTGGGTACATTTCAAGAAATTCACTGCACAGAACACTAAACATCAAGTTATTCCTATATTGAGTAACAGGGATTATATCTCCATAGTCGGAGACCGTTTTCTCATCACTGGTTGATGATGAGCCCAAATCGCAGGTACTCCATGTAGAAGGTTACTGAACAGCGTACAAAAACTTCGTATATTAATGTTAGACTCACTTTTGTCGTGGGTATAAATGACCACGTGTGCATTGCTACTTGTTGTCTTGATTATTCAAAGTTAAATGACTGTATTTCTTCTGAATATTTATATGCATAATTCTCACTAAAATTCATGTGAATTATTGCTTCTCTTTGAGTTATGGTCTCTTTTTGTAATCTCAAACTATTTTGTTGGTGTCTTACGCAAGCCACATGCTTCGAAAAATCATCTACTGTTTTTATTAACTCATTTGCTATTTTTGAAACTGTCGTATTTATTTATTCTTTAACAACGTTTTTCACTGATTTGACGGATCCATTACAATTTGTATAATTTTCACTTTTTGTGATCCACTTTGAATATTCGGCTTTATGATCATCAAATTCCTTGGAAATGATTGTTTTCTTGTTGCATCTTTCACATTCTTTCAATAACATTGTTCCTCTTGCGAGACACAGCAAATTATTTCAAAGACCGAGTGTGGTTTTGACACATGTAAACAGTCACATGCGTAGAGAGCTTTGACATTTCCATATTTGAATGCTTCACAAATTTGCACATCCCTCTTTCACCGATACCCATTTTCATCACCCATTTTGGCCGGTACTGGGTAAACATGCTATAGCGGATAGATTTTCTTTTCGGGTTATCTCTCAAATACTTTGTATATAAGGTGGTCATGTTATCTTCCAATACCCTTCGTTGATGCTTTCCACACTTAGAACTGACATAATTCTTTTTTCCTGGAAATATTACATTGACACTGTCTTGTTCTTAAAACGAGATGATATCTCGTTGAAGCTTCAGAGTAGTTGTCTTGCACACTCTGGTATTTTCTGGCTCTAAAATGTTTACTCGTCCTCTCTTCAGAAATCTAGCTGCGGACAACATCCGATACTTTTTGAATATTTTTTCCTCTAGTTATTAAGTGTAACATTCGATTCTTTTTCTTTCCGATTCCCCACCCTACACTGTCTTAACTGATTGTGTTAACTGTTGATTTATAACTTCACTAAAGAGAAGTTCTTGTTTTATTCACTCCTATTTCTAAAATCTATGAGCTTTCCTACTTTATTTCTTGGAATTAAAAAGATTCTTTGCCTTAGCTAATGTCTCTAGATGATTTCGTTTTCAGTCTTTGCAGCCATTTCTTGTATTTATCCAAGTTTCTCTTCAGATATTTAATCACTTCATCTTTTGCTGTCAACTAGCGATTTTTTCTCTTCTCACTTTCTTTTCCTCCTGTTCTCTTGTCTTTCTAATTTCTGCCACAAATTCTGGAACTTCCTCGCTTTCCAAAGCACTGTCTCGTGGGATAATATCACAAGAAATACTTGTATTACTTGCTACTCTCCGCCTTTGCCTTATTGTTGCTGTGTTTTGAAGCCACTGTTTCCTCTTCATTCGCTTTTCCCTTTCTGACATTTCTTTCTTCCTTTCTTCCGTCTTCTTTGGTATTTCACTCTGGACACTTCTTTCATTTCTGCAGCGACGGAAGGACATTCCATTGCTTTTTGCTTCAGTCTCTCATATTTTCGACGTTCAGCTTCCTTTTTCTTCTGAAGACGCTCTTCGTTACTTTGCTTCTTTCTCGCCATCTTCAAGTGATAAAGAAGTCTTCAGTCCCTTATAAGTAACGCCCGGGTGCTCTGACTCCTGACAACCAGGGCCCGGATCTTGTTGACAAGTCAACTTTTTTCTGTTATGCATAGGACAAGGCAACTTCAAATAAAAAACGTTATCCTTCAACTCAAGTTTCTAAAAGTATATTGTTTTAGGGTCAACTTTTGGTCACTTTTTGCCGATTTGAAGTTTCAGGTCATTTTTTAATATTTTAAGGTAACTTTCAGGTCACTTATGGTCATTTTAGTCTTTCCCTTCTATATAAGGAAATCTTAAAATGAACACTGTTTACGGATTTGAAAAATACGAAGTTACCTCTTTTCCTGCTTCCTGACTATTGGAGTGGAAAAACAGCATTTCTAAAAAGTTAATGAACACTAAGCTTTAGTTGGTTGAGTAGGAGTAGGAGTTCGTAGGTGGCCAAACAGATGGTTTTGGATTATTGACCACAAAGAATGTGATCACGTGAGTAATTAAAAATGTATTACAACACGTACAAAGATTTTAAACGGGGTTTTTATCTATTATTCTCATGTATACAGTCTACACTTGCGAACATCTATTCTTTAAATGTGCTTCCTAGTTTCAACTCGGGAGTGAATTGACGCTTTCAGTATGTGCAATGCCGTACAATGGACCGATCAATAGACTGCAACTAACTGAAACAAAACTTTTGAGAATGAGAAATGGTAATTAAAATTTAATAGATATTCAAAAAATGACGATGTTTAACTAAATAAACGTTTTAAGAAACGCAAGTCTTCAGGTCAATTTTTGTGAATTTTAGGGTCATTTTTAAGGAATTTTAGTGTCATTTTATAGGTCACTTTTCAGAAAATATTAGGTCAACAAAATCCGGGCCCTGCTGATAACCTGGTAGTTGTCATTCTCCTGGATAGTCGGTCATTCTCCTGGAACGAATATGCCAGGAGAATGACTGAATAATTATGACAGGAGAATGACATTTCACTAACATTTCGTTAAAATCTTACACTGTATATATCTGTTTCATGAAATGATGTACTCATTTTAAACATATCTGTTTTGTCTCTCTCAAGAAAGCGAATTAATTTATATAATGTAAAAAAATAATTAAAATTACTCACCAGAAGAATGACGCGAAACGCAGCAAAGCATCACACACCTACTTCGCAGTACACTTACTCAGAAACTGGCAGACACAACAGACAGGTTGAACAGCGTTGCAAATAATACAGATAGAGAAGGTACCATCTGTATGAAAATGAACTCTTACGATTTTGCACATGTAATCAAATGTGATATTGAAAGGGACCAGAAATCACCCAGAAGAATGACAGAAATATTAAGGACAGAGTTTGATGTTATAGAAATTATTATAAAAGTATGTTTTATGCTTTCTCTTTTTGAATTGGAAAAGTGCCATATATTAAAAATATTGTATGTGAAATTTATGAAATAGAATTGACATCAAAAGAAAATATGCAAGAGTTGTTAGTAATATTTGTACATAGGGACGCCCAGGAGAATGACATTTTTATTTATCTTTCCTCTCAAAATATATGAAATCATTACGAAATATGTAAAAAATATTAATTACCAGATTGATATATTTATAAGCAATATGTCTTTCGAAAAGAACTAATTTTTAAAAACAATTTTAACTTACTACTGAAAGACTTCAAAAGGCCAATCTATTTGTAAACGACCTATATATATATATATATATATATATATATATATTGTTAAGAAAAAAATTTAATTCTTTTAACAGTCATATATAACCGAAACACGGAAAATTCTGAACGCTGATTGGCTGATCAATAAAGAATCATAATAGTAGTTGAAAAAAATTGAAACTAAACACCAAAGATCCATTTCCCTCCCTCTTCCAGTGGAAAATTAAGCTAAAATTAAGACTTTCCAATAACATGCCCCACTGGTCGTCAATTTTAAGTCCTGTATTCCAATTCATAAAACAGCTTTACTCTTTTTCAATGATTAGTGTTGTAATAGCTGTTATACCTAGGTATAGGTGAAACGGGGGGGGGGGGGCGGAGTAAAAAAACGGTTAAAGGTACACCAAGATGATGTGAGATTGGAAACACAAAGAAATGCCATTTTTAAACATGTAAGGGACACGGGACACAATATTAATTGGTGCGAGATTAAAGTGTTAGCAAGGAAACAAAGGACGTTAATAAGAAAGTGGAAGGAAGCCAGGTTCATTGAAAAAGAGAAAAACTGTGTTATGAATTGGAATACAGGACTTAAAACTGACGATCAGTGGGGCAAGTTATTGGAAAGTCTTAATTTGTAGCTTAGTTTTCCACTGGAACAGGGAGGGAAATGGATCTTTGGTGTTTCAATTTTTTATCAACTTCTATTATGATTCTTTATTGATCAGTCAACCACCGTTCAGAATTTTCCGTGTTTCGGTTATATAAGTTATGTCTGTTAAAGCAATTTAAAATTTTTCTTAACAATGACACTATATATATATATATATATATGTGTGTGTGTGTGTGTGTGTGTGTGTGTTTTAAAAGAAATTAAATATTTTTCTTAACAATGAATATATGTCAGATTCCATCCCTTTTAGCGTCCTACCACGGATCTCTTCGTTTAGTCGAGGCTCTTCTTCCGCAAGGTTACCACCTAGACCCAGATGGCACACTTCAAGAAGGCTCTACCAAACGGAAAAGATTAACAGATACAGATCTTCCAGAAATTAACAAAATAGTTTCTCAGGCATCTTGGTACACACGAATTGCAGCGCATTTTCATGAACTTCTCTTACAGTCAAGTATTGCTCCAGAGGATAAAACAGGATTCGTGCTGCCTCTTCCCTACATGCTGGGGCATGGTTGAATGCAATACCCTCCCCACCATTAGGTCTTCATATGACTAATGAGGCATTTCGAATCTCTGTCGCCTTAAGATTAGGTGCAGATATTTGTAAGCCACATCACTGTCCAGCTTGCGGGGATCAAGTTAACCAACGTGGCCTGCATGGCCTTTCATGCATGAAGAGAATTGGTAGACACGCTAGACACTCCTCTATGAATATCATTTTACGACCCCTTAGCACAGCTGGAATTCCTTCAATACGTGAACCTTCAGGATGTTGTCGTTCAGATGGTAAACGACCTGATGGCATGACATTAGTTCCTTGGTGGAAAGGCAAATCACTAGTATGGGACTTTACGTGTTCAAATACATTTGCCCATTCAAGTCTCCCTTTAGCTGTTATGAATGCTGGAGCTGTTGCTAGTCGTAGAGAAGTAGAAAAGCAAAGGAAATATAACAACCTCCTTGATAAATTTATTTTTGCTCCAATTGCCATCGAGACGATTGGTGCTTGGTGATCTGCAAGCCTTGATTTTATTAGAGAAGTAGGCAGACGCATTTCTATCGTCACTGGAGATATTCGTTCAACATCTTTCCTAAATCAACGCATATCTATTGCTATCTAATAGGTGGCTCTACTTTCGAGTTTCGGACCTGCTTAGAGTACATTTGTTTTATCTTGGCACGCTTCCCGCCTAAAGGACGAATATGTGAGCAACGCGTTCTTGCCATGCTGCAGTTAAGTTACGAGTTACAATACGCCAACAGTGCTATTAAACCGGGGGTACGCGAAGATGTTTTGGGGGGTTTACTGGATATGTTTTTTGACAGTTGAAACTCGATAATTTCTCAATTTGTGAGATTTGTATTTATGCTCCAAAAGAGTGCAATGAAATTAGTGACAGTGCTATTTCACAACTTGTTCCATTTCTATCAACATATTTGTGTGAACAAGGTTTGTTTGCATTAACATCAATAAAAATAAAGCACAAAACTGAAGCACAGAATCCAGAATCAGCTCTGATTCTCGTACTCTAGAAGATTCGATCAAGAATCCAGGAGTTGGCGTCATGAAAACAAGCTCAGTCATCTCATTAACAAGGTAGTTCTACAGTTACTTTTAGTTTTTGAATTTTCAACATTGTCCTCAATCTACGAATTATCAGGGAGGATGAGGGGAAAATTCACCACAGTAGAACTGAATGTCTCCCATACGTTTTAGAATTTCCCATGTTAATTTTTTCGGATGTGCCCTGTAAATAGGCTTTTGATTGGCACACTGATTGTCCTTTTGTTGGGTCTCTAGTTGTCCCTTTTTAATCAACAGAACATATGTATTAAGTTTAATGAGTTAATTTCGATTTAATGTTTTTAAACAGCTTAAGGGATACACAATTGGATAGCGAACTGTGTCTAGGGGTACGCGAAAAAAAAGGTTGAATAGCACTGCTCTAGGAAACACATCAAAACACTACACCACTCACAAGTCACTGTAACACACTTGTTCGCGTGTGGCAACTAAACGCTTCAAATATCCTTCAAATAGCAATGGTCTCATTTGATGAGCTGTCTTACAACTAACGTCACCTACACGGCAAAGCCAATAAGACGTCTATTGGATTAAAACGTTCACGGGAGTGCTAGGAGAAATTACTTTAAAAGCCAACCAAGTGCACTGCCGGGAAAAAGATAAAACAAACGTACAAACGTACTCTAAAATTCTGGAAATTTGGCTTAAGCAACTTTCTAGTTTTAATCATCTGTATGTTCTCCATATTTATTCGGTGTAAGGATCTCAAGCTTGTTCTGTTGGACTTTGATTGTCAAAAGATTTTTAAAACTACCTTAGTGCCCACTAACGCTCTTAGTGCCCTGTCCCACTGACGCTCTTCTCTAGAGGCTGTCTTATGAAACTATGCCACAACTTTTCGTATGGTATTAGTTACATTTATTTTTGACTCTTGACTGCGAAGACATTACGTTTAGAAATAGAATTCATTTTCAGAGCATAACTGAACTTAATTGAAAATGGATTTGGATCCAATGTGCTCTGAATGCCTCAAAGTGCAAGCCTATTACAACCAAGAAAGTACTTGAGAGCCACTGGGAAGATGGTGTAATAAAAGGGGGTCGTGATATGAAATAAGTTGAGAATTACTAATCTCTACTGAAATATTCTGCACCGAACACAGTATAGTCTTAACGAGAATAAAATAACTGGAAAGATCGGTTGCAAGAGGAAAAAAGTCTTAATAAATTCATTATTACGCGATTTTGAAATATGTTTAAAATCATGTTTTAAACTGTTCAAAATGTTTAAAACATGTTTTTATATATGTGTTTTAAAACATGTTTAAAACATTTTGAACACTTTCTTCATGTGTTAAACATATGTTTTGTTCTTTAAAATAAAACTGTATTTTTCCCAACCCTGGTAAAGATGTTTTCATTTTATAATCTGTCAGCTATTTATTGCACTAAATCAACCTTGAAATTTGACACATTTTAGTTTTCTTTGGTGAACTTTGGTCGATAATACCTTCACATCTTTCTAACTTTCACAGTTCATCAATGCACATAATGAAATACACTAGTTTGCAACGCATAACAGAATTCTCTACACAATAGGGTAGTGGTAAGATTTTTGCTGCAAGAAATCTTCCTAAAAATGCTTCCGTGTCAAACAGGCTTTATACTCACTAATATCGAAAGAGTGATTTAGGAAAATTAACACTAAGAATGTATCTAGGATTTAATGGAGGATGTACAGAAGTTTATGGTGTATACCAACTTATTTTATTGATCATCATACATTTACTTTTAGTTAATGCATGTAATGGAGGTATAAAAGTAGATCTAAGCTATATTTTTTGAAAATGGTCGAGAGAAAGCCTCCTACAATTATGGCAATACATAATCAGAACTTATGGAAAGAAAATAATAAACACTAACGAATACAGTTATAAATCAACCCATATACCACCACAAACTAAGTTTCCGATGTTCCCACTTTGAAATATATTGATAGAATCATGTTTCAACACATGAAATACAATATCCAAATTGAAGTAAGTTGCGCCGAAAAGCAAAACATTGCCGTTGTAATAGGCACACTTTGCATCTCTTATTTGCATATCAATATTTAATTTTTTATGAAATTTCTTGCTTTTAATTTGCATATTAAGGATCAGGTCATATTTTTTTTATATGAAGTTAATAGTCTAGTAACTAAAGGGGATGACAGCATTTAAATATTATAGAATGTTATCTTGTGTTATTATGTGTGTAAATAGTGTGGTTTATTATTGATGTATGAGTATTTGAAAATGGAAGCCGAAGGCTCTACATGCATTTTAAAATTTGGTTGGAATAGCATACAAAAGTTTTAGAGAAGAAACATTCGTTTTGTTTTGTTTATTTAAAAAAAACAACGAAACAGGAGAATCGTACTCATGTCGAGTCGACACAGATGTTTGTACAGCAGCACTGCCAGCTAGAGGATACTGATATTTTTTCGTATAAGAGTTTTATTTTATTTCTTCATGTGTAAGAATTAGGGTTCTGAGAATGGTATAAATTCTAGAGTTGCTAACTTTCTCTTTTGGGTCGATCCTGACGACATCCAGACCAGAGTATTCTTTGTATTAAAGCAATATAGTTTTTCGTATCTCCACAAAAAATTGCAAGTAACAAAAGGTGCAAATAATAATAGCCCAGTCAAATTAGGATTTTGGTTTCCAAAAATTAGAGGAAAACTGGAAATGTTTTCAATTCACTTGAGGCATCCCAAGGAAGGGAAATCTGAGTTTGCACCATTTTCTGAGTGGAGCTTCCGACGCTATGGCCAAAAAAACGGCCAAAATTTTTGCTTTTCAAACTTTTTCTTCAGATTTTTGTTTAAATAACTACAACTTCCACAGTATTTGTCCGAATTTCATGGTTAGTAAGTCATTCTCTTCAGAATAAAGCATGCTTTCAAAAACAATATGAAGTCGGTCCGTATCACATGTAAAAAAAGGGAAATCGGGGAAAATTTGGGAAATTTCTCTGCAAAAATTCCCTTTTTTGAAGTTTGGGCCCTCTGGACCGGCCCTGGATCAAAGTATGCAAACCTAAAATAGTCTAAAAAATACGCTCAAATATTAGTAATGTTTTGCCAAATATCACTCCAATACCTTATATAGTAACCGGGAAAAGTATTTCCAAATTTTGTCTCAAAGTAGTAACTATAAGAATAATAGAAATAACAAGGATCTAAAATTTCTGGACCGAGTAATATTCATACAAATTTTATGGTTAGTACGTTATTCTCTTTAGAATGATGCAAGTTTTAAAATCCAACATTGTTCATGTCCCAATGACGTACCAATAAAGGGATATTTGGACAAAAATCGGGAAATTTCTGTGAAAAATATTTTTTGAGATTTAAGGTGATCTATAGCGGCCTCAAGTAAAGGTATGCGCCTCTAATACACATTAGAAACTACGTTGGTAATACAGCTTAGGAACTACAGGGTGTTGGTAATGTTTCTATCAAATCGTTCTAATATCTATATAATGTTAAAAAAATATTTCGCAATCAAAGAGTCTAGAAGGAAAACGATGAGAGTCCACCATTGGCAGCGTTTTGGAAAAGGCAAATAAACTTTCATGAATGCATTGTTTACCATTGTAGACCTGTATCTTCTGCCGTGTTCATTGAAAAACTGTCATTGTTTTTGCCCTGTTAGTATATGATATAGCAAAAGTAAAAGGCTCAGCTACCACTTAGCATAATATCTATAAAAAAAAAAAAAAAATTGAACCCTCATCATTTTTCCTCTGATCACTTCGATTCTCTTTGGAGTACATCGTTTCACATTTTATAATGAGTTTGTATGCATCAATGCTGACACCATTGACCCACATTGTCGAAGTAGGTCGCTGTTTTCTTGTACGTCCCGTCAAAATTCCCTCTTACATGGTTCACTTTTCAGATGAACGAAGCTAGTAATCGTAAAATTGATATACGTAAATGTTTGTTAAAATGAAAAAGAAAATTTATCTTCACTAAGAAAAAGCAGTTAAAATGACGCAAACAATGGTTTAATCATATAAAGAACGATAAACATAGATATTTTATAAAAAGGCCTTGTGTCCATCTTAAACATAAATTAAACATAACTTTCTTACAAGGCTGTCTGTATTCTTTATTATAAATTTATTCATAATTTCTCGTTGAAATTTATAATAAAGAATACAGACAGCCTTGTAAGAAAGTTATGTTTAATTTATGATAAAGAACGATAAATACAAGTATGTCAATACAAGAAGCAAGAGCAATCAAATAATTCAGTATATGAATGATCAATACAACGATTTTTCATTTTCTTCTTCGTTTTCAACAAGATGGACCGGGACTCTTCCAAATTTTCATGTGCTGTTTCGTTGTCTGCATCCAACCCCTCGTCCAGGAAAGGATCAAAAGTCAATCGGTCTTCGGTGTCGACATCCTCCTCGTAGGAATTGACGTCTAATTGGATATACTCGTCTTCAGATGGGAAATTGATGGAAGTCTGTCCTTTGCGCTGTGTGCTGATGACTGAGTATTTCATCCCTGCTTTGCGGCAATAACATTTTTTCTGACAACCTTTTGTAAAAGTGCAAGAAATCCTATTCAGCAATTCTTGGGGTGCTGCTGGTTAGTCTGTCGTAATCGGATGGAGACCATATTTCGTGGTTTTCCAAGCCCACTGTTCAGGATTGAGGAAGTTGTTTTTCCACACTTGCACTTGAAAATACACTCTTGGAGAATGCTATCAAACAGCTGCCTCAGTTGGAGGCAGACATGCCAAATTGAAATCACTTTTTGATAATGCTTTATGGAATAGTTCAAGGCGTGTCTCATTTAGTGATTTGTTACTGCCACCAGTGTACACTGTCACAATAAACTTGACTCCTGTCTCAGCAACTTGATCAGAAATGGCGTTAGGATCCATGAACGCTGCAAATGTTTTCTGTAGGCTGGTGTTTTTCTCAAACGCTTTTGATGAATTTTATTTTTTCCCGCCTGAAAAATGCAGACGTGCTATCGCAACCACTGAAGGCATGTAGGAATAAAAGATTCTTCTTTGCTTCTTCAGACAACTTACAATTACTAGGACTATACATAACAGAGTCTTGTTGCCCTTTTCCAGGTTTCAGGGAAAATATGTTGCCGTAGGATTCTAACTGCTCCTGAGCCGTTAGAAAAACCAATAGGTCGATGTCCTCCCCAACAATGAAAATAGTTCCACCCTGTTCAGGGAGATCAATTGCGGTGCTGACAATCAATGGATCTGCATCTTCAATAGCCTGCTTGACATGCAAATGTTGAGCTCTCATTTTAACAATGAGCATTGATATCAAACGCTTTTTATTCTGGTCATTTGATAGGATCTTTTATTGAGACATCGTTATAGTCATAGTCTCGTCACACATGACTGAAGCTAATGGCATCTTACAAGCTCTTCGCATTCGTTCTGCTGATTTGATGCTTCTATATGCGGGATCCTCAGGATAACCATCAAACACAATGGTGGCATTGGATCCATAATGATTCTTTACGTAGTTAATGTACTTGTGAATAATAGATGAAAGTTGATTCTTAGTATGACACAGAACTCGGTGTAAGGGGAATCCTCCATCAATGACGTAATCTATTAATGCATTGCTTGTATCAGTCACGCTGACTGTAATGAATAAATTACACAGAGCTGCTTTAGGTGTTTTACGCATTCCGCCGTCATCGAAAAGAGATAATGGATATGGAGCTAATTCAAATGCGAAATATGACATAAGCTGTTCTTGTGATTTCATATGGAAAGGAATTCTTCGGAAAATCATATTTGGATTTACAAGAATCTGTTCGTCGTGGATATTGACAGCACAGTTCATGCCTCGCAGTGGCATTACACGTTTTTCTCTTCTGAAATTCAGTTCCTTGAAATTACTACCTGCAATGCTTATCATGCTAGGTTTCCCAATTGCATAAGCTTCGTGGCACTTGGTGCTTTTATTCCCCAGCACTCCAGTACTTATACACATAATATTATCTCCGAGAGGAAATGGATCATAAGCATCTAGCCAGTCACAAAATTTCTTAACATCGGTGTCGTGTTTCACTCTTCTAGAACTTGTTGCATCAATGTGCTGATCTGTCACGTTAAAAGCCACATCACAGAATTCCTGTATCTGATTTGATACATCTACAGCAGTTGGTATTACTGCGATCTATATTGCCAGAGTTCCGTCACTAATACCCCGTCTTCTTGACAAGCCACTACATGCAGATATTGCTTTCATAAGCACCTGCTCTATGGTAATATCTGGCCATATTCCTGACCAATATTTATGTGACCGTCTGATAGTAAAGAAACCTTTCGTAACATATTTTTCATATTCAGTAGGTGTAAACCAGTTTTCAAGCACCAACATATCTTGCAAGTACAACTGGCTTGCTTTCGCATAATTGAAATGGCCACTTGCGTGAAAATATGGTATCATGTCCTTTATACTTTCATATATACATTCTCAACAGTCATACTGACCAATCCTCCTTGGCCTGGTTTTCGGAACTCAACTAATGGTGTGGTACCATATTCTCTAAAAGAGGCTGCACTCGGAACAGGCCCGTATCCAGGGGGTCTAGGGGGGCCGGGCCCCCCTAAATTGTTCCTGGCCCCCTAAAAATTTTACAGTAGGCTTCGAAAATAACTATAATATGGTGATGAACTATCATATGGTTCAATCGACCCCCCCTAAGTTTTTGGGCTAGCTACGGGTCTGACTCGGAATACACGGGACATTATCAATTGGGGCTCTTGGGCTAATGGATGTCTTCGGAGTGAAACACTGAATATCTCCCATGGCATGAAAGGTGTCGTGGCCATCGATTGTATCTATGTTTATGTCGGCGTTGTCAAATAGGAATTGCGTGAAAGAATTTTTGGCAACAATCTTCAGTGGTTCTTACAAACTTGAAACTTCAAAGCTTCTGACATCATTGTAAGAGCTGCAGAATCCCAATGCAGTGAGCACATCCACCACATTTCTAGATCCATACTTTCTGTATAAGAATGTACCGACTCCTAGCAGAATAGGGGATATGAAAGACCTGGGTCTGGGAGCAGATATTATTGCATGTGCTATGGGTTTCACTTTGTTCTCATGCTTCATTTCACTTCCTCGCTTTTTCCTTTGAGTTGTGATAGTGTCCAATAATAGCTTTAAAGAAGCTGGAATGTGTGGTCCACTCCATGCAGAAACATATCTGGAGAGAGACATTTATATAGATCATACACTTTTGATCTGATGTCTTCACTTATGATCTGCGCGGCTGCTTTTACAACCCGCAGACGTTCATCGTGCATGTTTGTTTTCTTGGATTCATACCAACTGTTTGTCAAAATTGTGTGGCCAATGTTTGAATGTATATGGTTCTCTGCTTGAACTGATTACTTTCGCTCACTACAATTACATCGTTATTGTATCCTTGAATCAACTTCTTTATAATGGTCTTAGTTTTGGGAACATAACCGGAATAAGTATTGACAATGTCATCTTGTATAAATTGGCATATGCCCTCATTTTCTTTTATATAGTTACAAATTAAATCAATACAGTCAGAGACGTCACTACTTTCACGTCAGCCAGTACGAAGAGTGACTGCTGAAGTAGGTTTCAAGTACAGTTTAAAACATGTACCGTGGTATCGCCCTTTAGCAGCTACAAGATCTGCTACACTACCAATCCTCCGTAAAACCTTCTCACTCCATGCATCGTCTCTATCATCGGCTGCGACTTTTATGGATTCTATTAACCCTAGAGTTTGAATCGCATGTACTCTATCTCATTTGGAACTCGGTTTCTTTGTTTCTTTCTGCTTCAAAGCATTACTTGCATCCTTCCCACAAAACAAGCAATTTTCTTTAAAATCAAAAGGCTCCGTGAAGGACATTGTCACGTGAGGTGCAGCTCCTCTTGCAGCCTTCTCAACGTTTTCCTCTTTTGTGTACGTTTTCCTGCACGTGTTATGGACGAAAACCGACGTTTTGCAGAGTAACAAAGTGTTTTTCATTCTTTCTTCTCTTACTGCACTCAATAAATGTTTTGATTCCCCTTTTCTTCACTGTAACTCCATCTTCTTCCTCTGCCACACTACCATCACATATGAAACAAGTCAAACCTGCCGTAACACTCATTTCAGTACTATAAGTCAACGGAAAGTCATGACGCCAAAACCATTCCATTTATCTACCAAAGTCTTCGCCATTATTTTATTGGGGTTACAATTTCATTACGTAGTTAAGAACCAACTAATACATTATAACGCTATTTGAAACAATTATAATCTATCTAGAGAAAGACTAGAATTAAATTAAAGTATAAAATAATTACATATAAGCAAATTAAAAGTAAAGTTATTTTATTTAGACACGTATTGTGTTGCCTCAAATTAGACAATAATGAAAGAGAGGAGGGAAAACCAAATTTCCTGTCCAAATCCCAAAATTGCAGCTTTTGCCCATTCAGACTATATCGCTTGGTAAAATTCTAAAGTTTATATATTCATTCCATGCATAAGGTACACCTCTTCTGCGGTAAAAAATCTAAGTTCAAAACCCGGAGGAAGCACCTGTGCCGTAAAAGTTCTAAATTCGGTCGCCGGCGGGGGCATGTTTGGCGTTAAAACCCGAGTTCAACCCCAGGTGATTAGTGCATGTTGTTCACTCCTCTAACGTGGGAAACCCGAGTTCCAGCCCGGGCGGTAGCGCCTGTGCATCGCGTCTTTCCCGTAAAAGATCCGAGTTCAAAACCCGAATCGGACCCGGCGCGGTACCGCAACCAGCTCACGGCTTCAACGTTAAAAGACCCAAATTCAAACAGCACGTAGAGCATTGCGTTTATCCCGCGTAAAAACCCGAATTCGGAGCGCGGATAGGAAAAATTATGTGGTTCAGTTCCCCGGACATGTGACTTGGTAAATATTAAACTCAAAATAAGATTTTTCACCAGACTTTTCCTTCTATCCACTAATTTCTTCTTACTATACTCTAACAATTATAAAAACTAAGTAGCTAGCTATTAATGACTTCAAACTGTAGGTCCACGTCTCGTATATTCATGATGTTGAACAATAAACTACATATAAAAATGATTCAAGTCTTGGTTCCTAAATACTGCATTTATCTTATAAAACAATACACCTACTTCAGACATAAAACATACATTTTAAAAACACCACAAAAAATTCTTTATAGTTAACTATTCATTAATCATCTCATTTTTTCACAACGTTCAATGTTAAGTCCTCAACCGTTCCTTTTTTACAATAAAAAACAAATCATACTAAATGATAATAACATTGTACCCGTAAGTTTTCTCGGGGTTCGTTCCACTTTACCATCGCACAATTTTTTTCAAAGATTAGAACTTATTATTGCATAAATGTAAGCTAAGGCAGTCCTCAACAAGCTGGTTTATACTCAATAATGACTATCTCCCTGGTTTCTCTCGGAGTTCTCGAATTTCCTCCCACGTTCTCATTCTACTATTTTTTCAAAGACTAACTTAATTTCGACTAACTAATTAGAAGCCCTTAAATATAATTCCCGAATATATATTTTCATAATAGTTTAAATCCTATTCGAGGTTTTCCCGGAGTTCTCCCATTTCCTCCTGCTTTCTTCAATACACAATTTTTCAAAGATTGTAACTTATTACTGCGACTTTTCACTACCTAAATCTACAAGAGTTCGCTTCCCGAACATATATTTTCATAATAGTTTAAATCCCATTCAGGGTTTCGCGGAGTTCTCATTTTCTCCCACTTTTCCATTCTACTATTTTTTCAGATATTATAACTTATTACTGCGAGTTTTCACTACCTAAATGTACAAGAGTTCTCTTCACATGATGTATTTTCATAATACCGGTAGTTTAAATTCCATTCGGTGTTTTCTCAGTTATCCCATTTCCCTCCGCTTTCCCATCCTACCATTTTTTCAAAAATTATAACTTATTACTGCATAAATGTGTATGCTAAAACAGTTCTCAACAAACTAGCTTTGTACTAGATATTGAGTCTATGTCCTTAGTTTCTCCCATTTCCTTCCTATTTTCATCTCCCATTTATTCAAACACTGTATACTCCCTTTTAGCGCCTTTTCATAGAAAAGAAGACGGTAAAAATAAATATGAATCAATTTTTGATATGTACCAGTATCTTTAAAAAATAAAGTACAAAAAGACAACTTACATGTTTTTTGTAATGCGAAGGAAAAAAACAGACTTCAAATACGTAATCAGCGAAACAGTGTATAACTCAAAATACTATCAAATATAAGGAAAAGGTAAAAAATCAAAGTGTATAAATCTCTTTATTAGGGACATGCCAGGTCATTCATCAAACATCAGTTAGGATTTTCTCTGCAAAAATGCAGAGGCTTTCATACAAAATGACACATTGGAATGTTACAAATTTTAGTGCATAAGGGAGGGATTATATTTACATCAATTAAGAAACAGCACATCATAGCACTTGTTTTTCATAGATAAAGTTTTCAGATAATGCACGTAATAAGACATATTGGAAATATTTCGTTAAAATTTTCGTTTCTAGATTTAATCCACATTTCTCTCAATGACATAGATGTCGTTGCTTCGTGTTGAACTGCAGAATTTCCTCGCGTTCCTCAAAATTTCCCACTTTAGCAGAGTTGATAATTTTTGTGATTTCGGTCGATTTAATGTTTTTTGCTTCTAATTTATTTATTTTAAGCTGATATCTAACACAAATATTAAAAACGGGTTTGTTATTAACCTTTCATGCTGGGGAAACCTTCCTAAATTTCGAACATATAAAAAACGGATATTTTCAAAAA
Organism: Thermobia domestica; assembly: GCF_964235325.1. Taxonomy (NCBI): domain Eukaryota; kingdom Metazoa; phylum Arthropoda; class Insecta; order Zygentoma; family Lepismatidae; genus Thermobia; species Thermobia domestica. Next base: position 199,370,739 of record NC_137456.1, on the reverse strand, counting down.
AACTTTAGAATAAAGAGACGCGTCATTTATTTTGCTCACAGTTGTATATTCATCTAAGTAAAGCTACAGGGCCTTATAAATAATATCATCCATAAAAAACGTAAATGCTTGTTTTTTATACATTTCGAATCATCCTTGCACACAGTTAACTTCATATGGAATTCTCGATGAGCGGGAAATAATTACAATACCAAAATATATGTTGTAGTTTACTTCAGTTACTATTGCAGAGACGGTCGCATAATGGACTCATCTGCACTAGCATTAACTCTGTCTTCATTTTTCCTACAGTTTATTCAGTTTTGAATACCTACTAAACTATTCTTCGTCATTGGTTCATGTTGTTCTATCACTTTGTTTTGTGTTCAGAAGTTCTCTGAACATAAATTATGAAGATGTCATTGAATAATTTAAGGTCATGGTTTAATTCAAAGGAAGAACGTCGTTATAAAATCTCTTGTACTTGTTTTATTTTTCACGTTGCAAAACATATACTCTTACAAAATTAGGATTCCTCAGATATTTTCTTGAATCATCAATAGTTTACAGGTATGTGTATCCGTGTACGCAGTTCTTTGCGCTTGTTCATAAACGCATTTATTATGTGCATGTTAGCTCTTCACAGAAAGAAATACATTTGCTTAATTGTGTGTTGGATCCTTAGTGTACTTGTACAGTTAAGTGTTAGTGTTGAAATGCGTAAGAGTTCAAATCAGAAGGATTCACAAAAGTGCAAGGATAAAACAGCTCTTTTGTTGCAAGCTGTTCTGCCACGGAGACCTTCTGACCCATGTCGTTTAGACGCTGGGCCGTTTTGAGTCTGATCTTTCTGTACTTGCCCTCTTGTCCGGCCTCGTTCGACGTCACACCCAAATTTCTTCCTGCTGGTAATTATCCTCTGGTGAACATTCTTTAGTATATATATATATATATACAGGGTGTATCAAAATAAGTGTTACAAGGCAATATCTCGCGAACTATACATCAAATAAGAAATACGTTGAGAGTCAATGTACAGTACAGAGGGGCCTAAAATATGGGTCAAATACGAGATTCCCCTGGCTCCCCGTTTTGGGGGAAACGGGGTGTACGTGAAATTTTCAAATGGGAATATAGATCGAGTGATACCTAGTTCGAAAGAGCTTGGAAAACTGAACAATTTTTATAGAAAACAATTTTTGATATGGGACACCGTTTTCAAGATGGGCCCCCAAAATGGTCCTGTATCAGATAAAATTTCCAGTAGTTATAAATCAGAAACGGTAGAGTAAAAAAGATGAAACAAAAAATGAAACAGAAAAAATCCATAATCAACGTGAAATGGTGTTGTCGCGGTGCCCCCAGGGCCCCCATCATAGGTCCCGGGACCAACTTGAAAATTTCAAATGGGAATATAGGTCGAGTGATACCTTGTCTGATAGATTGTGGAAAGCCAAACAGCTTAGTACATAATTTGTTTTGATTTTGGGCAAGCTTGTTTCAAAATGGCCGCCGAAACTTGTGTACTAAGCTGTTTGGTATTTCACGATCTATCAAAGAAGGTATCACTCGCCCTATGTCGCCTTTGACAATTCTACGATCACCCCTCCACCAAAATGTGAGGCGAAAGGAACCTCTTGTTTCACCCAATACTTTAGGCCTTCTGTATTGTACATTGACTCTTAACATTTTTCTTACTTGATGCATAGTTCGCGGTATATTGGCATCTGACACTCAATTTGAACACTGCGCTTTGTATCTGAACGTCGAACCATTTTCGGTGGCCATTTTGAAACACGTTTGCCCGAAATCAAAACAAATTTTGCACTAAGCTGTTTGGTTTTCCACGATCTATCAACTCGACCTATATTCCTATTTGAAATTTTCAAGTTGGTCCCGGGACCCCATGATGGGGGCCCTGGGGACACCGCGACAACACCATTCCACGTTGTCTATGATTTTTTTCCTTTTTCATTTTGTGTTTCATCATTTTCTGCTCAACGGTTTCTTATTTATAAGTATTGGAAATTTTATCTGATACGGCAATTTTTGGGACCCATCTTGAAAGCAGTGTCCCATATCAAAAATAGTTTCCTACAAAAATTGTTCAGTTTTTCAAGCTCTTTCGAAAGAGGTATCACCCGACCTTTGTTTCCATTTGAAAATTTCACGTACACTCCCTCCCCTCAAAATGAAGAGCAGGGGGAACCTCCTGTTTGAACCATTTTTTAGGCCCCTCGGTATTATCCCTTTTGGGATCCCGGCTTTTTGGGCTATTTTTTAGACTCAGTCAAGCAGCTACTGCATCGTCACTATTTATCCTAGGATCATGGTTCATACCTCATTCTCTTCAGAATGGAGCTGGCTTTCAAATGGTATCACTTGCTTGCTCATACCATATACCAGAAGCGGGGAAAATGATGTCAACGGGAAAATTTCCGAGGGAAAATTTTTTCTCAAACTTTGGCCCCCCTGCCCCCCCCCCTGTGTGAACGTAGCCATCTAAAAAATCTGATAAATAGTACTTGGTATACTGAATGTGTGAGCCAAATTTCAAGTTTCTATCTTGAACACTAAGGGCGGGAGAAATTTTATCAAGAATTCCCACAGTGCCCCAAATTACCACAAAACACTATGATCTCAGGGAAAAAATTTTCTGAGACGTCCCTAATTACCCTAGGGTCATGTGTCGCCCATATTCTCTTCTGAATAGAACTGCCTTTCAGGCGGTACCATTCACATGTCTCCATCATGTATCTAAGGCGGGAAATTCCCGAAAAAATGGATTTTTTGGTCAAAATTTCCCTTTTTTCAACTTTTAGCCCCTCTGGACCCCCCTGTTTTAACGCAGAAATCTGAAAAAATCTGTTAAATACTAGTCTGTGGACTGAATGTTTGTGCACAATTTCAATCTTCTAGGTGCAAAATAAGCCCGCCCAAAAAATTCAGAAAATGTCCCATGTTACCGTATACAGAAGTATATATTTTTAAAAAAATCACTGAGACGTCCCTAATTACCCTAGAATAATAATTCGACCGTCATTCTCTTCATAATGGAACTGCCTTTCAGACGGTATGACTCACATGTCTCCATCATGTATGTGAGGCGGGAAGATCGTGAAAAACGGGATTTTTTGTCTAAAATTTCCTTTTTTCAATTTTTTTCCCTTTGGACCCCCCATTTTAATGCAGAGATCTGAAAAAATCTGATAAATACTACTCGGTCTGTGGGCTAAATGTTTGTGCACAATTTCAATCTTCTAGGTGCAAAAGTAAGCCCACAAAATATATATATATATATATATATATATATATATATATATATATATATATATACCGACCATGTCCCATTTTTCCCTATATAGAATTATATTTTTCAAAAAATCCCTGAGACGTCCCTAATTATCCTAGGATAATGATTTGACCGTCATTCTCTTCAGAATGGAACTGCCTTTCAGACGGTATGACTCACGTGTCCCCATCATGTATGTGAGGTGGGAAAATCCTGAAAAACGGGATTTTGGGGGTAAAAATGTCCCTTTTTTCAACCCTTTGCCCCTCTGGTTCCCCCCCCCCCCTGTTTCAACTCACAAATCTGAAAAAAATCTGGTAAATACTACTCGGTGGACTGAATGCTTGTGCGAAATTTCAATCTTTTACGTGGAAAAATAAGCCCGCCAAAAAATATTGAACATAGGCTTAGTAAATGAAAAACTAAATTTGAGACTGATAACGTCATAACCTCCTATGTCTGGACGCAGGAAGGTCTGAAACTATACGTGATGTCTTCTACAATGCCTCTGGACTTGAAAAACAAAAAAAAACCGGACGAAAAAGCTCAAATAGAAGAGAAATAACGCAATGTACCATGAAAAACGCATATGGTACAAATTTACCAAAAGTTCCCCAAAGGGATGTCGAAAGAAGGCTAGAAATTGGGCCATTTATAAGTATTACAATGTTGACAGAATATGTATATGTATGGAAAACTCAGCACTTTTCATAACGGATGCAGAATATATTTATTAAATAAGTGTCTTAAGTCTTGTGTAGATTTAAATATTGAATATCTTCTTCAATGGAAACTTTCTAAATATTACTTAAGCCGCGCCGAGAGGTTTCAGAAATGTTGTCAAAGGAGGTGATATTGCGTCACAGTGCAAATGTTATTCGTTTGATCTTTTGAATAATGTATTTTTAGTTTAATCCATCGTCTCTTGTTCTGAGCTTCCTTTCTGTGGTGAAGATATTTCCTTCCAACTTAATTTCATATGGTCTTATAGTAATTTTAACATGAAATAAAATTGACGTAGCAAGTTCTTCTATTTGAAGAAAGAAAAAAGGGATTACTCATCCCTTCAGGATATTGAATTAATTCTCCTGTTTGCACTAATTTTGTCTCAAGAGTGAGTGGTTTATCTAAATACAAAGCTGACTTGTATTCGTAAATTCGTCAAGAAACATCGTATGAATGCTCGAATCTTGTTTAGGTTAATTGTGTTACCTTAATATTTTCCTTTTGATGCATACCTTCAAAGTAGAAGTACTACTACTCTTGAAATTCAATAAATCCCATATTCAAATAGTCCGACAATACTGTGTATTCTTCGATTATTTAAGCTAATCTCTATTCCAATATGTTTCTCGCTAACGCTCTCACCTTCGGTGCAATAGGTCCCGAGTTCGATTCCCGGTGGGGGCACTCGGTCGAAAAGGTGTAAGAACGCTTTCTCAGGCCAGCCACCCTAAATGAGGTGTTCCTTGGTTTTCCTCATTCACACCAGGCAAATGCCGGGGCGGTACCTAACTTATAGGTCCCAGGCCGCTTCTTTCCTTCCCCAATCCTTTCTTGTTTCCCTTTCCCTGGATAGTGTGCTCGCCAAGGGACGTCATCCCGCAAAACGTGACTGGTTAAATGGCCTTAGATGCCTATAGCCCAGAAATCTAAAATTCTAATCCTAATCCAATATGTTTCTCCGAATATAAAATAATTGTTAAAATAATTATTTATTTATTAGTAAGATAATTATTTGAAATATTATTCGAATAACAAATAATTATTAAAATTTTAGCAGAACCAGATGCACCAAATCGATCTGTATGTAGTACCAGAAAACTTCGTTTCTCAGTGAACCAGCTCAGTTGCTTTTCTTTCTCTCTTTACATGCTTCCATTAACTGACAATAGTTAAATAAGATCCTGGTTCAACCATGCCCACAGGGGGGCACGGTAGCTCTGTCATACAGCACTTACCTCTGATGCGTGGAATTCCCGGTTTGATCCCTCACCAAGTAAGTTTGTGGTGGAAAACACCGAGCCCATGGGTTTTATCCGGATACTCCCGTTTCCTCCCACATTCTTATTCCACCTATTATTATGCCATCATTTCCCTTAATCATCGTTTTCCTTAGCCTAAAGGGTATAATCGTGGGATGTTCAATTTAAAGATTTTTTTCAATCATGCCCTCAAGTCCTGCTACCTAAATTTAACTCATTTCTCGATGTCATACAATAATGATCTTTGGCAGAGTGGAAACGATATGGGAACAGAAGCCTCCTAAGACACGGTAATAACAGTCAAATTAATTTTGTAATGAAAGCAACGTCACCTATATTATATACATCCCTAAGATTAGTAGTATGTACAAATTTCTACTCGGAAAGTTACAATGCATTAGAAAATCAAATCTACATCTCATTAAAAAAATCCCAAAATTCATACTAACTTTCCTAAAGATTCTAAGTGTTAGTGGTCTACAACTAATACAATTTAAATGTGAGATAGAAAAATGCCAAAAAGGTATATCGAATACAGTGCTATGGTTGTACCTAGTGCTCTCAAACGGGTCGGGTTGACCCGACCCGAGTCGGATCAGGTCGGGTTATCGGGTCGGGTCAGCTCGACTCGGGTTGTCGGGTCGGGCTACTCGGATCGGGTTGTCGGTTCGGGTCAGTCGGTCAGCTCGGGTCGGGTTGTCGGGTCGGGTTATTCGGGTCGGGTTATTGGGTCGGGTCAGTCGGGTCAGTTCACTTTGGTCAACTGAGTTTAGGTTAAGCTTAAACTCGGTTGGAGTCGAAAGCTGCTGTTTTTCACTAGCTGCCTAATAAAAAATTGCAATTTTCAATTGATTTTATAGAAGTCATAAATCTATTTTGAACACTTGCAGCTATTGTGTTTATGGTAAATGCTTATTTTTGTACTTGTGTGTACTTTAATTTTAAAATGTGGAAGATTGATTTTACCAATCGACTGTAATATTAATATCTACGCCAATATGGAGTCTGGATTTAAAACAAAACTAGAAGTTGTTTAAGCAAGGCGAAAATAAAGATTGGATATGGACGACGAAGCGCAAGCAGGGCCGCGGTAGCTGTCGTAGAGAATTCATCTCTGGTGCATGGTGTCCATGGTTCGATCCCAGCTTGTGCTAAGTGGGCTTTGTGGTGGAGAAACACCGTATAGTAGGTTTTCTCGGTGTTCTCTTGTTTCCTCCCACTTTCTTCATTCCACCATTTCATTCATTTCTCATGGTCACCATATTTCTTAGCCTCGAAGCAGAATCGAGGGACCTTAAACTGAATATTTCTCACCAAGCCCAAGAACATCGATACAGGAATAAGATAAAGATTGGATATGCAAGACGAAGTGCACAGTAATCTTGCTCTTGGCCTTGTTTTGGTGATCACGAAGTAGCGATGAGCATATTTTCTTGCTTTCCGTATAGTATGAAAGACCATAATCAAAATCACACTTGGTCTTCATTTGTACCGATAAGGCGAGAATTCTTGGCTCTTGTATAGCATGAAAGATAACAAAGACTACGAAATGCAGGACCAAGACTTGACTGTGCAAGACAAAGAATAAGACGCAGTATTTGGTGACCAAGACCCAGGGTGTGAATTGTTTGAATTTTATTTCTTGGGCTGAAAGTGATGAAATAAAATTAGTACTTTATGATTAATTATCATACACTATTTTTAAATTTTAAAGTACAAAATTCATATTATGTATCTTCTTACTTAAACTATTTGGTCTAGGAATTAATTCGTGCGGTTTTACAAAAGATGGCGTAACTAGCTTATTGTCCCATAGTTTCGTTGATCCAAACATGCGTTGAAAACTACTGTCATTGAGCATCTTGTTTAGTATATGTCAGTTGCTTGAAGCGGAAACAACAACATTTTTTCTTCAACTGAAAATGGCGCATTTTGTGCCTGATAAAGTGTTTTTGCGGGGAGTTATTCTTCATTGCTTTAACATGAAGAAAAGTGCTACCGCAAGTCATCATATTTTAGTGGAAGTGTTTGGTGACCATGCTCTAGCTGAGCGAACGTGTCAGAAGTGGTTTGCACGGTTTAAAGGTGGTGATTTCAGCTTGGAAGACCAAAAGCAATTTGGACAGCCAAAAGAATTTGAAGATGAAGAATTGAGAGCATTGCTTGATCAGGATTCGTGTCAAACGCAGGACGAACTTGCAGAAGCATTTGGAGTTGAGCAAACAACAGTTTCCAAACGTCTCAAAGCCATAGGAATGATTCAAAAGATGTATTATTGGGTTTCACATGAATTGAAAAGAAAGACGTTGAAAGAAGAAAAACCGTTTGCGAATTGCTGCTTCAAAGACAGAAAAGGAAAGGATTTTTGCATCGAATTGTAACTGGTGATGAGAAGTGGATTCATTACGAGAATCCTAAACGAAAAAAGGCCTGGGTGAAGCAAGGTGAACCAGGTCCTTCACAACCGAAACGAGATATTCATTGTGCAAAGTTTATGCTGTGTATATGGTGGGATTTGAAACGTGTGGTGTACTATGAACTTCTGAAACTTGGTGAAACTATTAATGGACACCGGTATCGACAACAATTAATGCGTTTGAAGCAAGCTCTGGCCTGAAAACGACCAGAATGGAATAACAGGCATAATAAACTTATTTATCAAGATGATAACGCTCGACCACATGTCGCAAAACCGGTCAAAACCTATTTGGAAAATGTCGGATGGAAAGTGTTACTCCACCCGCGATATTCACCAGACACTGCCCCGTCTGACTACTACTTGATCGATTGCATGAATAACGATTTGATTGGACAGCGGTTCACTTCTTCAGAAAATATCGAAAAATGGATCTTTGATTAGATTGCGTCAAAAGATGAGGAATTTTTTCGACACGGAATCCGTAAATTGCCTGAAAGATGGGAGAAAGTAGTGGCTAGCGATGGACAATATTTTTGTTAACGTATTCATTTACTTTGTTTTTGAAATAAAGCTTCAATTTTTATTAAAAACCGCACGAATTAATTCCTAGACCAAAAATATATATACTGTAAAATACGTTTTAATTACCGAGAAAGAAAAATCAAAGTGGCGCGGGTCCCGGTATCATAAGAACCTATTTTGGAATGAAAGTTGAAGGGTTGGAAAAAAATTACAGGTGTTCTTTCGTTTCCTCAACCCTTATCATTGTAGTTAAACGATTTCCTTTTGTCTCCGCCAAGAGACTCTTGCTACTGCCTTGCGAGAAGATCCCCTGCCGTCCGAGCAGGTTAGAACATTGACCTTGAATTAAAATTTCGTCACATAGAACTAAAGCAAGAAAAAAGTAAATTTCTCCCACGTCGGACACTGGTATCAGTTATAAAAAGAAACAACCAAACCTCAAAATTGCCAAATATTCATTAAGATGCATATACAAATCCCCCGCTTGATCTAGGTAGTGGTTAACGTGTAAGACTTCGGTACACATGGCCCGGGTTTAATTCCCAATGGGAGTGAATTTTGGCGTTCACCCAGTGTCGTGACCATAGTGCTCTCAAACGGCTCGGGTCGGGTCAACTCGGGTTGGGTTGTCGGGTCGGATCAGTCGGGTCAGGCTACTCGGGTCGGATTGTCGGGTAGGGGCAGTCGGGTCATCTCGGGTCGGGTTGTCGGGTCGGGTCGGGTCATCGGGTCAGCTCGGGTTGGGTTGTCGGGTCGGGTCAATCGCGTCAGCTCGGGTCGGGTTGTCGGGTCAGGTCAATCGGATCGGATCACGGGTCGGATCGGGTCAGTAAATTCGGGTCACGGGTCGGGTCGCTCTTCAATTGTGACTTGACCCATAATTAAAAGGATCATGGGAAATCAAACTTTTTTGTAGGAAATAAACTGTCTTTAGGACACCGTTTACGAATTGCTTTCATTCAATTCTGATTTCTCCCATAGTCAGATAAAACTCACAATTAGGTAGTAATTATTTCAGAAACGTTTCCACACATCATATACACACATTCTTCCTATTAAAATTGTTTGTTTCAAAGAAGTGCTAAATTTTCAAAGAAGTGCTAAACTATATACTTTACACATTAAAATTTAGGATTGCTGTTAAAGATGTATAACTATAACCACCACCAGGTTATAGAATTTTTTTGTAGACACAGTACTTTTACGCTCTGTATACTTCGTAAAGACAGTGATTACTATTTCCGATTTATACTTTATTTTGCGACGCTTATAAGTTCTATCTTCGGTGGGAATTACTTCCTTCCCACGCAACGGGACATGGTAGTCTTTCATTGTTTTCATCTATATATATTTAAAACATTGCTTTTTGGTGAGAACATTTCAGTAAGCGACGAACCTTCTCAGTGTTTCTCCCTGACTTATTAATATGCACAATATATATTCTGCAGTTATTTGGAACTGAATTGAGTGCTTTCTTTAATCATTTATGGTTATACTAGCTGACCAGATGTTCAAGTGCCAGAGTGACGCCATTCACATTGCTTTTCTAGTTCCTTATCTGTATTTTCTCACGCCCGAGTTATCGCAATGTCTCGTGCATCGTGGCCAGTGGACTAAAATTTCATAAATGATTTTCCGTATTCTGTTTGCATGTGCATACAGGTGATTCAACTGAGTGATTTTTAGAATAAACTGCCAAAACTCTTCAGTCAACCATTGCAGCTCGTATCTCGAAATTTTGAGCTGGAGGAGTTTTACTTCGCAATTGTGTGCAGCCACCACGCACATCGCGTCGGGAATCAAGTATGACTTTGTGTTAAGGAGCACAAGCTATTAGCCGGTGAAGGACGTTTTCTTAAGGGTGGCCCCAATTAGTGAAGTCCCAGGTTCACACACCTTGTGCGTGTAAATTATAAACGCGCCCTCCAACATTAGCATTCCACTTTGTAGATTTATTTTGCTTAAGACTCATCTCAATTCTTCAGGATTGTTTGGAGCAGCAACTAGATTTCTACGTGGGATTATCCCGGCAACTTTTCCCCCAGTGCTAATCCCCCAAGTGCGTCAATGGTGTGAGAAAAGCCGTTATAGTGAAATCTCAATTATAATTTTAAAATATATAAATTAAAGTGGTAAAGGGCTACAATATTGTGAAAAATAAAATGCGATTGTGATAATGGAAATAAATATATGTACTGTGTATCTAGTGTTAAGTGTTGTGATCATTCTTCTTCGTTCTTCTTTTAACAATATTCTAATAAATAAGTATAGTGTCATTAACCCAGAGTGTTTTCGTTATATGTGTGAATGTTGTGTGCGCTGTGGTCTGGATGACCGTCTGATCGTCCGTGAGGTTTTCGAGACGAGACATCCGAACCTCTCGGCGTCTAAGGCTCACCTCATCATTGAGACCGACGATCGATTTGGAAACAATTTGTAATCCCTTCTTGAAGAGGTTCTTCAATGTTCTACTCAGGTAAGTCCAAGTCTCCAAGAGAATGCACGTTGTCAGGACCACGGAGGACAGACTATTATTAGTCGATTACAAATAAATGGCAGCCCGAATAGCGACCCGGTACCTTGTTGGTTACAAATAAATGGCTGCCTGAACAGAGACTACCGAATTGATTACAAGTAAATGACGCCCGAACAGCGACCCGATACTTTGGTCGGTTATAAATAAATGGCCGGTCGAACGGAGACTGGACCTGGAAATGGTTACAAACAAATGGCGCTCGAACTAGTGACCCGAGTCGAGACCGTTCGTGCTCGAATACTTATAAGATCTATATTTTAATATACAATTTTTCTTTCAGTTTAGTACCAGGAATATGAAAAATAATAATAAAAGTTTCTGTTTCAGGTTGTTCTAATTATACGTTTTCAGTTTATTTTTGTCCTAGATGGCACGCCAGGGACTTAATCCGATTGCTAGGGCGATTTTACTTCTTGAAGAATTAATAAAGCATAGTAAAGAGATCCGCAATGAAAACGAAGAGAATTTTGCTAAATTAGAAAAGATATATGATGAGACTCTTGCTGGGTTGAAGAGTGGATTAGGTCAGAAGTCAGACGCTTTACGGGATGTGTTTCAGGAAATTAGCCAACAAAGAGAAAGCGCCAAAAACAAAACACCGGAATGTGAACCGCAGTTACAGTCAGATGTTCCTACCGGATACGAAACACCGGAACCGGAACTTGAATTAGACAAATACTTTTAGAGAAAACAAAATACAGGAATCAGAGTCTCAAATAGAAATAGATATTTTGAATCAATCTCGTAATAGACATGTTAAAGATTTTGCTTATTCTGAAAGTAATGACACTGCTAGTAGTAGTAGTAGTGAAAACCTCGAACTTATGATTGTAGACGACAGAGATAGCAAACGCACTAAAACAGCTGTCACAAATCACAAACGAAAAAACGTAAACGAGGTTATAGCAATAGGCAAAAATATGCAAACCAGATTGTAAACAATATGAAACTGAAAGGGAATCAGAACCAAGACCGCACACGAAAAGGCAGTAACAGAAACAAAAGGAGTCGTAAATCACTGTCACGTAATCTGAACTATAACAAACAATACAGGAATCGTAACCTGAGTGACAACATTAAGCATAGATTTGTACATATAGATAACCGTTGTAGTAATAGACAAACCAACTGTAGTTATCAAGATAGGAACAGTAATCATTGGAAAAGAGAGAGAAAAATGTAACCAAGACTTTGTATGTTGATACAATTTTTTCTTACAGGGAAGCGACGCATTTCTCTTAATCTTTCTTTCAACTGTCAGGTGATAAACATGTATTCATTTTTCTTCCCTTTTGCTTTTAGTTTTTGATCAGATCACACGGATACGAAAAGAAGAACTACGCATTTCTTTTAAACTTCTTCTTGCTTTTAGCTTGTAACTGTTCAACGAAGACCAGCTATTACGTTTCCCTTTTTTATTTTGATAAGACAGCCGCTGGATTCTCGACCACATGTTTGTAGTTATGAATAATTAGCGACACACAGCTGATTGATTCTTTTTCTTTTTTCTGTCTTTGCTCAGTGTCGTACTTCATATACTCAACTATATACGAATGTTGCAAACCTTATTAATGATTTACTTTTAGTTTAATATTAATTTTAAATTTCAGATGTTGAAATTTAGAATTTTTAATAAAAATTAACACATTCTACATACGTAGGGAAATTGCATTTATCCAAAAGCAATTTGAACTAGTGGCGCAGTTCCATATCTCTAACTAGTGGGAAGATATTTTGGCTTTATAATATATTATTTTATCAAGTGCTTTAAATTTTAAAGTTCTTTTAGGATCTCCTCCCTCTTTCTAAATTCTTAAATGTTATTACATATGATTTAAATTTGTGTTTGATTTTTTTAGAATTAAGAAAAGAATGTATCGATACACGTAGGGAAATTGCATTTATCTAAAAGCAATTTTGAGGTAGTGTCGGCGCTCCGTTTTCCTAGCTAGTGGGAAGATATTTTCTTGTTATAATATATTTTTATTAAATATCTTTAAATTTTAAAATTCTTTTAGACTCCCTTCCTACTTTCGAAATTCTTAAATGTGTTATAATACGCAAGGAAATTGCATTTATCGAAAAGCAATTTTGAGCTAGTAGCGCAGTTCCGTACCTCAGCCAGTGGGAAGATATTTTTGCGTTATAATATATTTTATAGCGTATTAAACTTTTTAAACTCTTTTTAGAATCTCTTCCCACTTTCCAAACTCTTAAATGTTATTACATACGATTTACATTAACGCTTAATTTTCTTTTTAGAAATAAAAAATGTATCAAGATGCCCAGAACGAGAACATTTTTAGCCGTTAATCATATATTATTGTATATCTGTAATTGAAATCTAGTATGTAATCTCATGCGTAGAATACGAAATTTTACACTCATAATCAACCTCGAATTTCTTTTTAAGTGTTAATATTAGATTTTCGTTTTCATTTTGAAGTGTTTATTTTAATTTTGTTGAACCTCATTTACATCATTTACCCGATTTTGACTCATTTGAATTTCCAGGATGTGACATGATATATTTCGTTCGAAGAGAAAAGCTCAGAAAGGAAAGTAAGCTAAGCCTTAAACGACTGAAACAGGCATTTCCTTGTTGGTTAATAGTATGTGCAGGAATGTCATGTGAATAGCATATTCTCCGAACTAAAGCAGTAATCTTTTTATTTGAGAAGGAATTATATGAACCGATACTATGATGGTGAACGGTCGTTTTTCTCCCATATTGATATGTACGCGGAAATATGTTTAACTTCTATATTTTCTTGTAATTTCTGATTAACGTTCTTTTTCTCTTCTTTAGACCACTGAAGACCATAGGAAAACTTCTTCGGGTAGGATATTTCATGGGGATAAATATATTTATTTTTCAGGGAGGCAATATTTCCTGGAATTGCAGATGTCTTGCAAAATGGATGTGGCTAATCCATTGGATATTCCGTAGCTAACTGTATTTTCGCCATCAATCGCAAAATATAGTTTTCATTTCTTTTCTTCCTTTATAGTAACCCGTAACTAAGTATGTTTATTCTTAGGTTAGCTTTTTTTAGTATGCTATTGTCTAGTATCATTTCAGTGAGTATTTTAATGTTTATGAACCGTAATCATATTATATGCATTTATATGATAATATGTCGTAATGTTTATACTAATTTTGAGAAAATTGTATTTTAGTTACAGTATGTCCTAGAAACCATTTAAATACGATATAGATCTCGAAAAATCAACTTATTTTTCTTTCGTTCCAACAGCATGAAGCCATAATGTTTTATCAAAATTACTTTCTGTCAATTATTTCGTATGCTCGATGACATTGAATTTTAATGTGTTAATAATACCATTTTGAAAATTTTGTAGCGAAGATGCCTAAGAAAGTTTAACTATCGTGGAATAACTTTAATTCTGATGTTTCAGGTCGACCACAAAGTTGTAATGTCGTTGACTATATTTTCATGTTTGTATCCCATGTTTTTTTTTAATAGGTCTCATGTATTTTGTCTTACAGAGACATCTTTACGATGCTACGACAGCATCTGTATTTTGTGCGTTTACACATCTTTCCTAGGTGGAAGACGTACGTTATGCCCCAGGGAACATACGCGTATTTTACTGAATATGAAAGTATTTATATTTCAGTTATGTATAGAAACATTTCGTAAGTGTCTATGGTTCCAGGCCCTTCCACGTTTCTAGTTTTGCATCGCAAGTGTCGATGGCATATTTTGTGTGTAAGTATTACACATTTACCCCAGCTATGGTTTTGGTCAATTCATGGCATAATGACCTTTATTTTCAGGAAAGTTTGGACTAGTGAGTCAACTTCCTTGATTCAGACTTTCGAAAAACTTGGATCAACACTGCGAATAACAATTACTATTCTAGGTCTAAGCTAATAATAACTTTGTTTCAGAATAAAATCATTTGTTATATTGAGCATTATTGAATTAAAGTCTCGATTTCACATGGCGAGCAGATGTCACTTTGATCTTGTGGCGTACCGAATTTTCTTCATACATGTCAACGAGATCAGGATTTTTTATATACAGAATCATGCTTGTTTCTTGGAATAACTATGAAAGTCAATTTTGACACTTAAGTGTAATTTTTTATTTTGAAAAACGATTTTTCGTTCTTTTTCGGTAAACAACACAAGGCACTATTTAAGAAAAAGGATATACAGGTGAAAACCTTATTTTGTTTGCATATTGCCAGTTTATAATGTGTTTACTTTTTATTTATTTTACTTTTTTAACCATCTTCACATTTTTCAATATATTATAGAAATATTGAAACTTTGACAATAATTTTAATATTTTAATACGTTTAACATGTTTGCTATTTGCATATTCATTCATATCTTCACGTTTTAAACACAGATATAAGTATCTACTAAATAAGAAATTTACTTACTTTCATCGCAATGTTTGAAGTCAATATTTTCATGAATAGTTATTGAGTGTGTATACATCATATAATATCAAATATAGTGATCGAAACGGAACACTTAAAAACATCATACGAAAAGTATTTTTTTGAATGAAAAATAACAATTTAAATTGCCCTATAAACGCCTTTTGCGCACTTTCAGTGAAGTTATCATACAGGTGTTTTAACCCTACCTCGTTTCTCACGCCAGTGTATTAAAAACTCTCCCCATCTCCCCTCATCAACTCATCGTTGGAGAACCACGGAGGATATTCAATACAGGAAGATAGCATGGTTTCAACATGTCAAGAAACGGAAGATAAGGAAACCCAACTGAACCAATCGTTCAAGAGGATCTTATAACCATTCAACGTTTATGCACAAAAGTTTCACACCATATCACAGTGTTGCCAACTAACTGATTTTTAAATTTTTGGTGTAAAGACTAATTTTACTCAAATCTCATTAAATGGCCAGGAGTTCTCAACCTGTCTACGTATACACTTGACAGGTCGTTCCACTTGTCGGACGTCAAATCTATAACCGACACCAGGTTATAGAAGAATTTTGTGGACACTCTGTATACTTCGTAAAGACAGTGATTATTATTTCCGATTTATACTTTATTTCGCGACGCTTATAAGTTCTTTCTTCGGTTGGAATTGCTTCCTTCCCACGCAACGGGACATGGAAGTCTTTCATTGTTTTCTTCTATATATATTTAAAACATTGCTTTTTGGTTAGAACATTTCAGTAAGTGATGAACCTTCTCAGTGTTTCCTCTGGCTTATTAATATGCACAGTATATATTCTGTAGTTATTTGGAACTGAATTGAGTGCTTTCTTTAATCATTTATGTAAATACTAGCTGACCAGATGTTCAAGTGACCAGAGTGACGCCAGTCGCATTGCTTTTCTAGTTCCTTATCTGTATCTTCACACGCCCGAGTTATCGCAATGTCTCGTGCATCGTCACCAGTGGACTAAAATTTCATAAATGATTTTCCGTATTCTGTTTGCATGTGCATACAGGTGATTCTGCAGTTATTTGGAAATGAATTGAGTGCTTTCTTTAATCATTTATGGTAATACTAGCTGACCAAATGTTCAAGTGCCAGAGTGACGCCAGTCACATAGCTTTTCTAGTTCCTTATCTGTAGTAGTATTGGCCTGACTATAGGACACTTTTTGGCCCCTGGGTCCCTGCCTCAGGACCCATGGTCCCTGGCCAGGGTCAATGACCTAGGGGTACATAGGACCACCCCCTCTAAATTTTGGCAGGGGTACCATGGCTCACCCCTAAATTTTGGCAGGGGTACATAGGACCACCCCCCTTAAATTTTGGAAATTGCCAAATTTAAAAATTTGGTATGGTAGCCTAGGACCATAGTATGTACCTCTATTAGTATTGGGTGTCTATGTCGTTCCCTTTTATGGGTAAAAAATTGCCAAAAATTCAAATTTCGGGGGTTTTTGACCTAATTTATCCCCTTTGATGAGGTGTTATTACCCTATATAGTTATATGGGCGTATACAGGGGTCCATTACCTTTCATAAGACATGGGTATATTAATGCACCCATTGAAAAATTTTTGAGGGGTACCTTGGCCCACCCCTTAAATTTTGGAAATTGCCCAATTTAAACATTTGGTATTATAGTATAGGACCCTAATATGTATTATGATAAATTTGGATGGTCCACCTTGTTCCCTTTTAGGGGTACCAAATTGCCAAAATATAAACGTAAGCAATACGTAGTACCACGTGTTTGGTTTTGACCTAATTTATCCCCTTGGATGAGGTCCTATTACCTTATATGTTTATATGAGCGTATACAGGAGTCTATTACCTTTCATAAGACATGGATATATTGGTGCACGCCGGGAGGGGTACCTTGGCCCACCCCTTCAATTTTAGAAATTGCCCAATTTAAACATTTGGTATAATAGTATAGAGCCCTAGTATGTATCACTATAAATTTGGGTGGTCCACCTTGTTCCCTTTCATGGGTGCACAATTGCCAAATTTTAGTACAACCACGTGTTTGGTCTTTTGACCTAATTTATCACCTTTGATGAGGTGTTATTATCCTATATCGTTATATGGGCGTATACAGGGGTTCATTACCTTTCATAAGACATGGGTATATTAATGCACCCCCAGGAGGGGTACCTTGGACCACCCTTTAATTTTGGAAATTGCCCAATTTAAACATTCGGTATAATAGTATAGGACCCTAATATATATTAATGTAATTTCGTTCCCTTTTAGGGGTACAAAATTGCCAAAATATAAATGTAAGCAATACGTTGTACCACGTGTTTCGTTTTTTTACCTAATCTATTCCATTGGACGAGGTCCTATTACCTTATACGTTATATGGTCACGTATGGGGATTCATTTTATATCATAAGACATAGGTACATTTGTGCACCCGGGAGGGGTACTTTGACCCACCCCTTTAATTTTGGAAATTATCCCTTTTATATGTTTGGTATTATAGTATAGGACCCTAATATAAATTACTATAAATTTTGGTGGTCCACCTCGTTCCCTTTCATGGGTACACAATTGCCAAATTTTAGTACAACCACGTGTTTGGTTTTGGCTCAATTTATCCCCTTGGATGAGGTCCTATTACCTTATATGGTTATATGGTCATGTATATATTGGTCCATTTCCTATTATAAGACATGGGTACATTGATGCACCCTTTAAATTTTTGGAAGGGGTACCATGGCCAACCCCTTAAATTTTGGAAATTTTCCGATTTGAGCATTCGGTATTATAGTACATGCCTCAACATGTATCATGATAAATTTGGGTGGTCCACCTCGTTCCCTTTTAGGGGTACAAAATTGCCAAAATATAAACGTAAGCAATACGTTGTACCACGTGTTTGGTTTTTGGCCCAATTTCTCCCCTTTGATGAGGTTCTATTACCTTATATGGTTATATGGTCATGTATATGGGTTCATTTCCTATCATAAGACATGGGTACATTGACGCACCCTTTAAAAATTTGGGAGGGGTATCTTGACTCATCCACTCAGTTTTAGAAATTTTTTAATATAAGCATTTGGTATCATAGTACAGGTCTTCAATATGTACCACTATAAATTTGGATGGTCCACATCGTTCCCTTTCATGGGTAAAGAACTACCAAAAAACAAATTTCGGAGGTTATTGACACCTATTTAGCACGTTATATGGTTTATTACCTTTATATGTTTATGTTCTCTTTTAAATTTGGGAATTATAAAATAACATAATTTGGTAAATGTTTTCTAGGACCCATTGTAGATGTTGGTGTTCCTCTTATGGCCAAATATTCAAAATTTAAAGGTTATTGACCGGCTTTATTATTGAATAACTACAGGATTTATTACTTTTTCATAAGACACAGGTGTATTTGTGTACCAATCTTAAATTCGGGAGGGGTATATTTCTTATTGTCATATCAATAATTGGTAATTGGATAGTATCTCATTCATTGGGTAAATCATTATGATCACGTGATCAGTTATTGACCTATGATGGGATTAGGAGTCCAGGACATTGGTACATTTAAACTTTGTAGGATAATTTGAGAATGCGTCATTGGTTTTGATTATTCCCGCCAAATATAAACGTAAGCAAGACGTTGTACCACGTGATTGTCCTTGATGAGGTAGTGTACAGGGATTCATTTCCTTTGTTGTGGTACTTCTTAAGTTTGAGTACACACACACTTCTAGAAAACAGTTGGTTCTACTCAGGTAAACAATTGACGGACATTATTGACCTTATTGAACATATAATGATATGATTAACTCTAAGACTTAGGTATATCAAGAGAAGTATTCTTTAAATTTGGGAATGGTGATAAACAGAATTTTAACATAAGGTGCGAAATTTGAAACAATACATTGAACTTTAGTCACAGCTCATAGTCTAAGATCATTGGCGGTGATTGATTTGAAATCTGATAGCTAACCTTATTGAATCTTATGACTCATAGACGAAAGGCAATACATGCTACAACAGTTTGAAATTTAATCATAAGGTGATGTAATCTGACACTAGCAAAGTTATTGTTAATGCAATTTGATTGGATGATCACTATCTTTCCTGCAATCTGATTGGTTGATCACTATCTTTCGTGCAATCTGATAGGTTGATGAGTTTTAAATCTTTTTCTGCATTCAGTTTTGTTTTAACATTTAAAAAGTTTTTGAATTTTTTTTTGTTTGAAACTTTGGTTTGAAATTTTTCGTTTTAAAAATTTTTTGTTTGAAAATTTTCAAAATTTTGTTTGGGATTTTTTCGTTTGAAATTTTTTGAAAATTTTTTTCGTTTGAAATTTTTTGTTTGAAAATTTTTGTTCGAAAATTTTGTTTAAATTTTTTTTGTTTGAAATTTTTCGTTTCCAAATTTTTTGTTTGAAATTTTTTGTTTCAAAATTTTGTTTGAAAATTTTTTCGCTTCAAAATTTTGTTTGAATTTTTTTCGTTTGAAATTTTTTGTTTGAATTTTTTTTCGTTTCAAAATTTTGTTTCAAAGATTTTTGTTCTAAATTTTTGTTTCAAAGTTTGGTTTGACATTTTTAAAAGTTTGTGCACCCATTAGTAAAGAACCGGAACTGTTTAGAGCAAAAACCTTTGACAACATTGTGGTGCAATAGTACACGTCAGAACCTGGGGTTGTACTTGAAATGAAAAAACACAATTCATTGAAATGGATCATTTTATTACACTCCACATACATCCATACCAGATAGTGTTTCTGGATATTGTCGATACAATGTATTTTGAACTTCTTGCACTAGTTTGTCTTTAGCATATAATTTTAATTCCAGTTGAAGTCTTTTAAGGTCTATTGCAATATCAATTGGTGGAAACTCAATGTCCATTTGATCACAAATAACTGTTTATCAATACAGGTATGCACCCACGAACGATGTTGACAACCATCACAATATCTAGATACATGTTGTACAATATGCATAACACATTTTTCAAAATAGTACTTTTTCAGGAATATACTTGTTTTGTTGCACACTTCCACTGCATGTTTCGCACACTGAAATACGCTGATGAATTTGTTCCATTCCGTTTGCGTTAGATACACCATGTTGCGAGGGACATGAAATGTACTCTTTTTACGTAACAGCACCATCTTCTCTTCGAGGACTGTACGCAGCACCACTTCATGATTTGAGCCTAATGATTTGACTATGGTCACATTTAGCTCATCATGAAAATAATCGTTCATTTGGTCGATTCGTGAACATAATATTTGCCATTCTTCACAGGTCAGTTGTACACCAAATTGTTCTGCTTTGCCCAATCGAATCACAGGTTCAAATGTTCTAGCACTGATACCAATCATCACATGTTCTGTTTGAAATATATTTATTGGATAATAGCTTGCGAAGATGAACTCTTTATCGTTAGAAGTACACATCTTTCCTCCTGAAAAGCACTTGCTCAAATGATTTCGTGGGATGACACTGTATTTGCTGGTTTATAGTTACTGCTGACGTCATTGGTAAGGAATGTGCTGACGTTTGAATTCATGATTTCATCACAGTTGCTGACGTCATGCCGACCAACCAAATTCATACAACTACGGCTGACGTCATTGGAAAGAAATGTGCTGACGTTTGAATTCATGATTTCATCACAATTGCTGACGAATCTGGCTGTGTACTAAATTCAAATTGATGACTTCGACCCAAGAGTCTTTTATAACATAAAGATACAGATCCAGTATTTAAGAAACGCAGCAGTTCTTCTTGTTTTGATGCTTCCATGGGTAAATATCTTGCTGGTAAAATTATATTCTTATCATTTTCAAGCTTCACTACGATTCTTAATCCAAACTTTGTAGGGATCATTTGGCTAGCTAAGATTCTATAAGGTACATTCTGTTGTAAATCAGTAATCTTGGTAAATGATTTCATCACATCACGTGTGTTTAGAAACTGCAGACAAGTAGCCATGATGATGTTATCATGAATACTAACTCGAACGATACTTATATATGATGCAAAACTGATGACGTTGCATTATCATGTTCTGACGTGTACTATTGCACCACAATGTTGCCAGAGGTTTTAGTTCTAAACAGTTCCGGTTCTTTACTAATGAGTGCACAAACTTTTAAAAATGTCCAACCAAACTTTGAAACAAAATTTTGGAAACGAAAAAATTTGGAAACGAAAAATTCAAACAAAATTTTAAAACGAAAAAAATTTTCAAACAAAATTTTGAAAAAACAAAATTCGAAACAAAATATTTTAAACAAAAAAATTTCGAAACGAAACAATTTTAAACAACAAATTTTCAAACAAAATTTTGCAACAAAAAATTAAAAATTTTCAAACAAAAAAATTTTCAAACAAAAAATTTTGAAACAAATTTCAAACAAAATTCTGAAACAAAAAATTCACTCATATTTATCAGTGAGTGCAAAATGTTGAACGAAATCAAGATTTTTAAATGTTAAACAAAACTTAAAACTGAATGCAGCAAAGATTTGAAAATCAGCAACCAATCAGATTGCACGAAAGATAGTGATCAGCCAATCAGATTGCACGAAAGATAGTGATCAACCAATCAAATTACATCAACAATAACTTTGCCAGTGTTGTAGCATGTATTCCCTTAAGACTATGAGTCATAAGATTCAATAAGGTTAGCTATGTATCCCTGTACACTACCTCATCAAGGTCAATCACGTGGTACATCGTATTGCTTACGTTTATATTTGGCGGGAATAATCAAAACCAATGACGCATTCTCAAATTATCCTACAAAGTTTAAATGTACCAATGTCCTGGACTCCTAATCCCATCATAGGTCAATAACTGATCACGTGATCATAATGATTTACCCAATGAATGAGATACTATCCAATTACCAATTATTGATATGACAATAAGAAATATATCCCTCCCGAATTTAAGATTGGTACACAAATACACCTGTGTCTTATGAAAAAATAATAAATCCTGTAGTTATTCAATAATAAAGCCGATCAATAACCTTTAAATTTTGAATATTTGGCCATAAGAGGAACACCAACATCTACAATGGGTCCTAGAAAACATTTACCAAATTATGTTATTTTATAATTCCCAAATTTAAAAGAGAACATAAACATATAAAGGTAATAAACCATATAACGTGCTAAATAGGTGTCAATAACCTCCGAAATTTGTTTTTTGGTAGTTCTTTACCCATGAAAGGGAACGATGTGGACCATCCAAATTTATAGTGGTACATATTGAAGACCTGTACTATGATACCAAATGCTTATATTAAAAAATTTCTAAAACTGAGTGGATGAGTCAAGATACCCCTCCCAAATTTTTAAAGGGTGCGTCAATGTACCCATGTCTTATGATAGGAAATGAACCCATATACATGACCATATAACCATATAAGGTAATAGAACCTCATCAAAGGGGAGAAATTGGGCCAAAAACCAAACACGTGGTACAACGTATTGCTTACGTTTATATTTTGGCAATTTTGTACCCCTAAAAGGGAACGAGGTGGACCACCCAAATTTATCATGATACATGTTGAGGCATGTACTATAATACCGAATGCTCAAATTGGAAAATTTCCAAAATTTAAGGGGTTGGCCATGGTACCCCTTCCAAAAATTTAAAGGGTGCATCAATGTACCCATGTCTTATAATAGGAAATGGACCAATATATACATGACCATATAACCATATAAGGTAATAGGACCTCATCCAAGGGGATAAATTGAGCCAAAACCAAACACGTGGTTGTACTAAAATTTGGCAATTGTGTACCCATGAAAGGGAACGAGGTGGACCACCAAAATTTATAGTAATTTATATTAGGGTCCTATACTATAATACCAAACATATAAAAGGGACAATTTCCAAAATTAAAGGGGTGGGTCAAAGTACCCCTCCCGGGTGCACAAATGTACCTATGTCTTATGATAGGAAATGAATCCCCATACGTTACCATATAACGTATAAGGTAATAGGACCTCGTCCAATGGAATAGATTAGGTAAAAAACGAAACACGTGGTACAACGTATTGCTTACATTTATATTTTGGCAATTTTGTACCCCTAAAAGGGAACGAAATTACATTAATATATATTAGGGTCCTATACTATTATACCGAATGTTTAAATTGGGCAATTTCCAAAATTAAAGGGTGGTCCAAGGTACCCCTCCTGGGCGTGCATTAATATACCCATGTCTTATGAAAGGTAATGAACCCCTGTATACGCCCATATAAAGATATAGGATAATAACACCTCATCAAAGGTGATAAATTAGGTCAAAAGACCAAACACGTGGTTGTACTAAAATTTGGCAATTGTGCACCCATGAAAGGGAACAAGGTGGACCACCCAAATTTATAGTGATACATACTAGGGCTCTATACTATTATACCAAATGTTTAAATTGGGCAATTTCTAAAATTGAAGGGGTGGGCCAAGGTACCCCTCCCGGCGTGCACCAATATATCCATGTCTTATGAAAGGTAATAGACTCCTGTATACGCTCATATAAACATATAAGGTAATAGGACCTCATCCAAGGGGATAAATTAGGTCAAAACCAAACACGTGGTACTACGTATTGCTTACGTTTATATTTTGGCAATTTGGTACCCCTAAAAGGGAACAAGGTGGACCATCCAAATTTATCATAATACATATTAGGGTCCTATACTATAATACCAAATGTTTAAATTGGGCAATTTCCAAAATTTAAGGGGTGGGCCAAGGTACCCCTCCCAAATTTTTCAATGGGTGCATTAATATACCCATGTCTTATGAAAGGTAATGGACCCCTGTATACGCCCATATAACTATATAGGGTAATAACACCTCATCCAAGGGGATAAATTAGGTCAAAAACCTCCGAAATGTGAATTTTAGGCAATTTTTTACCCATGAAAGGGAACGACATTGACCCCCAATACTGATAGAGGTACATACTGTGGTCCTAGGCTACCATACCAAATTTTTAGATTTGACAATTTCCAAAATTTAAGGGGTGGGCCAAGGTACCCCTCCCAAAATTTTCAAGGGGTCCATTAATATACCCATGTCTTATAAAAGGTAATGGACCCCTGTATACGCCCATATAACTATATAGGGTAATAACACCTCATCAAAGGGGATAAATTAGGTCAAAAACCCCCGAAATTTGAATTTTTGGCAATTTTTTACCCATAAAAGGGAACGACATAGACACCCAATACTAATAGAGGTACACCTTGTCTCAAAAAGGTTGAGCGCATTCTTTATTGGTGTTTTGAGGCAAAAATTTTCTAAGTCCAGCTTCGGGTATCTTCGGGAAAAAGTAAGCCAGGTTCGAACCTCCAAGCCAGCCTTTGCAATCGGGAAAAAGTTTGCAGATGTGTTTTTCTTCTTTTAAATATAATAAGACTTGTTACCAAGTGTTTAAAAAAGCAACATTGATTGAAATACTTAATGATACAATATTTCGAAACCTTGCACGTGCTTGTTTGTCATTTAGCTCTCTATACGTAATGGAGCATTTAAATACGTTAAAGAATCTTTCCATATGTAAAAGAATGCTCAAAGTTAAGAAATAGAACATAATTATCGCCTGAGTACTAAAATAAAAGTCAAAGTAGAACAGAAACAGCGTTTGTAATGGATATGAATGTCATAATTATCTTGAGATCTGTTATACATCGCTAGAAGCTTAATTCTAGAAGTCGTTGTGTTGGCTCATTGGTAAGCTGTCGGATTTCAAATCATAAGGTTGTGAGTTCGAATCCTGTCTGGGTCAATACTTTTTTTAAAATTATATTTTCCGCAATGCATGAAAAATTATATAAAATAATTATATTAAAATACATAAGTTGTTTATATATAACATAATAATTGCAGAACATAGTAATTATTATGTTTAAAATATAACATCTGAGATAATTTTCACAGTAGGTCGTTATTATATATGAGAATGTTAAATACAAGTTAGGAAAATCGTTTAATAGCAATAAATAAGTTATGTAGTGTATTTATTTGCAGCTATTTGTCATACAGATTTAACTTCTCAATATTCTCATTACAGTATGTTATTTATATTCGTGAAATACAGTATATTCCTACGGATATAGAAAGTGTATAAACAGAGTATCCAAAGTCGTATCCTGCTTCAAGACACATAGCTTTTCCCGATCCCCTTAACGTCACGGGAAGAAACACAAATTCTCTTTAGAACGGAATGTCGTTACTTAGAGTCTCATTCGAATACGTTGAATATGCTTTTGTGTACTCATCTCTCTCTCTCTCTCTCTTTCTTTCTCTCTCTCTCTCTCTCTCTCTCTCTTTCGCTTTGTTTATGTGTGTGTGTGTGTGTTGCAGAATATCCCAAGTTGAATACAACATTTGCAAAGTATATGAGCATCATTGTCATCGAATACCAGAAATTGAAAGTCGTGTTTCTTCAGGTTAGGTTTGCGTGTTCATGTTAGCTCACTGGTAGAGTACGGACTTGCCACTGAAGAGGTCTTGAGTTCAAAGCCTACAGCTAATTATCATTCTTTTGTTAGTAAGATTGCACAGAAATCGGATACAAGGAGTGGTTTACTTCTAGAAATATTTTCAGAAGCGTTTAGGTAGCCCTGAAAAGGGCTGTTTTCGGGAGTTAAGGCGGGGTCATTAATATTGTGTCCAAGACCCTTCTGAATTTATTACACGCTCCATTCTTCTGGGCATGGAATCTATTACATGGGTGACAAATCCATCTCCTTCCCCTACCTCCAGCCATGCTTCGGAAACAAGATGCCATAGGTCATCCTGAGTTCTTGGTGGATCTGCCTCAGGCCAACTTTCCCTTAGAGTACGCTTCACTTCTGCTCACATATTTTCCATGAGATTGAGGTCTGCTCCACGAGGTGGCCAGTCGATTAAATCAATCTCAGGGTGCCCTGCGAACCATTCCTGAACCACACGGGAATTATGTATTGGCGACTGGTATTGCTGGAACTGAATTACACCATCAGGCTGAAACAGATGGCACCATGATATTACTGATAATGTCTAAGTACTGAGCATTGTCCAGATGTCCTTCAATTCTATGAAGCTGTTCTGCTCCGCGACTGGAAATCCAACCCCAACATAAAATAGGATACATGGCCACTGCGATTGCAAGCAGCCACATATCCATGGTCATATCGGGTGCTTCTCGAACGATACACAAAACGGCCGTCCCTCCTTTGATGTTGTGAATATGGATTCATCTGAGAAAACTACGTTTTCCCAATTGAGACCCACATTCGCCTGTGCAAACGCGAGACGGTAAATTTTGTGGTCGTCTTAGAGTTTTTCCTTCACGGCAGCAACATGGCCACGTAACCCAGCATGACGAAGCCTTCGCAGAGCTGTATGCTTACTACCAGGAAAGAGAGAAGCTTCCCTTATCTGTCTAGACGTCCTTAGTGGGTCTAACCGGCTTCGTTTACTAATCTCGCATCTTGGGCTTCGGTTGACACATGCGGACGACCAGGAGATCGTAAATTACCAGTCTGACCTGTAGCACCATATTTCCGAATCATTGCCTTCCTGTAGAGGCCGGGACACCTACTCGCCTGCTAGCTGCAGTTGCAGAATAACCTTCCAACTCCCATAAAGTAATTACTGCTGTACGTCTATCCATAGTTACCAATGTTCTGAGCTGTGAGAAGAAAGCAATAGGTAAAAGCTAGTACCTGACGTGTGATTGGTTACTTGCACGACACGCCTATTGTGGGGAACAGCGTTGCCAGATCTAGCATAATGATGCTAGATCTAGCATAATTTGCATGTCTCTAGCACCTAGCATCTTGCTTTTAGCATCCTGCCCAAATCTAGCACAATTTCAGCAAGTTATCAAAAAGCCGTAAAACCTGGAGAAGTTGGTCGTGGGAAGAAAAAAAACGGCAGAAATGTATCCTCTTCCATTGATTCATACACTCGGTAAACCATACAGGCAGTCTTATTTTCCTAAGTAAGTTCGGAACGGCTTTGGGCTTTTTTTTTTTTTTTTTTTTTTGTGGCTCCACCCAGGGTTTTCTAATCCTTTAACTCCGAGGCATGGGCGGAGCTATGGGGGCCATTCTCCCCCCAACTTTTTGACAACTTCACCATCTTTACTTCTGATCACATTTATTCCTGAAATGACAGCTCCGAGACCGACCAAAAATCTGCCCCCTCCCCCAGCAGACGATTCCCAACTCCGCTTATGCTGCGAAGTAATTTTCTTTCAAAATATGTAAACAAAAACTTTGCATTCATTTATACGATATATGGCCATAGAGTTAGTTAGTTGGTAGAGTTGTTTAAAAATGAATTTAAATCAAAGAGGTATGATATAAAACTAATGAGAACTGTATATAGAAATACTAGAAAAATACACATGAAACAAAACCTGCACATTGAAATACAATTAAAATTAAAACCTAATGAGATACCTAAGCATGGTGTAATTTAGTGCAGCAATGCCCGGTTCAATCTTCATGACGAATATTATCAAGCCGTTTTCAACTGATAAGCGATTTCTTATCTTTGTTTTAATGTTTACCATAAAAAAAAAAAAAAAACTTTCGCACAAGTACGATATAGCAAATGGAATTATTACTTTTAAAGCAGCAATCACCAGACCAGGATATTCTTCTCTCCTCATCAGGCAGAACTTGTCCAAGTATTCGTTACAGAAAACCAGTTGCAAAGACTTGTCGCATGATCATTCTATTATTTGGTCAAGAAGTTGTGGGCTTAGATCGGATACGTTAATGGCCTCTTCAATGAAGGAGTTTAACATCCATCTTGAACCAGCACCTTCGTCGTTGGGAATATAGATATTACAGTTACTGTATCCACTGTCAGTGCCGGGCGCCGAAGAGGGGCCACACATTTCGGAGGAAGTGTGTTACTCAAGTTAGGAAAGTGCATGTGCACATGTGTAAAATAGAAGGAAAAACGTAATAAAATGTGCTCAAAATTAAGGAAAGGTAGGGTTTATTTTGAAAATGTTATTGAGCTTCGTGCCAACCATGGTGGCGCTTCGTAGCTAGTCTGTCGACGTCACTCATATATACGGTGACATCGTACTATACTCTCGCCCCGGGCAATGATTTTCCATGGCACTGTTCACTATAAACAAAAAAAATGGATTCTACTATTATAGAAATAGGTATGTTAAAAATCCCACACAAGCTTATTATAAAACAAATTATAAAAGGGTCGCTGGCAAGAGCGTGTGATAAAAGGGGATCGTGATAGGAATTAGATTGAGAACCACTGGCCTAGAGTAATTTTAACCACATTTCTTATAGTTTCAAAAAGAGTGCTGTCGGGTTATCTATGGTGAATGGGAGGGGGATACATATAAAAGATTGCTAGAAAATGATCGATATTAGATTCATAGTTTTCGGGGTCGCTTAGATAAATAGTGAGACTTTCAATTTCGCTTAACTCCGATTAAGCTCTCATTAGTAGGGATGGGCACGAACGACTTTTCTTTGAAACTCGACTCGACTCGAAACAGACATCTTTGAGGTCTACTCTTGGACTCGGCGCGAAAAATATCTTCCAACTCGACTCGGATTAGAGTCAAATCGAACCAAAACGAGCCAAATCCTGTGTGTAGTCCTACCTAGACAATACATAGACAATAATTATTCTATCATCAATTATACTACTGTTACTACAAATAATAATAATAATAATAATAATAATAATAATAATAATAATAATAATAATAATAATAATTATTATTATTATTATTATTATTATTATTATTATTATTATTATTATTATTATTATTATTATTATGACAACACCGTGTACAAACATGAACGATAGATGGTTAGTAAAGGAATACTAAAAGCTAGTTGACTGCCGACGTCGGTAGTCATGAAGTCTATAAGGCAAGGACATCGTTCATTACCCTAAGCTGTAAGCGTCGGTGGACTACAGATGGTCAACTATTAACCTCTCGCCAGAAATTGGTGGCCCCGCAGCGACGATCCGTGATGGCCCAAGTTCCATATTGAAAACTTTACTACCAGCGGCAGAGACGCGATGAAACACCAACGAACCACAAAATTACTCTCCCAAAATATGTTAAAATGCCTATATGTGTGATTTGTTTATATTTAGGTGAAACAAAAAAACACAAAACAAATACCCCGGGGTGAACGCGAACTATCAATATTACGATTACTAGGCACGTGTTGTTCTGACTTCCCCACGGAAACGATCATAAAAAGCTTGGTTGTTGAAGGATAAATCATTGACGTCTTAATTTAGCCAATCAGACAAACCCCTACATCTCGAGTTCTAGGAGGTCATACCGTGAACCGTTTCAGATTTATTGCTTTCTGGTGGAGTACTATCCATGCGCAAAATTTGAGCATAATAGCCGACATGCATCTTCGGTGCCTCTTATCTTTAGTACAATTTTAACCAGAGATGGTGTGGGTCAATGAAAATTTGATCCACGACCCACCATGACCCACTATGACCCACCACCCAAATGACCCATTGGCCCACTCTGACCCATCAACCATCGTGATCCACTCTGGCCCACCACCAACTATGAACCACTCTGAACCATTGCGACCAACTCCGACCCACCAAAACCCATCGACATCAACTCTGACCGATGACCCACGTCCTCCTCTCCATTGACTAAAGAGATTACACTTGTAATAAAACAAGACTGTGAAATTATCACTTATCGGAGTTTGAATTTCTACCGTCATTGGCTCAAGCACCTCTTTGTTACAATACTGGTGGGTCTGACCTTTACGATATATAATGGCAAAGTGTTTCTCATCTTCCGAATTAAAATGAATTTAAATTTATCATATGTAATTATTTCTTTGTTGCCTTACAGACACATTTCAGTAGAAAATAGGGTGAAATTTAAAAGTTTCGAATCAAGGAAAAGTAGACCAACGTAAAAAAAAAAAAAAAAAAAAAAGAGAGAGAGAGAAACTAATTTTCTATATAATTAAGCATGCCGTACTAATTGGAAATGCCCATGTAATTAAGTTTAGAATACAAATTTTATAGTCATTTTTCTCTAACTTTATGGCTTGATTGCCTTATGCTCGGAACGCTCCATATATTAAACACCAGCTTCAGCAATTATAAATAGAAAGCAGTGGGTATAAAATTCAAAAAGAACTTTAGTTTGCATTACTCAATTTTTTTCTCAACTAATATCAATCGTTTTCGATTATTTTTACAAATCAACCCACTACCAATTTCCAATATATAGAAAATGCACCCCCGTCCCCCCGCTCATAAAAGACAATTTTAAAAAATGCCAGGGCATATTCTCTTTATTTTTAATAAAGAGTTATATGCTGAATTTCAGCTCTCAGTTGAACGGCTTGTGAGATACTAAATTTTTCGCAAAAATTCGGACTTCTACTCCCCCTAAGGATATGTATTATAATGAAAGTGACACGCGTATGATAACTTCCCAGTTGGGATTGGAGCCTGATTATATACCAAACGTCAATTCATTTGCCTTTGCAATTTGACCGTGATGATTACGCAGACATAGTTACTTTCAATTTTTTATGATACATATCCTTATTTCATATGTTACAGATGATTCAAAAATACTTTTTCAAGCAGTTAGCTCCTCTAGAATCTCACAGGCTGCATCCCAAAATCCAACTCCTACTATCCTATGACAATCCAAAAGTGACTGAACTTTTTTTATTAGGAACAAATGACAAAAGAAAAATGGAGATCTTGAAAATAAAATGTAGAAAAGCTCGGTGCCCCCAATAACTCCATATTTCTCCGCCCCTTCATTCCGAACTTAAAAATAAAACTTAATTCGAATATGGTTAATTAGTGAATTAATTACAGTTAAATTCCACTCACTACATGCTACAGCTACAACTATGTAAGAAAAAATAACAACTGTGAAACATATTCTGAATTACTATTACATTTCTTACGCTATTATTAAACATATTAGAATAGTAAAAGAGGATTGCTCGTGAAATAGTATATTTGCTCATGATTTTTAACTTTTTCATACGGAAAAAATTAAAATATTATTCAAGTTTTAAAATTTGCACTCTGCAAATATTTTGCCCTCTAGGCAATGGGACTAATGTGGACTAATGGGAAATGCTGCACTGTTAGCGGCGCTGAAAACTTATGATTCGATTCTAATATCGGTTGATTTCGATATCTTTATGTCGCTACGTAACCACCCTGGGTGCTAATGGGAGCTTAATTGGACTTGAATTGAAAGTAGAGCTATTCACCTAAGCGACCACGAAACTATGGATTCAATAATAATATCGACCCGTTTCTAGCATTTTTGATATGTATCCCGACAGTACTCTTTTTCCAGACTGTAAGAAATATAGTTAAAATTGCTCTAGATATATCAGAATTATGTTGAAACACACACATAAATCCACTTTTATATTCTGTATAAATAGAGAGAGAGTGAGCGAGCGAGCGAGCGAGAGAGGGCGACTCAAGGCATCACCACTTCCACATTGCAAAAGCATATATCAGGAATTGAATTGAAAATCTATGTAAAGACTTTCTGCTGTGGCATGCTTCATAAGGACAATTCCAGTCTGCTCACGTGACCTTTGGGGTTCATGAATTTTTTTGCGAGCGTTCCGACTTTGGATTCTCTGTTTATACCCTCTGTTTATGCATCGAATAACTTTTCAAGAACATAAATGACATTCTATATTATGAATGTTGAGAATTACTCTCTATATGACAAATAGCTGCAAATAAATACACTACATGATTTATTTATTGCTATTGAACGAGTTTCTTAACTTGTATTTACATCCCCATATATAATACCGACCTACTGTGAAAATTATTTCAGATGTTATATTTTAAACATAATAATTACTATGTTCTGCAATTATTATGTTATATATAAACAACTTATGTATTTTAATATAATTATTTTATATAATTTTTCATGCATTGCGGAAAATATAATTTTAAAAAAAGTATTGACCCAGACAGGATTCGAACTCACAACCTTATGATTTGAAATCCGACAGCTTACCAATGAGCCAACACAACGACTTCTAGAATTAAGCTTCTAGCGATATATAACGGATCTCAAGATAATTATGACATTCATATCCATTACAAACGCTGTTTCTGTTCTACTTTGACTTTTATTTTAGTACTCAGGCGATAATTATGTTCTATTTCTTAACTTTGAGCATTCTTTTACATATGGAAAGATTCTTTAACGTATTTAAATGCTCCATTACGTATAGAGAGCTAAATGACAAACAAGCACGTGCAAGGTTTCGAAATATTGTATCATTAAGTATTTCAATCAATGTTGCTTTTTTAAACACTTGGTAACAAGTCTTATTATATTTAAAAGAAGAAAAACACATCTGCAAACTTTTTCCCGATTGCAAAGGCTGGCTTGGAGGTTCGAACCTGGCTTACTTTTTCCCGAAGATACCCGAAGCTGGACTTAGAAAATTTTTGCCTCAAAACACCAATAAAGAATGCGCTCAACCTTTTTGAGACAAGGTGTACATACTATGGTCCTAGGCTACCATACCAAATTTTTAGATTTGGCAATTTCCAAAATTTAAGGGGGTGGTCCTATGTACCCCTGCCAAAATTTAGGGGGTGGGCCATGGTACCCCTGCCAAAATTTAGAGGGGGTGGTCCTATGTACCCCTAGGTCATTGACCCCGGGCCAGGGACCATGGGTCCTGAGGCAGGGACCTAGGGGCCAAAAAGTTCGGCAAAGTGCAGCCCATACTACTTCTGTATTTTCACACGCCCGAGTTACCGCAATGTCTCGTGTAACGTGGCCTGTGGACTAAAATTTCAAAAATGCTTCTCCGTATTATGTTTGCATGTGCATACAGATGATTCAACTGAGTGTGTTTTACAATGAATTGCCAACACTCTTCAGTCAACCGTTGCAGCTCGTATCTCGAAATTTTGCGCTGGAGGAGTTTGACACCGCATTTGTGTGCAGCCACCACGCACAACGCGTCGAGAATCAAGTATGACTTTGTGTTAAGGTGCACAAGCTATTAGCCGGTGAAGGACGTTTTCTTACGGCTGGCCCAACTAGTGAAGTGCCAGATTCACACACCTTGTGCGTGTGCGAATGCCCTCCAACATCGGCATTCCTCTTTGGAGACTTGTTTTGCTTAAGACTCATCTCAATTCTTCAGGATTGTTTGGAGCAGCAACTAGATTTCTACGTGGGATTATCCTGGCATCTTTTGCTCCAGTGTTAATCCCCCAAGTGCGTCAATGATGTGAGAAAAACCTTTATGGTGAAATCTCAATTATAATTTTAAAATATATAAATCAAAGTGATAAAGGGCTACAATATTGTGAAAAGTAAAATGCGATTGTGATAATGGAAATAATTATATATATATATATATATATATATATATATATATATATATATATATATATATATATATATATATATATATATATATATATATATATATATATATATATAGTGTTAAGTGTTGTGATCAGTTTTCTTCGTTCTTCTTTTGACACCCAGGGTGTTTTCGTTGCATGTGTGAATGATGTTTGTATGCGCTGTGGTCTGGATGACCATCTGATTGTCCGTAATGTTTTCGAGGCGAGGCATCCGAAAACAATGCTCATCTCGTCATTGAAACCGACAATGGATTTGGAAACAATTTGTAATCCCTTCTTGGCGAGGTCCTTCAACTTCCTACTCATGTAAGGAGAGGTCCTTCAACTTCCTACTCCAAGAGAACCCCCATTGCCAGGACCACGGAGGACAGACTATTATTAGTCGATTACAAATAAATGGCAGCCCGAATAGCGACCCGATACCTGATTGGTTACAAATAAATGGCTGCCCGAACAGAGACTACCAAATTGATTACAAATAAATGACGCCCGAACAGCGACCCTATACTCTGGTCTGTTATAAATAAATGGTCGCCCGAACAGAGACTGGATCTCGAAATGGTTACATAACCATTAAACGTTTTATTTGACTGGGAACTGAATTCACAATTAAACGATCGTTATTTCGTAAACAGTATTCCCGCGAAAACTTCTTTGGAAACGAAAGTGGTTTCGTTTCCAAAAATCTTTTAATATTATAGAATATTACGCATTTTACTATTTAAAATTTTCGAGAAACACTCGTGGTCCTATGATAAGGACCCCTGTCGAACAAGCAGAATATTTCACTTGATGCGCTATCTGACATTTCTGAATTTCACTTTCTGTTTGATCTTGTTATCTCCAACTGTTTGTGATTTCTGGAGAACGGGATGTTTTCTCTGAAACAGCAAGTACATATAAAGTGTGTTCTGATTATGTATATTTTTGCATAAACTTTGATTAAATAAAAGCTAGAAATGTGTGAAACGACTATCGTAAAATTTTAAACAACGGACATTCAATGAAGCTGTAAGATTTGACCAGCAGAAGCGATAATAGTAAGCACAAGATTTTTACAGAGGAACCAAACGAGTTAAATCAATAGGTGTAAACCACTTCTAGTTTTGAAGCATCAAAGACAATGTGATAGGTTATTTACAGCACGTTTTGCAGTAAATATTGTACACCTGTCAGCAAAATAAATGACTCTTCTCTTAATCCAACTTTTTAAAAAAATATCTCGATTTTCTTTACATGTTCGAAATTTTAGAAGGTTTCTAGAGCAGGAAAGGTTAATAACAAACATGCTTTCAATGTTTGTGTTTAATATTATTTTAAAATAAAGAAATTACAAGCAAAAACACTTAATTTGGCCGAAAACAAGAAAATTACTAACTCTGTTGAAAATAGTATTTAAAAAAAAAACGGAAGGGACTTCTGTAGGTCAACGTACAACTGAGACCTCTACGTTACTGACAAAGAAAACAATGTGGATTCATATCAATTTCTAATACTTCTTATATCCATGCAAACACAAGAAATTCAGATCTTATATGCAGCATCCATATAAGTAAAGAAAACAGTGGAAATTATCTATCAAAAGAAATGAATTGGAACACAATCGTAATGAAAATCATGTCTTCTAGTAGAACAGACCTATAACCTGTAAGAAGCCCGTAGCACAGTTGATTAGCGTTAGAAAGTTAAATCTATTAACAAATGAGAATGGAGGCGGTTCGAGCCTCGTTCATAGAACTTTTTTAAAAATTATAATTGTTTCATTTTTTTGGTATGTGAAAAAATAAACTAGTACATGTGCTTAAAACTCATCACGATATCAAAATATGTAAGAAAAATGATATTCTTCAACTGTATTACTATTCTCCACTTTTGTTTTCAAAGGTTTCGTAATTATTTTGTGTATGCTGACTGATGCGTAAATAAAGCAGTAAATTCTATTTCTAAAAAGCAGTCAGTAATAGAATTTTATAATCAATTTTCACATTACTTAACGTCCCGAAAATGATTGTCTCGTCTCGCCCATCTATCTACTTGTTTCATAATAGACTTTTAGTAGTGATACTTCGAGAGGAGACAGTAGTAGATACTTTTAGCTGTATCGTCTCGTCTCGTGGTAACACTAGTGATGTCATGAGAGAAGATGTTTCTCCTGTATCGTCTCGATAACAAGCGGAGACTTCGAGACGAGATGGACATACGCTTTTCGAGACAAGACGAGGCAGCACGAGACCAGATGAGACAGCTGCAATATCGTCTCGTCGTTACACTATTAAATTAGGTAAGTTTGTCCAGAGATTTCGGCGCCTGGATCGAAGTAAAATTCGGCGTTCCCCTATACTCACCTTACTAAGCTCTTCCTTCTTTTTTTTCTTTTCTTTCTTTTTCTTAACATGTAAGAGAAGCAGCTTTTGTTTTATGTTACGCTGAATTTTTATTAAGCTGCTTGGACAGATCATTGCAAAAGCAAAGGCGATCATTATGTATTACTATACAAATAAGAGACTTTTTAAGAGAATTCTTGTTCAACATTACAAGACTACCGTTGGTTGTATAGAAATCCATTTGGAGAACAGTTATGAAAATTTTCAACTATTTACGTCGATAAAAAAATAACTTTCAATATGTCAGGAACTACGTCTTTTTTAAAATGTTCGAAATGGGTAATAACATTAAGTGCCAGAAATAATTGTAAAGTTCTGTAATTTTATTCTGTATGTGACCACACAAACAGCATTTTAATTTGTATTCTCTTACGGTAAAAAAAAAAAAAAAAAAAAAAAAAGTTTTGTGAAATATAACGGAAATTCAGAAGAAGTGTTTTTGCGAATTTCTTAATATTGATCGATGGAGGTAAAGGATATATTTAATGTTTCTATTTAAAATTCAAAATATAGTTTGGCTACTACATATGTTTGAAATTATAGTAATTACTTAATTTCTTAATGAATAAAAGTTTTTAATTTAAGGTACTTATTATTAACGTATTAAAAATACAATAACACACACAAATTATATATATATACACAATGTGTGCATATCTTTACATGAATGCACATAGATAAAAGTACCACACAACTAGATAGGTATGCACAAAAAATTCCTGTCAATACAAGTAGTTGATGGAGAAATGATCCCAATAAATTCCTACAAATTAGAGACATTTTATATGTCAATGGGATAAAATAAAAAGTCATTGGTAGTGATCAATCTTGGAAACAGACGAAATCATTCAGACAAATAAAATATTTGGTTTTTGCCTCAAGGAAAGCAATCATACAAAGGTATGCTTTGGGGACACTTGAATTGAAAGGAAAACAATAAGCAAACTGCATAGAGAGATACTTATTTTTTGTAGTCTACTTGTAAGTATTATATTTATCCTACTCCCATCGCTTTTTCAATAGATCTAGATTTAAAATATAAATAGTATATCAAATTTTGCGATTAAACATTATCGTAATTTCCTGCATTGTATCTACTTCATTTAGCTAAAACAAAATATTTATATGCATACTGCAATCGTTCGATGTCCACTTCCGCTATGGAAAAATGCAGAGAAAATGGCCCAGTCCTAAAGGGAAATCATAAGGATATAATGTCATTTTTTCGGGTTTAGTCTCTGGAAGGCAGTCTTGGTTTTTGTGATAAGAAGTGTACCATTATGTGCAGTGCTCTGCCATTATTTCTAAGAGGAAAGGAATGAGGAATAGATCGTTAATGGCATTTATATTCCATCATTATTGATAGAGCCAGAGATGGAGTGGGTCTGTGGGTCAGTAGTTCAAGTGGGTCAAGTTTTCTGAGTGGGTCAGTGGGTCGGTAGTTTAGTGGGTCAAGTTTTCTGAGTGGGTCATCGGGTCGTGGGTCAACAGCATGTGACCCACTGCCACCCACCACCCACCGTGACTCACTGCGACACACCACCCACCATGACCCACTGCGACCCACCACCCACCGTGACCCACTAGGACACACCGACTTAGTCTGACCTACCGACCCACTCTGCTCACCGCATTATAGACAGTATCTTTTCAAGACTGGTAAATTTGTCTGCGTTTTACTTTCAAGACCTTCATTTCCCTTCCTTTTCCATTCATTTCTGTCTACTTACCTGAGGTGAGTATATCTAAGTGAAAAAAGAACTTCAGGCACTTTTGGATATTGATATTGTTTAATTGTAATATTAGCAATAGGACTTATACTACTACTTAGCTTTCGAGGCCTGTGAGTTTTTAGAGGAACTAACTACTGGAAAAAATACATTTTTGAATCACTTAATATGTAAATTATTATATAAAAAATTGAATGTAACTTTGTGTGCCTGATCATGGCCAAATTGCAAAGTCAAATGAAATGACTTTTGGTATATAGTTAGCCCTTAATCTAAACTGGGATGTTATATCGCCTCATTATAATACATATTCTAAGGAGCTAGTGGGAATTCCAATGTGTGCGAAAAAAAATGAGTATCTCGCAAGCCGTTAAACTTACGGCTCTGAAGTTCAGTGTATTAACTCTTTATTGAAAATAAACAGAATGTCTCCTAGCATTTTTTCAATTCTCCTTTATGGGGGGATTATTTTCTATATATGGAAAACTGATAGTGGTTTGGTTTCTGAAAATGATCGAAAACGATCAGTATTAGTTGAGAAAAAAATTCAGAAAAAAATACAGTGCTTCGCTTTATATATCCATTGCTTGCTACTATAATAAGTGCTGATGTTTATGTTTATTATATGGAGCGCTTAGAGTACAGGGCAATCAACCCATAAAGTTGTGAGAGAAATAGACATAAAATTTGTACTGTAAGCTTAATTACACGGAAATTTTAAGTTTGGATTGTATATGGAAAAGTTTACACTTTATTTTCCTTTGCGTTGGTCTACTTAACTTGAGTTGGGACTTTCAAATTTCATCCTTTTTACCACTGGAACGTATCGATAATTCAACAAGAAAAAATTAAACTATGATAATTTAATTGAAATTTATCCTAATTTGGCCCATAACAAACAGCAGTGTGGTAAATGAAGGGTAAGAAGGGGATAATTCCCAGGCACCTCTGAACACTTCCCCTGAAACTCATTCCCTTTTGCTTTCTAGGGGGGAGGGAACTTGGTAATGACATTAAACCTTCATGTGTAATTACAAAAATTAAATTTATAAACAAATAAGAAATCATCAGTTTATCAGGCTTTAATTGATAATATATGCATCAGATATCCTATCGAAGGTATGGTAGATGAAGTTTCTGTTCTCGATGAGTCGACATTGCCAACTGACATGGTCGGTATGGAAAAGATGTAGTATGGTAATAGAGAAGTGATACTTCTTGCTGGGTATTTCAAAAATGACCGAGAAAAATCATTATCAGTATTAAGTCTAGCAAACAGATTGTCGATGAGGAGTTGTAGAAATTTCTACGTCAGATAGAACTATTATCAATTTCAACGGCAGAGTGCGAACGGGGATTTCCACTTATGAATTTACAGATGGCTGATATTACAAATAGACTAAGTGCTCAAACATTGTCTAACTTGTTGTTCATCAATGTTAATGGCCCAACACCAGACAAGCTCAAAGTATACGTGCTAGTTATTTCTTGGCTGAAGGATGGACATCATTCCGCTGTGGATGATTTACCACGAGAAAGTTCTGGAGGCCAACAGGAAAGAAACCCGGTTTCAGATTTGCTTTAAGGTGGCAAATTACGAGTTATTGAAAACGTATACTTCTATAACTAATGCCTTATTTGTGTTATTCAACTTTGTACCCAAATTTTAATAAGTCTCTTCTTTGCTTTTTATAAACTAGAAAGTAAACTACTTTGAATAAATATTCATAATAATTGCAATTATGCATATTTGTATCTTAAATTTAACGTGGTGTTTTAGTGCTTACACAAATTACAGTCATGAGCAGCGGGGCAAATCTGTCTTCAATATTGTGGGGGGTGACAAGTAAGACACTTTTTTTTTTTTTTCGTTAAGCGATGCTCAAAATATTTATGAAGTTGAAGAACAATTCTGTAGAGGATCAGGGAGCAGAGTTGTCTTGAACATTGGAAGGCGGGCAGATTTGAGGCTTATTCTGGGGGACATCAATTCCATCTCACTTTCCTTATGCCAATCGGACACAAATCATCACATTTCTTTTCCATTTCCATCACATTCTGTAGGACAACGTACACTCACGCCCAAAATGATTGTTGCATATCTATGAGTGTCTTCCTGTAAGAATATAATTTGATAATGATTTTGCAGGGTACTTTTATTACTGATACTACGTATATAATCGGGAAATGTATATTTGGGATAAATTTTATAGGAAAAGAATTATAAATACGAAAATTAGAATGAGTAAAACAAAATGTTGCTAAATGGACAATAAAGTTTTATTTTCGTTTTATTGTTCTTATTTACTGCTCTTTTGACATGAAATTTGCCACATACATGTTTTTGCCGATTATACACATACTAACATTATAAGAAATACCGGACGAATTCGTTATTAAATTGTATTCCAACAACAACATATTTATAGACATGCGACAATAATTTTGGACATAAGTGTACAACTGAGACCTCTACGTTACTGACAAAGAAAACAATGTGGATTCATATTAACAAACGAAACATTTAATAATACTTCTTATATCCATGGAAACACAAGAAATTCAGATATTACATGCAGAATCCATATAAGTAAAGAATGCAGTGGAAACTATCAATCAAAAGAGACGAATTGGAACACAATCATAATGAAAATCATGTCTTCTAGTAGAACAAACCTATAACCTGTAAGAAGTCTGTAGCACAGTTGATTAGCGCGAGAAACTGAAATCAATTTACAAATGAAAATGGAAGCGGTTCGAGCCTCGTTCATAGAACATTCTTTTACTATTCTAATTGTTTCATTTTTTTTTTTTTTTTTGGTATGTGCAAAAATAAACTAGTACATATGATAAAAACTCATCACGATATCAAAATAAGAAAAATGCCATTCTTCAACTGTATTACTATTCTTCATTTTTGTTTGCAAAGGTATCGTAATTATTTTGTGTATGCTGACTGGTGCATAAAAGAAGCAGTAAATTCTATTTCTAAAAGGCAGTAATTTATTGAATATTATAATCAATTTTCACATTACTTATCATCCCGAAAATTATTGTCTCGTCTCGCTCCTCTATCTGTCTGTTTCATAATAGACTTTTAGTAGTGATACTTCGAGAGGAGACAATAGTAGATACTTTTAGCTGTCTCGTCTCGTCTCGTGGTAATACTAGTGATGTCATGAGAGAAGATGTTCCTCCTGTATCGTCTCGATAACAAGCGGGGCCTTCAAGACCAGACGGGCATACACTTTTCGAGACAAGAAAAGACAGCACCAGACCAGAGGAGACAGCTGCAATGTCGTCTCGTCGTTACACTATTAAATTAGGTAAGTTTGTCCAGAGATTTCGGCGCCTGGATCGAAGTAAAATTCGGCTTTCCCCTATACTCACCTTACCAAGCTCTTCCTTCTTTTTTTTTTCTTTCTTTTTCTTAACATGTAA
Organism: Thermobia domestica; assembly: GCF_964235325.1. Classification (NCBI taxonomy): domain Eukaryota; kingdom Metazoa; phylum Arthropoda; class Insecta; order Zygentoma; family Lepismatidae; genus Thermobia; species Thermobia domestica. Next base: position 199,329,563 of record NC_137456.1, on the reverse strand, counting down.
GAGAAGCAGCTTTTGTTTTATGTTACGCTGAACTTTTATCAAGCTGCTTGGACAGACCATTGCAATAGCAAAGGCGATCATTATGTTTATTTTACAAATAAGAGACTTTTCCAAGAGACCTTTTGTTCAACAAGACAAAACTACCGTTGGTTGAATAGAAATCCACTTGGAGAACAGTTATGAAAATTTTCAACTATATACGTTTTATATTATCGATATAAAATTAACTTTCAATACACTGTAAAAAATCGTTGTATTATTTCAACGACAAGTCTATGTGTTAACACAATTGTGTTAAAATATAACACTAACAAGTAGTTAGAACAACTCACTCTCCATTTGAACTTGCCAGTCAAACGCCGGTATTTGAAATCACACAAAACCTATGTGTTAAATTAACACAAGTGTAGAATCTTCGGTGTTGTTTTCTGCGTGATTGCCAAATATACTGATCATCTAATTATAAAGGCTTATGTACTGAAGCTACAGTCAAACACAGTAGAAAGAAATACTTAAACTCCAGGTTTTCGCAAAATTTCAACGTGCAAACCGCACGATGTGCCTTCAATTGTTTTACATAATGTTCCTGAAGAAATGTGTTAACAGTTAGAAACAACACCGTATTACTGTACCACTGCTACACTGCACTAGAGCTCACCAGTCAAAATCGGGGACCAGTAGAAACACGATTAAGAGACAAACACATTATAAGGATATAGGTAAGAGTTTCTTATCATTCTCGAACAATTTGTTGGTGAAGGTTGTGTTTCGCACCATCAGGAAATACTTCACAATAAATGTTGGGAAGGACGACAAAAATCTTTATGAAGGTTTTCTATATGAAGTGTTCTGTAGTTTATTATTCCTATTTTAAAAGTAGAATCTTCAGTAATCGTAAGCATGCACACCACAAACTTTTCTAACACAGAAAAGTGGTTACATCAACATCGCACACGAAGTTATTTCAACACCGAAATAGGTATCATAGTAACACAGAAGTGGATTCGAACTAACATCAAAAATGGTGTTAACCTAGTGGTTTGACCTTGAATTTTAACCCAAGAGTGTTGAATTAACACCAAAATGGTGTTACTTATACGGCTTTGACCTTGAATTATGACACAGTTTGTGTGTTGAAGTAATAAGAAAATGATGTTGAAGTAGGACAGAGACTGTGTTATATTGCTACTAGACATGGTATAATATTAAAACAAAATAATTAACACTATACACACTGTGTTACTTTCTTCGTGTTGGTGCAACACTGCCACAAATAAGACTCAACACTTTTCCCCACACCACCGACCCTGACATGGTGTCGAATCAACACCGAAAATAACTAACACAGATCCGAATTTAACACCGCTCAACACCGGCTATGTTAAAGACATAACACACCCCCTGTGTTAAACGCCAATACCGCGGGGTCTGTGTTGAACTAAGTCACGCTAGAATCACGCTAGAGTCACGCTAGAGTCACGCTATTGGTAGTCACGCTAGAGTCACTGCCCTGTGTTAAATTTGAGTTGAATTAACACAACCATTTTTTACTGTGTATGTAAGGAACTATGTGTTTTTTAAAATGTTCGAAATGGGTGACAACATAAAGTGCCAGTAATAATTGTAAACTTCTGTAATTTTATGCTGTATGTGACCATACAAACAGCATTTTAATTTCTTATCTTTTACAGTAAAAAAAAATGTATCATGTAACGGAAATTCAGAAGGAGTGTTTTTGCTAATTTCTCAATATTGATCGATGGAAATGAAGAATATATTTAATGTTTCTATTTAAAATTCGAAATATAGTTTGGCTACTACATACGCCCTCCATTCCAAAAGAAACCGAACTTTTGAAAACAAATAGTACCACTAGTGCCATCTGTTGTAATATTTTACCGGTAGATGGCGTAGTCCCTCATTGACAACTGGTATAAATGTCATGACATTTGGATGCACGGCAACAAAGTTATTGCGTTTCAACTGTCAGTGTGTTGTGTACATCGGTCGGAAAATGAGTTTCAAACAACGAGCTGCAATTGAGTTTTGTGTTAAACTGGGTAAAACTTTTAGTGAAACGCACCAAATGCTACAAAATGCATATGGTGATGAGTGTCTATCCCGTACGCAAGTTTGCGAGTGGTTCAGGCGATTCAAATCGGGTAGAGAGACGCTGGATGATGACGAAAGATCAGGCCGTCCCAGAACCGGATTATCGGAAGAAAACATCGAAAAAGTGCGTGAATTCATCAAACAACAAAACATCGTCGGTGAAAGTTATTGAAATGGAATTAGGCATTCCTCAAACAACCGCATACCACATTTTGACCGAAGTTTTGGGCCTTAAGAAGGTTAATTCGCGGTTTGTACCACACAAACTCACCGAAGACCAAAAAGTTGATCGAATTGCGCATTGCAAAGACATCGTTAAAAGTGCTCGGCGGGATCGAAACTTCTTGAAATCGATTGTAACTGGTGACGAGACGTGGTGTTTTGAATATGAGCCCGAAACAAAGCGGCAAAGTGCTGAATGGAGAGCGCCGGATGAAGGAACACCCAAAAAAAGTCGCTTGGTGAAGTCAAAAGTTAAGGTGATGCTGATTTGTTTTTACGATTCAAAAGGAATTATCCACAAAGAATTTGTTCAGCCCGGCCAGACAGTCACTGGAGAGTTTTACTTGGGCGTCATGAAGCGTTTGCTGGCAAGAATTCGTCGTATTCGGCCCGAATATCGCGAAATCGGCAGTTGGACTCTTTTGGACGATAATGCACCATCACATCGTTCGCGACTTGTAACTGAATTTTTGGTCAAAAATCACATTATTCGGTTGCATCATCCGCCCTATTCACCAGATCTCGCTCCGTGCGATTTCTATCTGTTCCCGAAACTGCATTTGGCGATGAAAGGAAAGTGGCACGCATCAATTGATGCCATTGAGAAGGCGACGACCGCCGTCCTAAAGACCATTCCAATAAAGGACATGGAGAAGTCGTTTGACAACTTGTTGGAGCGTGCAAATATGTGTATCGATGCAGAAGGGGAATACATTGATTAATAATAATGATTTGTTCCAAAATGTACATTGTTTTTTTTTTAAACGTTCGGTTTCTTTTGGAATGGAGGGTGTATGTTTGAAATTATAGTATTTACTTAATGTCTTAATGAATGAAATTTAAGGTACTTATTATTAAAATATTAAAAATACATTAACGCACACAAATTATATATATATATATATATATATATATATATATATATATATATATATATATATATATATATATTGTGTGTGTGTGTGTGTGTGTGCGGTGTATATCTTTATATGAATGCAGATAGATAAAAATACCGCACAACTAGATATGTATGCACAAAAAAAATTTTCTGTCAATACAAGTAGTTGATGGAGAAATGATCCCAATAAATTCCTTCAAATTGGAAGCATTTTATATGTCAAGGGATAAAAAAAAGTCATTGGTAGTGATCAGGCCCGTGATGACCCAACGGGACACCGGGACATGTCACGGTGCGCCCTCCTAAACATCACATTATGAATAAAGGTATAAGTTTTTTTTTTTTTTTTGTTGTTGTTGTTGTTGTTGGAAAGAACCCGTGAAAAGCACAATGCCTCTTTACGTAAAGCGCTATTGCGAAACTACATCAAAGATAAATGGTTTTATATGATCTTCTGTAAACACAGTTCTATACAACAAATACATACTGCTACTGTATATAATGAAATCGTGAAGAGGGTACAGTGCGACCTGCACATAGAACGACCTCGAAACATCACATTACAGACAAGTGGCTTTAGTCGTTTCTCTGTATACCAGTTATGTATAGTAAATTAATATAGTGGCTGTTGGTAAAGAACCTGCGAAAGGTACAGTGCGCCCTTATTAAAGGCGGCCTGCGAAATATGACATGATAAAAAAAAAATTCTGTATACCAGTTTTGTATTATACATTTATACAGTTGCTATTGGCAGAGAACATGTATAGAGTACAATCACTTTCTAAAAAATATGTAAAAAGCCAATAAAACAATTAACATGTAGGTCTATTTAGTAAAATAATAGTATAGCCTATACGAGTTTCTCGTGCTACTACACATTTATTAAAAAAAAAAAAACTTTCAGAAGATAAGCGCAATCGATATAGCGTAGTTTAAACAGTTCAAGTTTTTATAAGCTCTTTATTTGCAATTTTTTTGTTCCTGTGTGTTTTAGAGCAGTATTCGAATAATCAGTGCCTATTGTATTTCTAAAATATAGTTATATTGATTGTTTTGTATATATTTAGATTAATTTTGTTTAACAAAAAATTTATTACAAGAATTAAAAAGTGTTTCTCTAGTAAAGATATTTTCACAGTTAGCCATTTACGATACTAAACAAATTTGGTGGTTCTAATACATAAAACGGTGCCCCTATATACCTAGGTATACAGGATGTAACTTTATATAACAAATGTCGGAAGGTGATAAAGCCTACTGAGGTGAGGTGAGGTGAGTTTAAGGTCCCGTTCAGCATCGAGGCCAGGCCCGAAACCAGCCACAGAGGTTTTGGGGGCCATGAATATGTTAGGGGGGGGGGGGCAAGTCATGAAACATTCTCTTACAAATATCTAAATTGTGATTTCTCCATTAATAATAGCATTTTGTATTGAGGTCTGGAGGGGCCATGAAAAGTTTAGGGGGGCCAGGCCCCTAGCCCCTCTGGTTGCGGGCCTGATCGAGGTATATCAGATATGGATCTCGAGATAAAACAAAACGTATAGACCAACCTGGTTGTAAAAATGCCTCCTTTCAGCGTCTTGATCACCTGAAAATTTCTCGGGGAAATATAAAATAATAATAATAATAATAATAATAATAATAATAATAATAATAATAATAATAATAATAATAATAAATAAAAGCCATAACTCGATTAGAAAACTTCGGATCGAAGTTGGGTAAAAAAAAATTTCCAATATTTTTAGTCGTAGATTCCATTAGTGCACAATCGGCTATAATGCATGGCAGCGCAAAGGCGGCTCCCAAAGAAACTGGAGTATTTCTTCGAGTATTTGATCAAACGTTGAATGAGGGAAATGAACAACAATAAAGTACAAGATTTTAGAAATAAAAAATAATAGTATATTTCAAGATAGAAGAACACTTAGAATTCGAAAAAAGAGAGATACACATGTGTGATTGATCTATTTTGCCTCATTACAGAATAAACTCTTGAAAGAAAAATTTAAATGAAATGAAGTCTTTAACGTATCACAGTCATATCTTCTAGACTAATGGTGACGGATGATAAATGAACGGTTTCCTGTCCGAGTTACGAGTGTGTAAAAATTGAAAAAATAACTTTGATCCAGATCAGGTTTTAAACGACTGTCCACAGGACAGTAAAGCAGCAGGTAAAGAAACATAACATGCAGTATCCAAAAATGCAAAGATTATATGTGGTGAACGAATGTACAAGAGATTATCCACATGACAACAGGTATTCCCAAATATTACGTGAATATATTTTGGACTCAAGTAAGCTGCAATAAAGGGTTTCCTCCTCGTAATATAAAATTCTATGGAATATATTTCTGTGCACAGAAGCAATAAAAATGGACAAAACATGAGATGTGTTACACGTTCCATAACCATACAAAGAAATGCGCTGGGAAAGGAGACTTGATTTTTTTGTTAGGTGAATCTTCTTCCACCGATACTTGAGCGGCTTTTCCGCCTCCTTACAAGTAAACCTTACGTTTGGGTGAATCGAGTTTCTGACTGAGACACATATGAGAAAGTAGCACTAAATGTGGTCAGTATTTCAGTGAAGTTGTAGGTCGAAGCTCCAGGGGTTTAGGAGATACAGCTACCAGAACATCACATGGAAGTACAGAATAGTCTTCATACAGTTGGAGGTAAAAGCTCTGTAAGACCTCTTGTAACGACAAAAGGTGAATAACAAATATATGGGTACATATTAGGACCAGGGGAAAGTCATATAGTAAGGGTATACCTGACGGCGGCCATCTTGAAATTCACCATTTTGAATTAAGATTAAGTTTTTAAAATAGGAACAGGGTCATGTGATACATGATGTAAGGCGCAAATTTAATCAGAAGAACAATAGTAACGCTAATTTTGATTTACGCGCAATTGGTAAAAAGTTACAGGGAAATTAAATATTGTTGCAGCATATGTATTAGTCCTTTACCCCACCTTGTAAATTTTGTGTTAATGATAATAATTAAATAAAAAGCAGCTGGATAAATATTAGGTCTATGGTAAAAGTTGCCTTGATGGCGGCCATATTCAAATCCGCCATTTTGAAACAGACAAAAGTTTTAAACAAAACGCATAACATTGACACCTTATTAATAGCAAATTTTACCATAAATCCAACGGTATAACCATTTTTGCTTTACCATTAACCAGCATTTGTTATCGCATAAACAAGTTGCTAATTTAAGGAAAAATGACCAAAGTGGAATTGAGTCGTAATTGAACTTCGGTCTTTCTTCCAGAAAAGTCCTCAATTAGTACAATCAATATGTAGTTCAGAAAAGGGTGCATGACTTGCACAAATGCTCTGCTCACAGGGAGCACACCTGACAAAGGCAATCGAGTTACACTTGACACATTCAAAATGGCGGATTTGAACATGGCCGCCATCAAGGCAACTTTTACCATAGACCTAATATTTATCCACCTGCTTTTTATTTAATTATTATCATTAACACAAAATTTACAAGGTGGGGTAAAGGACTAATACATATGCTGCAACAATATTTAATTTCCCTGTAACTTTTTACCAATTGCGCGTAAATCAAAATTAGCGTCACTATTGTTCTTCTGATTAAATTTGCGCCTTACATCATGTATCACATGACCCTGTTCCTATTTTAAAAACTTAATCTTAATTCAAAATGGTGAATTTCAAGATGGCCGCCGTCAGGTATACCCTTACTATATGACTTTCCCCTGGTCCTAATATGTACCCATATATTTGTTATTCACCTTTTGTCGTTACAAGAGGTCTTACAGAGCTTTTACCTCCAACTGTATGAAGACTATTCTGTACTTCCATGTGATGTTCTGGTAGCTGTATCTTCTAAACCCCTGGAGCTTCGCACCTACAACTTCACTGAAATACTGACCACATTTAGTGCTACTTTCTCATATGTGTCTCAGTCAGCAACTCGATTCACCCAAACGTAAGGTTTACTTGTTAGAGTTGGCAAACTGCCCCTTACCCCTGAGCTCCGAAAAACTACATTGCTATTGTGAATATACCAAAATAGCGTCCTTACATCTTGATTTTGTCACTGCGGGAGAAATTTTCTAGAAGAAAACTCGGTGGAATTATATCCAAAAAATGGGGAACATCTGTTTTCGACGTTCCAATGTACCTTGGAGTTGTGGAATGTTTACACTTATGAAAGAGAATGTGGCAATTTTGCGTACACGTAGTATCACGTATGTAGCTCATAGTACTTTCACTAAGGGCATGATGCTTTGGTCGCACACTACGGAACTATCGTCCCTGAGCAGTATCCGGGCAGTCTTGTGTGCCAATTGCGAGTGGCTTGCAGAAGACTGTCTTGCAGTGTTCTTGTGGAATGGCGTTCATTAGCGTGGCTGTGTTATAGCAGGCACCTACGTAACTTGTGAGTGATATACATAGTCCGATGCTTTGGTGTTACGTGTGGAATTTCTGTATAACAGGATATGAAGTGTTGCTTTCAATGGTAGAGGGTTGTGTCCAGGTATTCAGGGTGGTAAAATTAATTCAGATACACACCGCATTCATGGGTAGGCAACGGGTAATAGCTAAGAGGTGAGGCGTTTATATCGTGACCGTCGCCTTCAAAGGAGAGTAAAGTTCCCTGGATTTTTTCCACGCCTTCATATTTGCCTTCGAGAGATAGGGTCTCTTCAACTTCTGCTACGTGAAATCCGGGGAAATCGCACAATGGGAACAGTTGAATTTGAAGACAGCGTACTGGGAATGATCAAAGATCGTCCTGAAACTAGCAGTAGTCATGCGTAAGGCGTAAAAATCCACATGCAACTCTAGTGAACGACCGGCAGCAGAGATTTAGTGTGAGCGTGCGGTGCGGTATGGTGGATAATTTTGTTGTAGGACCTGCCTGTGTGGGAGTACGTATCGTTTATTTTTACGTAATGTTCTCCCAAAATTGTTAGAATATATGCCCTTGAACATAAGACAGCAGATGTGATCCCACCACAACAGTACACCTGCACATTTTGACAGGAATATGCAGACCTCCCTAAATTAAACATTCCCAGTTCATTGAATTGGGAGAGAATGACCTGTGTTATGACCACCTCGTTCACCTTGCCTCACATTCCTTGATTTATTATTATTACTTTTTTTGGCGGGGAGAGTATGATACGCCTTTTGTATACAACACTGGCCAGACAGTCGAAGAACTTGTTGCTCGAGTTCATATAGCTGCGGCAATCATCATCGAAATTTCAGGTGTGCTTGACCGCACGCGGAAAAATTTGCTTCTCCGATGTTATCTTTGCAATGCGGATAACGGTAAACAATATCAGACTGTGAACTGTTTCTTCACAGCTGTCTCGTATATACATACTGCACTGCACAATACTGTACAAGGTACCTTAGAGTATTTTCACATTTATCCTATTTTGTATGATACAGAATAAATCGGTAGTTTGAAATTGTGTTTCTTTGTATCATTGTGCAACACGAGCAACAGCTTGCGTTTCGTCGAGTATCATTCCTCCTGTGGACGAAATTATCTTCCACGGAATTATTATTACGTATTACGAGGAGTAAATCCTTTAATCCAGCTTACTTTCACCCAAATTGTATTCACATAATTTGTAGGAATCACTGCTATCATTGAAGAATCTCTTGTACTCATACATGATTGTAATATGCACCTAATCTGGATCAAAGTTACTTTTTCCAATTTTCACACACTCTTAACTTGGACAGAAAGCCGTTCATTAATCATGCGTTACCATTAGTCCCGAAGATATAACTGTGATATGTTAAAGACATCTTTTCATTTAAATTCTTCTTCCGAGAGTTTATTCTGTGGTGAGACAAACTAGATCAATCACACATGTGTATCCTTTCTTTAGAATTCTAAGTGTTCTAATTTGAACGATGTACTATTACTTATGATTGTTGAAATCTTATTGTAGTCCATTTTCTTACCCATTCACGTTTGTATGAGCGCCCTTTTGGTAGGCTTGTCCACCGCCCTTGTTAGTATCCGAGCACGGGCCTGGTAGTGATCAATCTCTGAAACTGACGAAATTCGTTGGATTAAATTTCAACCCCTTAAGCCCCTATTCTACAACTGCTTGAAGTTCTAAAATATCTTTATTACCCAAGTTTAAATTCGTGTTTAATATTCCTGGCCAAACAGCAGCTGCGTGTCTCTCTTCACTCCCCTCATTTCCATACTTTCATTCTCATCGTCGTGATTAATCCAATTAGATAGTAAAGCGTGATTAACTACGCAAACTCATCGCCATCAAAACGCCGAACAGTATTTCAGAGTTGGAGCGTTTCTAAGTTTAAGAATCGTTGGTCATCCCTTGTATATCACATCGTCATTAACAAATCATATGTAATAACTTTTTCCGGGTAATAAGTAAAAGCTTGTTGTGACTTATTGAGAAGTTTGGATTGCGAGCGGAGCTCACAAGAAAATTTTTAACAAATCTATTTCTTTGCAAACCGACAACAATATTGATTTAATAGGACGCCAATACTTTTTCGGGCGACTCATCGTTTACTCATTTCCAACAGTTTTACTTTCTTCTTGTTAGTTCGGCGCCCTCTCTCTATCAGAGCCCGGGAAACGGTCCCCGTCGGCTTCCCCAGCTACGGCTTTGACTTTGTCTTAGAAAAACTTTAAATATCAGTAACCATCGAGAACAATTCATTACATGAACAAGTAGTGAATTCCTGACACACATCGCATGTCGAGCAATTTGATTGTAGTTATTCAGTAACAATTACAGACATGTTGCCACACAGTAGAAAATGGTTGTGTTACTTCAACTAAAATTTAACACAGGGCAGTGGTTCCAGAGTGACTACCACTATGCGGTGTTAATTCAATACAGACCCGCGGTGTTAGCGTTTAACACAGGCGCTGTGTTACATTTTCAACACACAACCGGTGTGGAGCGGTATTAAATTCGGATATGTGTTAGTATTTTCGGTGTTGATTCGACACCATGTCAGGGTCGGTGGTGTGAGGAAAAGTGTTGAGTGTTACTTGTGGCAGTGTTGCACCAACACGAAGAAAGTAACGCAGTGTGTAGTGTGTTAATTATTTTGTTTTAATATTACACCATGTCAAGTATTAATACAACACAATCCTTGTGTTATTTCAACATCATTTTCCTGTTATTTGAACACACAATCTGTGTCATAATTCAAGGTCAAATCCGTATAAGTAGCACCGTTTTGTTGTTAAATCAACACTGTCTGTGTTAAAATTCAAGGTCAGTACACCAGGTTAACACCAATTTTGGTGTTAGCTCGACTCCAGTTCTGTGCTACTTCGATACCTATTTCGGTGTTGAAATAACTCCGTGTACGATATTGATGGAACCATTTTTCTGTGTTGGAAAAGCTTGTGGTGTGCATGCTTACGATTATTGAAGATTCTAATTTTAAAATAAGAATAATAAACTACAAACACTTCATTTAGAAAATCTTCATGAATTTTTTTTTCGTCCTCCCCAACACAGTATTTCTTGATGGTTCGAAACACAACCTTCACCAACAACTTGTTCAAGAATGATAGGAAACTCTTACCTATGTCCTTATAATGTGTTTGCCTCTTAATCTTGTTTCCACTAGGTTTCCGCCATTTTTTAAACAGTCCCCGGTGTTGACTGGTGAGCTCTAGTGCAGTGTAGAAGCGACACAGTAATACGGTGTTGTTTCTAACTGTTCACATATTTCTTTAGAAACATTATGTAAAACACTTGAGAGCATATCGTGCGGTTTCCACGTTCAAATTTTGCGTATATCTGGATATGTTTAAGTATTTGACACACAACTCCAAATGGAGAGTAAGTTGTTCTAACCATCTGTTGGTGTTATATTTTAACACATTTGTGTTAACTCATCGGCATGTCGTTGAAATAACCCAACGATTTCTACCGTGCACTATGGTGGAAACGGAAATACTTTTTCTTCTACTCTTCTAAGAATTCTAACACTTCAAACACTATGAACTATATTCAAGGTGTTCGAAATGCGATATGTCAGGAATTCACTACTTGTTGACTTAATTAAATTCACAGTAAAAATGGTTGTGTTAATTCAACTCAATTTTAACACAGGTAGTGGCTCAAGAGTCACTACCACTATATAGTGTTAGTTCAACACCGACGCCGCGGTATTGGCGTTTAACACAGGGTGTGTGTTACGTCTTTAGCACACAGCCGGTGTTGAACGGTGTTAAATTCAGATCTGTGTTAGTTATTTTTGGTGTTGGTTCGACACCATGTAAGGGGCGGTATTGTGGATAATAGTTTTGAGTGTTCCTTGTGGTGGTGTTGCACCAACACGAAGAAAGTAACACAGTGTGTATAGTGTTAATTATTTTGTGTTAATATTACACTATGTCAAGTAGCAATATAACACAGTCTCTGTGTTACTTCAACGAATTAGTCCCAGAAGCGACAGTCTTATTAGCGACAGGAACTGTTATCTGTCCTATGAGCGACCTATCCATTTACATTGAGATGATGGAATATAAAATGATTCCATCTCGTAAAATATGTTTGCCTCTGGCGTTATTAGCGCCCGAACAACCTTGGAATGAAATATGTACGTGCTAGTGATACTGTTCGTCAAATATATTTTTGCTCTACTGTGAATGCAAATAAAACTTATTTTAATTTTGAGTTAAATTTGACATGAAACATATCAAATAACTTAGAGACAACAGGGATAGGCTCTATTTCCATGAAAAGTATATTCCTATGTAATTATTGAAAATCCAGTTGTAATATTCTCTTTCTTCAAAAGCTCTGTTTTTTGTACTTAATTTGCTTCAAATCTAATTACTCACTAAGCACAGTAACAGTTTCACCAACTATCTACTTTTTAGACTTTCTAAGACACTGCGAATAAAAAATAAAATAAAAATGTCAATGATAAAAGACAGCTTTTGAGATCCCTTACATCTGATTGGCTATTCTCAACCAATCCCACCAAATTACAATCCTGTTCGCTCTAAACATTCCAAAAGGTAAACAAACCCTTTAAATTACCTCCCCCCTATTGTAAGCTACTAAAATGTAAACTAATTGCTTAATTTGCCTTCCTCCCTTGTTTTGACTTATACAAAAGCTTGTCGTATAGCAATCTGAAATAATCCCTTATAACTAGACGAACTGTTAAGTCCTGCGAGAGATTTGTGTCTTGTGTAATAATTTCTAAGAATATACCGTGTTTTTAGATTTCTTTGATATCCTCAAGTGGTGAACACTCTCTTTCCATGGGCGCCCGATGAGAAGGCAGGGACCGCCCCCCTGGTTCACGAAAATATATATGTAATATAGCAAACCACGTATATCAAATAAAAGATATACCAGACGTGATACAGAACCATGGAGATGACCTCCCTAAAAAATTTTCTTCGGGTGCCCCTATCTCTTTCTGATTTCTTTCTTATGCCATAAACATATTGAATCTAAATTTATGCTCCGTATCATTTTAACATGAAATTTTAAATTATATTACAATCAACTCTAAATATTTAGTTAGTTTTCCCTTTGGTATAGTCAGTGTAAACATAGAAATTAATTCAAAAATATAATATTAGGAAAAACGTATAAAAGATTGTTAATGTAATGAGAACATTCTCAAGTATTAAATTCAAGTAGAGCGAAATTTCTCATAGTACATTTTGTTAGGTTCTAAATCACATTTGCATGAACAAGTTAAAGAAGAGAGAAACTTATCTTCTTCCATTATCTTAGTATGAACGAATCGGTGACTCATAAGACAGTTAGCAGATCGAATCGGTCGCTCATTGGACAGTTAACAGTTCCTGTCGTTAATGCGACTGTCGCAACTGGGACGACACCACTTCAAAGTCATTTTCTTATTATTTCAACACACAAACTGTGTCATAATTCAAAGTCAAAGTCGTATAAGTAACACCGTTTTGGTGTTAATTCAACACTCCCTATGTTAAAATTCAAGGTCAGACCATCAGATTAACACCATTTTTGGTGTTAGTTCGAATCCACTTCTGTATTACTACGACACCTATTTCGGTGTTGAAATAACTCCGTGTGTGGTGTTGATGTAACCATTCTTTTGTGTGTGTGTTGGAAAACCATGTGGTTTGCATGCTTACGCTTACCGAAGATTCTAATTTTAAAATAAGAATATAAACTACAGAACACTTCATATAGAAAATTTTCATAAAGATTTCTGTCGTCCTCTTCAACATTTATTGTGAAGTATTTCTTGATGGTGCGAAACACAAACTTCACCACCTTGTTCAAGAAAGATAGGAAACCCTTATCTATATCTTTATAATATGTTTGCCTCTTAATCGTAATTCTACTTGTTTTCCGCCATTTTTGAAGCACAGTCCCCGGTGTTGACTCGTGAGCTGTAGTGCAGTGTAGAAGTGACACAGTAATACGATATTGTTTCTCGATGTTGACATATTTCTTCAGAAACATTATGTAAAACAATTGAAAGCACATCGCGCGGTTTGCATGTTGAAATTTTGCGTATACCTGGATTTGTTTAAGTATTTCTTTCTACTGTGTTTGTCTGTAGCCTCAATTCATAAGCCTTTATAATTAGATGCCGAACATATTTTTCAATCACGCGGAAAACAACACCAAAAATTCTACACTTGTGTTAATTTAACACCCAGGTTGTGTATCATTTCAACTGCTGGCATTTGACACACAACTCTAAATGGAGAGTGAGTTGTTCTAACCATCTGTTTGTGTTATATTTTAACACAATCGTGTTAACACATAGGCATGTCGTGGAAATAACACAACGATTTTTTTACAGTTATCGACGTTTACTGATATTTAAAGTTTACCTAAGACAAACTTACGTAATTTAATAGTGCTGCCACGAGACGAGACGACCTTACAGGTTGTCTCGTCTGGTCTCTTGCAAACACCATCTCGTCTCGAAAATTATATATGTCTCGTCTCGGAATCTCGGCTCATTATCGAGATGTTACACGAGAAATATCTTTTCTCATGGAACTAGTGTTGCCAGGAGACAAGACGCGACAGTTTAAAATCTCGACTCCTCTCATTTTGTGAAAATGCTCTTTCGTCTCAAAAATTATATGACTGTATCGTCTCAAAGTTTCACTAGTAATTAAATGCCTTATACAACTTTCACCTCAATAAATGTTTACAGAGAAAATTAAACATTTAGTACGGTACGTAAGTCTGTTGTGAAACAAGTACCTAGAGGGAAAAGTGCTATAATGCATTTAATCAGGTAGTGATGCCACGAGACGGACAATAATATGACTTTAGTAACGATAAGTAATGTGAAAATTGATTATAAAAGTCCTTAAACTACTGCTTTTAAGAAATATAATTTACTGAAAACATTATTTATTCACCAATGAGCATACAGATAATAAAATACGAAACAATTTTCCAAACAAAAGTGAAAAATAATAATACAGGTGCAAGAACAGCAATTTTTCTTACCTTGATATCGTGCTGAGTTTTAGACATATGTAGTAGTTCATTTTTTCTAAGACACAGGAAACAAAGTAAACAATTATAATGGTAAGAATATTTCTACCTACGGGGCTCGAACTCACTAACAATTACATAAATAATGCTTTAAGGTGAGTATTTCCAATGAACTTATAAAGTTCGTTACTGAATTCTCTATGTCTATGTGTGTGTGTGTGTAGGTGTGTGTGTGTGTTTCTGTTATTTGTGATTTTATTGAGTCTTCCATTCTATAGAGCATCAAAAATATCTGAAAGTAGTAATGAAATTTTTCGCATCATTCTTGCCATTCCCGAGATTTGGCCAAAAAATTCCGGTTTCGGGAGATATAAGGAGCCATATCTGGCAAACCGTAAGTCATAGAGAGATGATATTGGTGTTGATCAATATCTAAGACGATGGTGAACATCACCAAATAATAACCGATACCCACTGGTTATATCTGGATTTTCAGTAAATATATTGTGAAATAAAAGTTCCAGCTCCGTATACCAAATTCAATAGATATCTTAATGAGCAGGTTTCAAATATGTAAGTGTATTATCTATTGAATTTAATCAAATAAATTTAATGTACAATTTCGTGTAAATTTCCAAAAAAATGTTTTTAAGTTCGTTCTGGCAATGCTTTTCGAGTATTCTCAACTGGTTTTCATTGAATTCTATGAGCGCCAGCAGCGAAATATATGAAATTTAGTATATTGTTTATGTGAAGAGATTAACAAATATGTATCTAATCTACAAAATGGTATTCCTAAGAGCGTAAAGAAAATAAATCGTTTAAAAAGTAACAGTAATTCCCTACACTGTGCTCCAGTCTAATGTATTACTGATGTTCACATTAAGCAATGGAAAGTACTGTTTCCAAAGATTCGTTTGGTTCAAGATTGGCGTCATGAAACAACCATGTTTCGTTTTGTCTACGTATTTTATTACCTCTGACACTTTAGCTGATTTTGTGTTTGTCGATGAACAAGGCCTGGATTTGTATGTAAAAAGATAGTCTTCTTTCAAACATGAACAACACCAAAACAAAGTTTGTTATCCCAATTAAGAGTCTACAAGTGTAAATACATTGTTTTTTCACATAAAAATATTTTCCTAAAAATGTTATGTATATGAATATTTTGGACATTTTTGTAATAAATATATATTTTTAATAATTTTCCCAAAGAAATTAACATCGGTAAAGGAATAGACTACATAAATCTATCCATCGTATTTACAAGCAATTTCCCACCTGCAGAAACAGCGTCGTCATAAATTCTGCATATTAGTTATGGAGTAACTTGTGCCAAACAAAGAGCTTCTTAAGGAGCGGTTTGTATTTTGAAGCCAAAACTGTCAGGAAGGACGAATGACCGTAGATGAAGGGGAGGTAATAATAGGCAAAATACTATATTTTATGTTACTAAAGAAGGAGAAGGATCTCGTTGCAATGCATTATTATTTTCTTCATCACCACGTGATTTATCAGGGAGGCACGGCACTACTATCCATTTCATAAAGATAGGCCCCTGACTTCGCGGTGCTGCCGTGACGTCCAGTCAAAATTTATATTTCATTGTCGTACCTCGTTGGAATTGCTGGAATGTTTTCTTTTCAATACTTAAGATATAAAAATTTTCTTTGTACTATGTAGTGAGAAAAAAATATAAATTAATGAAAAAGTGCGTATTTTTTCGTAGTTTTTTGGTAGATCAATGTTTATAGAGCTATATCTCAGAAAAGAGATCACGTGAAATAATTTTCTGTGTACAATATGTAGATGCATCCATTAACTGTAAGTTGTGAAAAGTTCAATTTTCATTACTTGATATTTTTTGTGTAATTAAAACAAATGTACGACCCTCTGATCTCCTTTACCATGGTAGGTAGAGAAATGTAACAAAACACTGTTCGAAAATTTGGAAGTCTAGTGTTCCAAATATTTGTAAGTATTAACAAAAGAAGGTTTAGTTGGTAGAGTATTTATTTTTTTAAAAAAATGTTTACTTCAACATATTCTCTGCGTTAAGCGGTGAGCAATGTTGCAGTCCAATCTTTAAATTCCCCGCGCTTACATGAAGAAACAGCATACAGTAAATGGAAGTGTGGCAACGCTGTCGTGCAGTGTTGTCGCGTTCAGAAAGATTGTAGCGCGAAGCCTACTTCATATGAATGTAATAGGAAAAGTATGTATTATAACCTTTCACATCATAAAAATATTAAAGCATGTACACTTATGTCCAAAATTATTGTCGCATGTCTATAAATATGTTATTGTAGGAATATAATTTGATAACGAATTCGCCTGGTATTTCTTATAATGTCAGTATGTGTATAATCGGCAAAGACATGTAAGCTATGTGGCAAATTTCATGTCAAAAGAGCAGTAAATAAGAACAATAAAACGAAACTAAAATTTTCTTATCCATTTAGCAACATTTTGTTTTACTCATGCTAATTTTCGTATTTTTTCCTATGAAATTTATTACAAATATACATTTCCCGACTTTACATATAGTATCAGTATTAAAAGTACCCTGCAAAATCATTATCAAATTAGGCTATATTCTTGAAAGAAGACAGTTATAGATATGCGACAATAATTTTGGACATGAGTGTACACATCTCAATGTAATCGAAATTAAACGTTGAAGTAACACATCCAAAAACTCATCTCTTAATCTATTTACTTTATTCACTTTCGTCATGGCTTTGTTGACTCATCGCTGCTCCTGCTATCTTCCCTAATATTTATAAACAATGGCTCCATTTCTACCTCAAGATCTATCAGTATATACGTACACTCTCCAGCTTACGAACATGTTAAAGGTTAAAAAGAAATATACTGTAGCCTTGGCAATCACGTGTTCACCCAAGTTCTGCGAGCAATTCCCCTGCCGAATGTACAGTAACACAGAATGGGTCCTTTGTTTTCTTTCAACGAAAGAAAACAATGCAATGAGTAGGTGACGAGGGCTGTATTTGCGTCTAATCACGTCGCACTGATTAAGTCTTCAACACTTCCCTTCGGTTCGTAGGCGTCAGAAACTTACACACGCGCTCATATCATATGGGTTCATTGCAATGAGACGGACGAATGGGTATTTATATTTTCGTGAGTATATCTTGTGCTTTTTGATTTTTTAAAAAAATGGATATTCCTTCACGAGCGGCGGTATTACAAAAAGAAGAGGCAAAATGTTTAGCGATAATGAAATTGCTGAGCTGATGAATGACTCCGACTCAGACGGTTATGAGTTAGTAATTAATAGTAAGGAAATTGATTATTCTGTGCTCAGTGGCGTATCTGGGAGTGAACAAGATAGTAACTCTGTTTCAAGTAAACCTGAGGCTGCGCCGAAAAAAAAACGCGTCATTGCTATTCAAAAGCAGATTCTAATGTAGCTTGGAGCTCTTAGATCTGAAAACAGATTTTCTGTGAAGTGTAAACTCAATATTACATATCAACTAAGGTTGTAACATATAATAAACTTTGTGCGTGTTTTTGTTTCTGTGCAAGCGTATTTTGTACTGCGTGCAATAAGTGGAAAACTGACAAAAAGCAACAAATTTTCGAGGACCATCACATGCAAATCCAAACAAGATAAGAGTTCGCTTTTCTAATTTTTAACACTTGGTACATTTACTGTATATCCTGTTAATTTCTAAGAAATTGGTTTATAATCTGTGGAGACATTACATTTTAAAAATATCTTTAAAAAGTGCCGGACAGTGTGCGTGACAAGTTTAAATACCCGTCCGGCTGAGAGTGTATACGCGCCAGGAAAATGTGGCAACGTAGCACTCCGTATAAACTGCGATAGCGAAGGGCACAAAGCAGAGAAAATCATAATGTCATATTTGTGATTGTTTATCTTTTAAAACAAGTCAAAACAGTTTGGTTGAAAAAGCTACTTTAAGATCTTTCTAAAAGTTTTTCAGATTGTTAATACACCGCAGCAATTCAGAGATAATGATGTCTCACTTTTTACTGAATAACAAGAAAATTACTACGTGTTGAGTAATGAAATTTTCAGAACTTACAGGTAATAGATGCACCTACGTATCGTGCACAGGAAATTATTTCATGTTATCTCCTTTCCGAGATATAGTCCTATAAACATTGATTTACCCCAAAAAAAAAAAAAAATACGAAAAATACGCACTTTTTCATTAATTTATATTTTTTTCTCACTATACAGTACAAAGAAAATTTGTATTTCTTAAGTATTGAAAAGACAATATTCCAACAATTCCAACGAGGTCGTACGACAATGCAGTATAAGTTTTGACTGGACGTCACGGCAGCACCGCGAAGTCAGGGGCCTATCTTTATGAAATGGATAGTAGTCCTAAACGGCACTAGCTTAAGCAAATCGTTCTTTACTTTATAAATGTTTTCTGAATAAGTAATGGGGAATTCGATCATTAAAGAAAGTACACCCTTTGTTCTTTCCCTTTTATGTGTTGAATTTTCAGGTTTTTTGTTTGCTTGTTTTACAGTGGAAAGCTTACAAATATGTGAAGTTTCATTTTACTAGCTTCAGAGATATGATACGCTTTGCGGGATATGATACTCTTTTTTAAAAATATTACCCCACCTTTTTTACGATACGTATTTCCAAAAATTCTTTCTTATATCCTGCTTTCGTAAGAAAATGATTTTTTAAAAATTAAAAGTTAACGACTCTACTTGTTGTAGTATACCCAGAAAGTCACTTTTATATAAAAGTGCAGAAGATAAGGATAGTCAAACAAATGGACTTTTATGAATAGTTTCCGATTTCCTATTCCTACATTTCCCACAAGCTGTAGCTTTAAATTTACGCACTGTCAAGACCCAGGTTTCAAAAAGGTAACAAACTAAAAATACATTAATAATAATAATAATAATAATAATAATAATAATAATAATAATAATAATAATAATAATAAATATTGTGGAAGAACTCGATTTTCGAGAATAATAATTTGTATATTGTAGATTTATTGTTATGTTTATGTCTCGGAATCGTTAAGTAAGGTTATGGGAATTTAATGTTGAATATGTAAAGTTAATGCAAGCTGCACAATCTCGCTAATAGTTGTGTCAGCAATTCATTGTAAACAGTTGTGTATAAGAATGTTATCGTAACGTGTCTGGCAATGTAGGAAGGAAATGTTGACAATGTGTCTTTCCTCACATTAGCCAGATTCTAGAAATTGTACAAAACGTGAATTTGTGGGATTTTATGAATTTTATGAGATTACGGATGTACGGAGAATTGCTTAGAATCGGGAAGTCAGAACGTGTCGAGGGTTGCAGTTTTGAGTTTTGACACATGGAAGGAATTTGTCTCTCCATGTGAAAACGGTGTCGCACGTGCCACAGCAGACGGAAAAAGCAGACGATGGTAGTTGGACCCCGCCAAACAAAACCACAGGACGAGAAGGTTTTGGGGACAGTTCACGGAAGATTTGCTGAGATTTCCTAGAGAGTTCGAGAGGATCAGTTCCTGAGTTCTTGATGATTAGTTCTGAGAGTTCCAGAATTGTCCATTGACTTTGAAGATACTTGGGTTCGAGTTTGGAGAACCAAGTTACATTGAATTATCCACCAGATGATAGGAGAAAACAGAACGTTGTACTTCAACATATTCTAACGACGCAGAACTTCGAGGGAGATTTACATTGAGAGGCCCATTCCTCAATGCCCACTTTCATCGTCCAACAACAAGGAGTGACAGCTTAAGGAGCAGAGTTCAACACCAGAACGACGTGGGACAGCAACAGATTTATCCAGGTATGTGTGACTCCGAGTCAGAATTCAAAGCTCAATACTTGATCGTACTATACCTTACTGGCAAATGACTCCGAATATTCGTTATAGCAAACATTCAGAAATCTCACAGTTCATTCATCAGATTACAGAAATACAGTGTTTTATGTTAACTGAAGTGGACGTATATTTATTTGTTTAATCCCCATATGAAAACCTCTTGCAAGTTAAGTTATAATTTACCCACTCATTCTAGATGGTGAGTGGAAGGCGCCTAGTAGCACTCATCTTTGCATCCCCAAGTAGGCACTGAGTGGCTAGGTTGTCATGGTGGAGATGCTGGGTAAAAGATCTTAGTAAAATTAATTCCCACCCTTCCCTCCCGGTTCATAATGGAGATGCTGAAAGACTTTAGGTTGTCACATGGACAAAAGTAATTAGGTTAACATGGTGTAGAGCTGGGATCAATCTCAGTTAGAAGAATAGTATATTATAATACCCTTACTTCCAACCCATGGTGAATTATGTGCGTTTAGTAAATTTAAACTATAGTGAATTTAAAATTCCTCCCGACTTGCCCATTTATGGTGAATAATGTTAAAATTAGTAACGTATATAATTGTTAATGAAACCCACCCATCCCACCCTTGCTTTGATTCAGCTTAACTGTAAAACAAGTGCGACGTCGGAGTTCGATTCTCGATTGAACAACAGAAATGTGTATCAGTTATATTAAACAACGGATTACGTTTACTAAACATAGTAATTAAATGATAGTTTGTGTTATAATATTAAGGTTAATAAAAGTAACAAATACAGTAATAATATTACCAGTTTACAACAATAATATTAAGAGAAAAGAAAGTGAAATAATTTCGTTGTATTTATGTTCTGGACACACAGAACAGATGCATGTATCAGGCAGGTTGTGTTGAACGGAGGACGAGAGTCGCTCAAGCGATTAAGCACGAGTGTAGCCGAGTTGACACGAAGGTACAAGGTTACGTTGAGAGCCGCACGGAAAATTTGCTCCGTGTTGAAGCAGGCAGAATAACAGAGACGAAACAGTTGTTGTACAATACATTAAATATAACTCACATTAATTCTAGGATTAGACTATTGATTATTCAATTAGTAGTAAATAGTAAATAGTTATTACAATGTTGTCCCTAAAGAACAATCATAGGGTGCACTATCCTGTTATTAAAGACAATGGAAAACCTGCGACGATGTTTAGTAAATCTAGGTACTATTCATTAGATTTAGGAGTTTTAAGATACTTTGCGGAATATTTTCCGACATATAACGTAACGAAAGAACAGACGTTTAGAGAGAACGTTCTGGGTCGCAGATACAAAAATTATTATATGATTGAATTCTCTGAGAAGAATTTTAGCGTTGATGATTTAGTAGAATTGGGATTCAGGAGACATTTCTTGTCCGTAATTACTGGTATTTCAGAGACAAACACATTAATACGCAACGCTATATTTTTCGCTATCAAAGAAGAACAACTAAAATACAAAGTATGTGCGTTATTTACTAGCGGTGCTAGTCAAGAGCTAGTGAATACATGGCTTGATCGTTTTAGAAATAGATTTGACTGCACTCAGGCAGTAAAAATCTCAGAGTTTGTTAGTACTATAGCGTTATACGAGAAAAAAGCAAAGATCATAGTGGCAAGCGATAAATCGTTGCTCGATTTAGTAGCTTTTGCGTTGTTCTTTAAACAACGAACACCTTGGTTATTAGCCTACAGATGGTCAAGAAAGTGGAAGAATTTTTTTTTGTATAGATATTAGTATTATTATTGGTTAGTATAGGTATTATTATTGGTTAGATATAGGTATAGGATAAGGATATATTATTAGTAAATTATTAATGATTTAGGATTTAGTAACGATAGTAAGGTGATTATAAGATATTTTGTGTTAGTAATATAGGACATAAAAATATGGGTAGTTATAGTATTATTATTATTATTGGAAGAAATCTGACTATCAATTGGTTTTATTGTAGTATGTCTTTATGGCATATAGTTTTAATATAATTTTAAATAGTGACGTAGAATAAAAATAGGAAAAGACTATGGAGAAGAAAAGCAAAACAAAAAGAAAATGAAACATGAATGATTTTATGTGATTAGTTTTGTATTAGGATTTTAGATGTAAGAGAAGGCAAGAATGAAAAAAAAAATGAATGATGCAATTGAAATAGAGTTAGTCTAGACGTAAGTTAAAATTAAGAAACCCAGTTAATTAGGCCAAACCTTTCATTAGGGGAAACTCTAATCAGGAAGGAAATCCCATTCTCTTCGAGTTAAAGTGGGTGCTTACCACACTTCGATGAGAATATTTTATTTATAATGCAACATAAGTCTTCCGTGATTGTTGAAAAGAGACACAGGAGTTGACTCGTACATCACGTGAAAGCCGTGCAAATTTTTTTTGGTGGAGATATCCTTCATTTTTAGCTAATGCCTTAGCGTAAGTTTAAAATTAAGATAGAAATAATTAGTTAGTAAATCATTCGATATTCTAGGAATTCTAGGATAGTTAGAAGAGAGAGAGAGATGTTAGTAGAGCATCTAATAGTAGAAATAGAATATAATTATATTTTTCTAGTATAAAAGTAAAAATAGTCTAGATTAATCGATTCAGTTGTATTAGTCAGGAAGAAAGAGGAAAAGAGAGTTGGATTTAGGAATGTGAGTATTGAGAAGAAGGAAATTTTAGTGGAAGATAAATTTAGAATGTAAGTAATTATAGACGTAAGACGTAAAAGAAATAACCATTAGTAGATCTAGAACATAGACTATAATTAATAATAAAATGTGGAGAGAGAGAAGAAGATAGAAATAATAATTAATAGTAAATAATGTTAATTAAATAAATAAGAGTAATAAGAGAGAAGTAAATATTGAAGTTTATAGATTTAAGCATGCATCGACGAGTAGATATAGATAATTATGTATGCATATATGAGCGCTAGGAGTACTCCATGAGAATATAAGAAATAGTTATATAGATATAGTATATATGAATAAAGCGCAAGAAAAGAAGAAAATGGAGAAATATTATCGGGGATATGCAGAGGATTTTTCCTGCAGATGAGAAGCCCTGAACAGATATAGAACTTTTGGAGTTGGAAATAAGAAGTAGTTTTAGACTTTTTTCGATAGTAGTCCTTCTCACACGCTATAGGCCCTGTCGGCAAGTGTTAAAATAATGTAATAATGTAATAATTTAATAATTTAATATAGAGATATGTATAAAATAATAAGTTAAGAAGATTAATAATAATAATAATAATAATAAGATGAAGTTAACCTAGTGTAATTGTTGCGGAATGGCCATCCTAAACAATGAAAGTAGGTAAATAAGTAAATAAATAATAATTAAATAAATAGTCTATGGTTATAATCTAAGAATAATAGTCACGTCTTTGATAATGAAAAAAAAAGAGAGAATCACGTCACGTTAATTTTATTAAATTTAGGTATGGAGAAGAATTAAATTTTTAAATTTTTGAAAACCCGTCAGATTTTGTAAAACCATGTACAGATAGTTATAAATATGCTAACTGTAGCCAATTGTTGATTGAGATGATACGGCAAGTCAGGCTGCCGTATTTAACGACCAAAGCCTTCAGGATTTTTAGGAAATGGAAAATCCATCATTTCTGAATCGCAATCAATTTTTGTATGCAGTTAACAAGTGTTAGGTTAATAATAATAATTATAGGTTAAGGACAAGTAAATAGTTATAGTATTTAAATAAATAAATATATATATTTGCGTGTAAATTGTGTACTTACCCATATAGATAATCCAGTAAATAGTCCATTGTAATGTCCATAAAGTATTATATCCATTAGAGTAAAGATCACATATTAATCAATAACGTTTTCACTTGTAAATATTTAATCACTTTATAATATTTTAATTTTTAATATATCACATTTTTGAATATTTTAATTATGAACGGATATGCCAGACTGGTAGAGTAATGGTCGAGTACTAGCATGAATTTTGAATGTCGGTAACACTACTGTAGTGCAAGAGATCCCGCACGCAATCCCACAAATAGAGGTCACGAATTGGAATATTTTTAGTAAATTCCAATAAACATTCGACGTAGATAAAACATTCACGTACATCGTGTGACATAGTGGTGTTGTAAAACAAAGTGTTTTAAAACTAATAGTGTAATAATTGCGACGCAATATTGGAACTTGATGTTATCCAGTCAACGGTGACGCGTGAATAGAAGGCAGGAAGTTGAATTAACCTTGACAAAGCTTGATTGAAAAACTGTTGAGCTTGCAGTTACTAGGTAGCATGAAGTGTCAGGATTTCCAATGCCCTGCTGCAGGATTTTCTTTTTGTTCATATTAAATATCAGTGAATAAAATTTTTCATGAAAATAAAACATTAATATTTTCAAGTTTTATAGTGCAAATGTGAATATGTTAATTACATATGTTCTAAATAACTATGTTACAAGTTTTGATTTTACAGTTCCATCCATAGAGAGGTGGAAAGAGACGAAGTTAAAACATTCCTGATACGGCCAATAACTTCATTGGTTGGCAAGTATGGACATTCAGAGTAATGGAAGTTTTTGGTTATTTGATACTGTAAAAGCGTTGTCGCTAAGAGGAGATAACTCAAGAGTACTTGCAAATGTATGTATGATCATGCTTGACAAAATGTGATGTGCAAGTAGTTCAGTAAAAACTCGCTAGATGTCGCGAGGATATACTTTGCGACATTACATTTTGAAATGTCGTATTTTATAATGTTAGAAAGTAATACAAAGATTAAAAATTCGAATATATATTTTTAAATAAATGTTAGGTGAAGGAAGATTAATTAATATTTATATAATTATGTTGAATAATAATACATATCTTATTTCGTTTCAAGTTGATATTTATCTTTAATATGGTGTCAGTATATATTATGTACAGGGTGTTTATAGAAAATCGCCCTCTTACGATGTCGAATTTGGTTTGCGGAGCAACCAAGTTTTTAAGGGGGGACATGTGGAAGAACTCGATTTTCGAGAATAATAATTTGTATATTGTAGATTTATTGTTATGTTTATGTCTCGGAATCGTTAAGTAAGGTTATGGGAATTTAATGTTGAATATGTAAAGTTAATGCAAGCTGCACAATCTCGCTAATAGTTGTGTCAGCAATTCATTGTAAACAGTTGTGTATAAGAATGTTATCGTAACGTGTCTGGCAATGTAGGAAGGAAATGTTGACAATGTGTCTTTCCTCACATTAGCCAGATTCTAGAAATTGTACAAAACGTGAATTTGTGGGATTTTATGAATTTTATGAGATTACGGATGTACGGAGAATTGCTTAGAATCGGGAAGTCAGAACGTGTCGAGGGTTGCAGTTTTGAGTTTTGACACATGGAAGGAATTTGTCTCTCCATGTGAAAACGGTGTCGCACGTGCCACAGCAGACGGAAAAAGCAGACGATGGTAGTTGGACCCCGCCAAACAAAACCACAGGACGAGAAGGTTTTGGGGACAGTTCACGGAAGATTTGCTGAGATTTCCTAGAGAGTTCGAGAGGATCAGTTCCTGAGTTCTTGATGATTAGTTCTGAGAGTTCCAGAATTGTCCATTGACTTTGAAGATACTTGGGTTCGAGTTTGGAGAACCAAGTTACATTGAATTATCCACCAGATGATAGGAGAAAACAGAACGTTGTACTTCAACATATTCTAACGACGCAGAACTTCGAGGGAGATTTACATTGAGAGGCCCATTCCTCAATGCCCACTTTCATCGTCCAACAACAAGGAGTGACAGCTTAAGGAGCAGAGTTCAACACCAGAACGACGTGGGACAGCAACAGATTTATCCAGGTATGTGTGACTCTGAGTCAGAATTCAAAGCTCAATACTTGATCGTACTATACCTTACTGGCAAATGACTCCGAATATTCGTTATAGCAAACATTCAGAAATCTCACAGTTCATTCATCAGATTACAGAAATACAGTGTTTTATGTTAACTGAAGTGGACGTATATTTATTTGTTTAATCCCCATATGAAAACCTCTTGCAAGTTAAGTTATAATTTACCCACTCATTCTAGATGGTGAGTGGAAGGCGCCTAGTAGCACTCATCTTTGCATCCCCAAGTAGGCACTGAGTGGCTAGGTTGTCAATATGTATTTATGTACGTGTCTTATATGTATATATTTATTGCCTTATTAAAGCTTTCGTAATTTGGAAATATACTTTTGGTTCACTTTTATGAAAAAGCCTGCTCCCATGGAAAAAATTGCAGGCTACATCCCTGAATGACTATGTATTGGTTTCTTCAAACGTATTGTATTGCGTATTACGTTAGTAATTTAGCGTTATTTGTTGATTTTTCTTGCTTATACATATCAACTCTATCAAAACACACTGCTACGTATAGTAACTGTCTCCGTTCTTAATGTATATAGTCGATATTTAATGTTCAGTTGTGAAGTATCTAGTGGACTTTTGCCCTAATTAAGCACACTTTGGTGAGCTTTTGTCTACCTTTGGAGAGTTAGTGGGCTTTTGTTCTACTTTTAATAAAATACACTCCACAGAGTATATATACTGTAATTCTGAATGCTTGCTTGGTTTCAGAGAAGTCTGGTAAAGTATGCTGTTTAAAAATTTTTATTAAATTCTTTTTTTTTAGAAATTTGTTATGGGATTCTCGTATCTTCATTTGAAAGAAGTGAATTTCATAACCAATTATATAATTAATCCTTAGAATGAAATAGGTTATATAATGTAATTCATGTATAACTGCAGAATAGATGATAATAATTTTAGTAGTACAAATATAGCTGTTACCGTTGGAATTTGCGACGACTCAGTAACTAGTTGGCAATAATGTTACGAACGTAGCCGTTTCGTGTGGTGGTGGCAAATTTCAGAACTAAAGCAGGTGAAAGAAAAAGGCACAATACCTAAACGGCACAAGTCCTAAACGGTATAAGACCTAAACGATACAAGACCTAAAAAATCATTTCGCGGCACTAGTCCTAAACGGCACAAATCCTAAATGACATAAGACCTAAACGGCACAAGACCTAAAAATCATTTCGCGGCACAATACCTAAACGGCACAAGTCCTAAACAGCACTAGTCCTAAAAGGCACAAGACCTAAAATTTAGGACTAGTGCCTATATTTTTACGACTTTAGGAGTTATGAATGTTACCCATTTGTCAGTCCTGATGATGCTAGGGCTTCCAGCCCGGCTTCAAAATCCCACCCTAATTGTCATTCTTTTCCAGAAGATTTCTGGTGCTAAACGTCTCTTTCCTTCGTAACATTACCGCGTCATCAAAATGACTGTCAAAAAAAAAATAATAATAATAATGAAATGATTATTTAGAATGTGAATTCCAGCGTATTTTATTTTCATGTAATTCACAATGAGATGTAAACATAATTGATTATGAACTTTATAGGCGATTCTCACACTATCGCCTATAAAATCCAATATGGCTACCTGATTATAAAAAAAATATGAACTCAAACCATACAAGCAAATTTTATCTCTAAGTTATTTTTGGAAGGTTGTAAAGTATAAATCTATTCAATTGAACATTAAAGATTGGGTCAGTAAAATTGTCTCCCATTTACCTCAATCCTACACAACGATCCCTTCAGTGACTAAATTGGAAAGTGATCCGTTACTGTCAACGATTAATCTACATTGTTGCGGTGAAGGTCCATCATTCAAACCAAGAGAACTGTTTCTTCCATGGTTGGGGGCTTTTGAATTAGCACATATTGGAAATCAAAGCACGACGGAAATGCATGTTTCATTTGTTTCGTGTCACGAGAAGAGTAATTCCACTGTCAAAAAAGGTATCAATCTACATTACTTCCACTTCCGAAAGAAGAAATAACATCTCCAGCAATGGTAACTCACTTAATGAACATTATTATTAAGGCAGTATCTAAATTAACGGAAAATCAAACATCTGTTATAACTGCTGATCAATCTGTATACGCAATAGGAAAACAACTGCAGTAGCGATATCCAGAAAAATACGGTGAACAAAATGTTGTGCTTATGATGGAAGCTGGGAGCCCTACACATTGAAATGATTTTATTCAAAATCTTGGAAAATTGTTAAATAAAAGTTGCTGGACTGAAGTATTGATAAGTGCTAATTTTCCAAGCTCTGGTATCGCAGAGTCATATCTGTCCGGAGGTCATGTTAAGAGAGCACGTATGCTCATGACGTTTCCGTTTGTGCCTTGTTTTGTTTGCAAAAGAAAGCATACCACAATTATTGTCGAACAAATTCTGAAGATAGAACAAAAGACATTGAATCTTGGATGAAAGAAAGAGCTGCTGAGTCGGCGATGTTTCGATATTGGAATATGGTTATGAAATTAAAATTACTTCTCTTGCAACTTGTGTTCGACATGCGTACCTCTAATTTTACACTTTTTGTCAAAACTTTGGAAGACTTGTGTCAGTGGATCTTTTCTGTAGATACAATTCATTATTCCGGTTGGTTGCCTATTTTCGTTAATACATTACAAGAAATTCCAGTAAGACATCCTCATGTACACAGTGCATTTCTATCTGGTCATTTTACCACTTCTAGGATAGGATCACCATTTTCAGCAATATCAGATGACCAATTTGTTTGTCAAAGGATCATCTGGAGCCATTATTCTTGATAATGAAAGTGCCTTACTGTAGTGGATGGTGGAAGATCCTCATATAACTCAAATGATATTAGAATTTGAGATATAGTCAGGTTGAGTACTCGAGTAAATGTTTCACAGGATCAATATTATGAAGATATGGTTTCATTCAACAAAAAAATCCTTAATAATGTTAATGAAGTTATATCAGTGTTTGAGACCAATGAAAATCACGAACCAGTTACTGTAAGTGGTACAAAAGTGCTTACGAGTGAGGAGGTAGTAAAATCTGTGAAAGAAATTCATGAAGTAGATATCATACAATGCAATGATTATATACTACACTGTCTTATACAATGTCAGGTTTCAATCAACGAAATTATACCTAGAAATAATATTGTAATTTTTAGTATAGCAAAAGAGGGAAAATGAAAAGGAAAGAACAAAATCAAAAGTTTACTGGCTGATTCAGGTTTATTTTGCAAAACGTATGTAAGAAACATAAAGGTAACTGCATTTTTCTTATACGAAAATCAAGTCTATCCACCATCCATTTCTGAGAATGGAATACTTAGGAAGACAGGCAACAAATCAGATATGTTAAAATGTATCTTAGGACAACGTGATTATTCCACTTCTCCTTCTTCTTCTGCGGTTGCAACTTACCTTAACGAAGATCGCTCTCCTGACAATTATAGACGGTGTTATCAAAAGAAACATATGATGAATTGAGATGAATCTTGTAAGATGCTAAATAACGTAGATCTTTGTAAATAAAGATAATAGGCAGTAAGAACAGGTGGGGATAAGATGAAAATGAACGAATCTACATTAAAAGGACCAGAACCGTGAAATTCATGAAGAATAGAGAGAAATGGCGGGCGATATTGTTGATAGAGAGAGCAAGAGAAAATGAGATGATCGATGGAGCCTGTATCGAGACCACAGTTACAAAGTGGAGTAGTACGTTTTCGGAGAAGATATAAGCGTTGGGGAGTATACAGAATGTGAAGTCTGTTACGGAGCACAAAATGGAGGTAGGAGAGGGAGAAAGTATGTTGAATGAACCAAAATGGAGAGCGAAGAGAACAAGGATGGTGCCAGTACCAACGTGCCTTTGTATATAAGGCATTATAAGCAGTCCAGCGTCGATAATGAAGTGTAATAAGTCGTGGAAAAAGGTCAATAGGCGAGACTGAAAGATCTATGGGAGTGCCGTGCAGGGTTCCGAAACGGGCTGCGGCATCAGCTAGAGAATTCCCGAGGATGTTGGCATGACTTTGGACCAAATTAAGCAAGTAGTATAGTTGAGGGAAGTCCGACGGTATAGAAGAAAACGGATTTCCTAAAGAATCCAGGAGGATTTTGAAGTCCAGGAGGAAGATTGTAGAGATTGGAGGAGAGATTTAGAATCAGTGGCGATACAAATAGATGTATACTGATGCTGAAGAGAATGAAGAAGAGTCGCAAACAAGGCATAAGCTTCAGTGAGAAAGGTAGAGACATAATGGGGCAGTTTAAAGCTGAAACATTGCTGAAGAGAGGAATCGTAGAAGGCTGATCCCAAATGCAAGCCCTGGCCAGAACCATCGCAGTACAAATGAACAGTGTGCTGAGGGAGAGGAGGAATGGATGAGGCAAAACAATGTTGGTAAGATACGGGAGGGAAAAGATGGGCGGGAGGGTATTGGGGAAAAATGATAGAAAAAGATTGGGAAAAAACTGGATAGTCATGCAAGTAGCAAGGGAGTGTATACGTGCGCTGGATGTGTAACAGATGTGTTGCAAGCTCTAGGTAGCTGGCGTATATGAAAGGGAGAGATACAAAATATGGAGAAAGTTTGCTGCCTGTATGAAGGTGTCGGAGCAGAGTGAGTTTAGGGAGGAGAGAGGATCGTGTAAATTGGAAACGTTTAAGACAGAATTTGTCTGAGAGGTGTTTCAACTGAATTGCTAAAGGTGGAATTCGGGTCTCAGAATAAAGCGCAGTAGCAGCAGCGGTGGAAAGAAGGCTAAGGGTACGGCAGAGAGTAGTATATTGAAGGGATTGGAATTTTTGAAAGACTCTAGAAGGAGAAGGAGATAGAAAAAGCCACCATACGTTAAAATACGTAAGTAAACCTGTTTATATAACAGGAGGAGAACACGGAAATCTGTAGACCAAATAGAAGTGGAAATAGAACGAATTAAACGTAAGAAGGATGATGTTTTTTTTTATGTAGAAGGTGATAATGGGGGTCCAACGTAAAGAAGAGTCCAAGACGATTCCGAGGTATTTAACAGAAGGACAGCAAGGAAGAGTAATACTGGTAAAAGTAAGGGAGGGTAGGGCGGGAGTGCGTTTCCGAATAAAGACTAGAAAGGAAGTTTTGTTCCAGTTTATTTCTAAGCCATGTTTGGAACACTAGGTGGAGAATGTGGTGAGAGCTGAAATGAGTTGGAGTATAGCAAGTTGAGGGGAGGGAGAAGTAATATAGAAGGCTAAATCATCACAATAGGAAAGAACCCGTACAGTGTTACTGGTTTGGCGAAGAATAGCGCCCAGAAAGAGATTGAACAAAAAAGGAGATAATACAGAACCTTGAGGAAGACCTTGGGAAGTGGTGCGACCTTCAGAGAGTTGGGAACCGAGGCGAAGATACAAGGTACGTTGGACCAGAAAGTTGTAAATAATACGGAGATATTTCGAAGGGATGCCTTGTTGCCAAAGTATATCTATGAGATCATATAGGGGAACAGAGTCATAAGCCTGAGAAAGGTTAATGAATACGGCAAAAACAAACTGGGTACTGGAAAAAGCAAGCCAAATATCAGAGATAAGATCAGACAGACAGTCTGAAACACTGGAACGAAGTCGACAACCGTATTGTTGTTTGTAAAATAAAAGGTGTTGTTCAGAGAACCATTGGAGGCATTGTTTCAGGAGATGTTCGAAGACCTTTAAAAGACATGAGGAGAGGGCAATAGGGTGGTAATGTTCAGCGATACCAGGTTGTTTTGTAGGTTTGAGGATGGGAATAATAACATAATATTTCCACGGAGGAGGAATTCGTTCAGAAGGCCATACAGTGTTAAATAAGGTGAGTAGGAAGTTCTGGTAAAGTGGAGGAAGATGTTGTGAGTGTCGGTAAAGTATGCCGTCTTTGCCAGATGAAGAATTGGGTAGACGGGATAAGATGGGAGAAAGTTCAGACATAGTGAAAGGAAGATGGATAGGGGTGGATGGTTGTGGAGAATAAAGAGGAGAGAGCCAGAGAGGAGGGAAGAGACACGTGGATGGTGCTAATTGGGAATGGAATTGATGAAGCCAGCGAGAGGAAATAGATTCGCCAGAGGGAGGACAACACGTCTTGTTACGAAGGGACCGGTAAAATTTCCAAATGGAGGATAAAGAACAACCATAACTTAGGTTTGAACAAAATTGTCGCCAGGCATTACGACGGGTTTGTTGAAGAATATGGATCGTAGTGACTTGGGTTTGTTGATATACCAGGAAATTGGAATAGGAGGGAGTGGCGAGGTATGTTTTAAGGGCTTGACGTCGTCGGAAAATCCATTGCTGACATTCCCTAGTCCACCATTTAGGATAAGGGAAATGGCCAATAGAGGAACGAATTGAGGGAGGGGGATAGGGTGAGAGTGTGATACTGCCTGGGAAAGGCGAGAACAGAAAGCAGTGTAAAGATGGAGAGGATCACTGGGCGAGGGAGGGGGAGAGAAATGATCAAAGCAGGGAGAATAAAGGAACAAATCGAGGTTAGTAGAATATGGGCGACCTATAGGGGAGAAGTAGAGTTATGTAAAATGATAGGGAAGTGATCACTGCCGTAGGGGTAGGAAGAAACAGTCCATGTAAGATGGCTAGAGTAAGCAGGGGAACAAAAGGTGAGATCAGGAGCGGTAGGAAGTTCGCGGGGACGGGGAAGACGTGTAGGAGTGACGGTATTCAGAATAGTACAGGGTAAGGGAAGTAGGCGATACAGGGCAGAGCCAGCGGGTTGGAAAAAAGAGTTCCCCAGAACGGGTGGTTACAGTTTACGTCACCGTCTACAATCCAGGGAGATTATTCCACTTCAATGGAAGGAACAAGCAATGACTTAGATGCTATTGCATTCATAATCTATGGGCCAGCTATAGTTCCTATATTGAAACCACGATTTGCCAGATGTTTTACTGATTATGTTGAAAAAGTTTTCAAGAAGCACATTGATTATCTTTTTAGCAAAGTCGATAGAGTTGATGTTGTGTTCGATCGGTATTTTAAGGATAGTTTGAAAAATGATACACGACAATTCGGTGGCAGTGGAAATGGTACTCATATTATGTAACTATGTCCACATAATCATTCCCAAAAGTTTCAACAAATTCCTGCTTCTGAATGGAAACAAATAGCT
The DNA here is from genome assembly GCF_964235325.1 of Thermobia domestica. Lineage (NCBI taxonomy): Eukaryota > Metazoa > Arthropoda > Insecta > Zygentoma > Lepismatidae > Thermobia > Thermobia domestica. Next base: position 199,295,974 of record NC_137456.1, on the reverse strand, counting down.
GTTTATTTCACCTGTTGGTAGAAGAACTTGTGAAATGTGATTTTGAAGGAAGGAAAGCAACTTCTGTGTGCCTATGATGAATTTGTTTAAACAGTACCAAAAGACATTGATGTGAGTAATATAATTCTCTGCTACCATAAAGAAGGTGATACACGGCTTCTTCACACAACGCACGCTGCAGACAATGAACATTCAAAAATAATTGTAAGAACTGTAGACTCCGATGTAATTGTTTTATCCATTGCAACTTTTGGAAAAACTCAGAACATATCAGAACGGTCGATTGAGTATGGCATAGGAAAAGATAAACAATTTCTTCTCATTCATGAATTCTGTAACAAGTAGAACACTGATTTACAAATGAACTGGCCGGCTTTTCGGTCATTTACATGGTGTGACACAGTATCAAGCTTTTGCGGCATTGGAAAGCAAAAATCCTGGGATGCATGAATGTCTTTTAGAGATGTCAGCATTGCATTTGATCAGCAGCGTATGAATGAAACATTCTTAGAAGATTGTGTCTTACATTTGATAGAAAAGTTTGTTATTCTTGTGTATGATCGCTGCTCTACTCTTACAAGTATCAGTGAGAGCAGGTGAGTGTTATTCAATAAAAGTAATCGTGCAACTGAAAATATTTCTCCTACACAAGATGCTCTTAAACGCCATTGTAAATGAGGAGTACTTCAATGTAAAATATGGAATAAATGTTTACTACCACAACCTGCAGAAAGGGGACGGAGAAAAAATGAAGACAATAGATACAAACTAATATGGTTGACGCTCCAGATATTACTGGTAATTGCTAAGAACTAGTCTTCTGCCATTGTCGTAAGCAATGTGTATCGTGTAAATGTACAAGAAACATATTTACCTTGCTCACTGTTGTGCTCCTGTGAAGGCCAGTTCTTAGATAATGACATTTAATACTAAATACTGATGTCGCAAGTGCATGTTTAGCCATATGGTAGTACGATTTCAAAGTTTGTGCTGTAAATTGAAATTCTAATATGTTTTCATTTTAATTTCAATATATATTTAAATGTAATAAATACTTACTTGTTACATAATAGAATTGAGGATGATACTTTATAAAATCAAAATTTACTGATAGAATATTGCAGTGTTTCAGAAGAAATATATTTTCTTTTTAATATGCAGTAGTAATATATTTCTGTGTATACCGGTACTTCGGTTGATAAATGTTTTGATACAACATGGTTACCTAATCATATTTTTTCCAACTTCCAATTAACCAAGATGGCGACAGGAGAAGACAACGCTTAGTGGTTCGTCTGTTACTATCTCTCTTTCCCCGGGTATAAACGATATTAACAAAACAATCTCTAGTGTGGCATTAACCGAAATAAGAGTGCTCTCAAGTTCACTTACGATTCCGCGCTATTCTATTGTGCAACATTAGATATTAATCTGATTCAGATTTACTGTTATTTTACATATAGTAGGTGTTGCCATACTCACACAAAAAAATGCGAAGCAAGTCCAAAAATAACTCCCTCAATAGCAGGTGTGCATTAATAGGGGAGACCATTAACAGCATGCAAGAGAAAGTAAGTCGCCTACTAGATGCCCAAACTAACAAGGAGAAAGCACACTTTGGTAAGTGAACTTCGGGGCCATTTTTTGAGAGGTGGTAGTGAACATTTAAAGAGTTAGTACTACAAATTGGGAGAGCGCAATGGGCAAAAATGACGGAGAAAAACCGTCTTAAAGTTTTCTACTCGCCGCATATATCGTACGACGCGCAAACTTATCAACTGATAGCGTGGCAGAGTGAGAAGAATCACCGACTCAAGTGCAAAGAGTCCCGGGTTCGATTCTCGTTCGAGTCAAATTTTTTCTTGTTTTTTGCTTCAACCAATAAAGTAGGCATTTGTAAGTATAAGTAAAATGTTCATTCACCATATGTTTATAATGAATAAAACAATAGAAATTTTCAATCACTTGTAAATTCTTCTGATGTTCCATGTTAACTAGGAACAAAATTTAATATTTTCCGTAAATATTTTTGTTACTGGAGTCGTCGTGTAAAAATGTTCTTGAAGCTTCGTGTCTACATCTGTTAACAGTGTGAGAATTACAATGGGAATGAGGGGGAAATCTGCTTTGGTTATAGCAACATCCAGTATTAGCAAAGCGGATTTCCCCCCTCAACTCCTTTGTAAATCGCACACTGTGAACAGTTGTAGACACGAAGCGTCAAAAACATTTATTACAGAACGACTGTCATCAAGGGCGCCGATCATGGTGGGCCCGTCCCCCCAAGCTCATGTGGGTTCCATGTATTTCTATGAATATGTATTTTCATATGTATTTTTTATTGTTACATGTATTGTTGTATGTATTTTTATGAATACCCCCCCCCCAATTTACAGAGAAATCGGCGCCGTGGACTGTTGTAACCATAACACAACTCGTGATACCAGTATATTTACGGAATGGATTAAATTTTCTTGCTAGTTAACATGGAACATTGAAAGATTTTACAAGTGATTTTAAAATTTCTATTGTTTTATTCATTATAACCATATGGCGAATTAATATTTCATTTGTAGTTACAAATGGTTACTTTATTATTTGAAACAACAACAACAAAAAAAACAAGAAACAACTCGAACGGGAATCGAACCAGTAACCCTTTGCATAGGAGTTGCACACTTTACTCACTCTGCCACGCCGCCCCTTGATAAATTTGCGCGTCGAACAGTATATGTAGCAAGTAGAAAAATTTGAAGACGGTTTTTCTCCCTTATTTTTGCCCATTGCGCTCCCCAGTTTGTAATATTAACTCTTTAAATGTGCACTAGCTCCTCGCAAAAAATGGCCCCCAAGTTCACTTACCAAAGTCTGCCTTCTCCTTGTAAGTCAAGTGGGAAGCCATTATCGACGTCTGCAAGTAATGATAACAGTGATGTGTCTGTGATTCTAAAAGAACTTGTAGAATTAAAAGAACAAGTAAAAGACTTAAAATCTCAAGTGGAGCAATTAAACGAGACAGTAGTGGCTCACGATGATCGACTGACCATTATGGAACAATATAGCCGGAGAAACTGCATGCTATTACACGGAATTCCTGAGAAGCGTGGCGAAGATCTTACAAATGTAGCAATCGATTTTATAAAGAGTAAATTGGACATTGATATCAACATAGAATATTTGGACAGGTCACATCGTCTCGGAATGAAACGTAGAACCAGGACTGTTGCAGATCTGGTGGTTGAAGGACACAGGCCTTTAATTGTGAAATTTGTGTCATATCGTTACAGGGAAGTGGTGTGGAAAGCCGAAAATAAATTGAAAGGCAACAAATTTCTTATCACCGAATCTATTACCACAAAATGACTGGCCTTACTTCGCCAAGCTAGGCAAGCTTTTGGGGTCCGCAATCCTTGGACACCAGATGGCAAAATTGTTATTGCTCTGGAGAACCAGAAGTATTATGTGACCTCGGAGCGGCAGTTGCTTAAGCTTATTAGTGAAAGGGGCTAGGGAACGTGAACTACGCCTTTGAGTGAGCGAGATTTGTACGTTTGGAATAAATGTGTAGAGTACAGTGTATTATTTCTTGTGTTGTGTTAATGCATATAATTTCCTTGTGCGTGATGTGTGTGTTTCGTGCAGAGGTGACCACTTTGACCTAACCTCACTCAACCTCACCCTCACAAACTCATTTCGACCTCACGCTCACATCACCAGTCTGACCTCACTCTCACATCACCAGTCTGACCTCACGCTCACATCATTCTAACCTCATGCTCACTCAACCTCATGCTCACCTCACTAGTCTGACCTCGCACTCACTCAACCTCACCCTCACTTCGTGAGGTTGAGGTCTAGTGAGCGTGAGTTCCGAAGTCGTGAGCGCCGATTTCGTGAATCTGGGCACAGCTCTTCCCGCTAGCCTATTGGCTAGCACGCGCATCTTTGGTGCACAGGGTCGTGGGTAGGACTTGCAATATTTCGATGTATCGATCGATAGTTTGAAATGTCGGGATTTTTCGATGTCGATTTTTCGATAGTTTTCAGTATTTGGATAGTTTTCGATGTTTTCTTGTTTGCAATATCAAGATATACCGACCACATAACGAAAACTATTCATATAACACGACTTAGACTTTCAATACTTCAACGTTCTCTGTTTCACACGATTACTACCTAATACAACCAAATATGACATACACACGTCGATTTATCAGGATCACCCAAGTGGGATTTACAATATTGTAATATTAGTTCGTATGCCTATACGACTTTTGCTTCACACGCGAACTACTAAATGCAAGTGAATTATTGAATTCTATCTCCTGGGATCGATAGCTAAAATAATTATTTCGAAAAGTTCGTTAATAAAGATGATTTACCCATGGGTGGAGGTAGAAATTAGCCATTTTCCGTTTAACATTGATTACTATAGACCAAAGACAGTAACATATAGCAAGACATGGTTTCTTGCAATTGATCCAGCGTTCCAAGAAGACCTTTCATCTCCATCTTTAACAATGTACTAAAATCGGAAGTGATACAAGTTTACTACAATTTTCCTCAGTATTGATCTGCATAGATCAAAAACTGTATTTAAAAGAAGATAGCGAGTTTTCTTTTTTTAAGAATCGATTTAGTTTTCTAAGGGAAGTTCTCACATTCACTCTTAACCTATTGAAACTGAAAATGGCAGAAACAACCACATCCGGTTGTAACGTTGATCACTATAAAGTAAAAATTGTAATAGATAAGCGTTTTTTTTTTTTTTTTTTGCAATTAATTAAACATCCCAAAAATACCTTTAGTTTCCATTCTTATCTTTACACATAAATCGGAAATGATAGAAGTACATTACAACTTGCGGATTCAATACATATTGCAAAAAAGGTAAGAACTAGCGAGAAGTAGGTTTGGAATCGGGTTAGGCATCTAACAATAGTTGTCATCCATTGTAACACTTCATTCTAAATGAAATCTTTGAGTTTAACGTCCCACAGTTACGCCGGTTAGGCCAAAGGAGAGGGTGATGATGAAATAATGGATGAAATAGTGGGAGGAAACCGAAGAACCCCGAGAAAACCCACGCACACGATGTTTGTCCACCACAAAGTCCACTTCGCGGGGGCCGGGATCGAACCCGGGTCTCTACGTACCAGAGATGAACGCTCTACCACTAAGCCACCGCGGTCCCCAAAAGAAGTCAAAGTTCAATAATAATAATAATAATAATAATAATAATAATAATAATAATAATAATAATAATAATAATAATAAAAGTAAAAATTAAGCTCTCCAAGAAATAATTGATTTTGCAAATCTATGGCTTGAATCATTGATCGAAGTTAAGTAAAATTTAACCTTATACTTGCAGTAGACATTTGCATAGAGGCCGGTCCGTATGACGCGCTTCGCCCCCTTCCTTAAGCCTTAGAGTGTCCATTTTGTTACTCCATTCTAGAGTGGCATCTTATTTACGAAATATAAATATATAAATTATAGCAAATCACTTCGTAAATAAATATTTCATTAGATTCCCGAGAACATTACATAAGTTATTTCCCATGGAAAGGAGTAGTATACACTTTAGGATGAGTTTTCTTCTGACGTAGTTTTCCGAAAACGTCTATTATGATTTTGTTCATATTTCGTAAGTAATATTCCAGTATTAACTGCAGCATGCCCTGATCTAATTTTAAAAATCGGTTTGGGTTTGATGTTTTGTGTTTTTCGTCCTTATGCAATAATGCAACTTAGAAATTATAAAGGACGGAACCAACTATTAATTCCGAACTACAAACGGGGCTTAAGTGCTGTGTAATTGACTAGTGCATAGATCAACATGAAAAATCGATCCTCACCGTATATTCCATTACCCACCATAATCTCACGTCCAGGAAATATAAGGGGAACGAGACTCGTACTTTTTATTATTTTTTTTTCGGATGAAGAAAACAAGTAAAGTGAGATTTCTTGTTAAGTGTATTGTTATATATAAAAACTATACTCTTACGTGTTATATATGAACTGCCTTCGTATGAGATGCAGAAAAAAATTAATGGTGTAAATTCGATTTTTTTTTTTTTGGTAAGAAAGTATGTAACGTAAATACATGCAATGAAGCAATAGCAGTGGGCGTCAGTGTTGTATTTATGGAGAAAAGAGCTCTTTATCCATTTTTTTCAAAGTGGTAATTTAGACACTATATGCCTAAGCTATGTAAACACAAAATAGTCTATAAGCTATTGCCTATACGCTTAGCGTAAGTGTCTTCGGCGCAGGAGACCCGGTTTTGATTCCCGATGGGATCTCATATGGTTTGAATTCCATTAAGCCGTATATTCATGCCCCTTACTATAACCAATTAACCCCCCCCCCAAAAAAAAAGTTCTATAGGAACATATCAACTGAAGAGTGAACCATCGGTATACATCATACGATTCACCTAATTACGTAAAATGGAGTATTTTTTTTTTAAATTTTACTCGCAGTTTTGAATATGTGGATGCACAGAATGATAAAATAAAGCTGTTGCACGATTGTATAAAAATAAATGCATCAAAAACAATATATCGGTATTTTGATATGTGTATGGAGCCTCTCCCTTTCAAATTTCCATTAAAACCAAAATCAATCCTTTGTTATTAACAGTTTTGAAGAAAAAAGTATTCGTTTCGAAAAAAAATTCAATATATATTTACAAAATGAAGTTGGTGAACAACTTCACACTGATCCCTCTTTTAAACTTCCAAACTATACTATGCACAAGGGGCGCTGTCCGACTGTTGACAAATATCAGAGTTAAAACGACAAGAGATACCGAGATGCGATTTTTTGCAATCGATTCAGTATACCAAGAATAGTTTCCATTTCCTCCGTTAACTCTCTATTCAAACTGGAAATGCTTACAATTAGACATTTCCCGTTTCAACGTTTATCGCTATTGAACGAAAACGGTAACATGTATCGAAAAGCGGTTTTCTGAAAACAATATAAGTTATCGCTTCAAAAGTAAGTTGCACTTGCTTCGTTAATTCTCTTTTAGTACTGGAAGTGATTGAAATTAGTTATTTCCGGTTTTGGTTTCAACGTTTATCGCCGTAAAGCAAACGGTAACAGATAGCAAAAAGCGTTTTTTTTTTACTAACGATTCAGGATCTCAAAAGAGCATAACATGACTACTGACAACACACTTCCAAAACCGGAAGTAATTAAAATGTACTATTACTTCGGGTTCCAACATTTATCGCCACATATGGAGATCGCAGATAGGCAAAGTTTATTATTATTATTATTATTATTATTATTATTATTATTATTATTATTATTATTATTATTATTATTATTATTATTATTATTATTATTATTATTATTATTATTTTGGTAAATGATTAAGCGTCTCAAGACAACGTATCATGACTAACCACTACAAACTACCGAAACTAAAAGTGGTTAAAATTTACTATTTCTTTCGGTTTCAGAATTGATTTCCGTAGAGCAAAAACAGTGCATGCTATCAACATGCGGTTTTCTGCAATCGATTCAGCGTTTCAAGAATAAGTTCCATCTGCTTTGCTAACTAGCTTTTGAAACTGGAAGTGGTGCAAATTAACTATTTCCGTGGTTCAGGTTTCAACATTTTCACCATAGAACGAAAACGGTAACACATAGCAAGAAATACTTTTTACAAACGATTTACAAACGAACTGATCATGAGTTTATTGAGCGTGATGTCAAGATCATGATGTAAGTAGAAAGTCGCGTGAGTAATGTCGAAAGGATGTTCTAAGTGTGAGGTCGAATGTGATAGATATTAAAGTTGTGAGTATGAAGTTTAAGTGCTAGTGTGGTCGAAAAGGTGTTGTAAGCGTGATGTCGATTGTCGAAGTGATGTGAGTGTAAGGATGAGTGAGTGTAAAGTCGCTCGAAAGGGTGTTGTGAGTGTGATTTTCTAGTTATTTTGTAAGCATGATGCTGAGTAATGTCGAAATGATATTATGACAATGCGTGTGAGGTCGAGTAAGTGTAATGGCGGATTAATTAGGTAAGTATAAAATTAGTAGTATTGGCACTATACGCACGAAAAATAAGATTTTCTTGTCTTGTCTGGTGAAAGTGTAGTCTTGTCTGGTTAAAGTGTCGTCTTGTCTCGACTCTCAAAGATTTTTTCTCGTCTAGTCTCGATTCTAGATAAACTTTTCTCGTTCTCGCAAACTTATACATAAACTTTATCAAGCTCATTCGTGACTAATGGTTAGCGTACGCGCCTTTGGCGTGAGAAATCAGGGTTAGATTCCCGGCGGGAGTTCATGTGGTTCGGATTCCACGTTAATCAGTAGGTTCCATCTCGTATACCCTCGCTGGTGAAAGCGACGTTAAACTCAAACTCAACTAAATTCTATGGCCTGATTTTGTTTCTTAATTTCATCTAGAAGTTATCAGAATCTTTCCGTGTCAGAGAGGTTCACGTTCAGGAAGAGTACATGTATCTAGGTAACAACATTTAAGCCATATTTACTATTAAAATATATTATATGACTTATGAATGTTTATGTAGAGCAAATTATGAATACGTTAAAATATTAAATAATATCTACTTTTTGATAAAGTGGATACTTTCAAATATCTAGGATCAATATTAACAGACAAAAATGATATTCACGAAGAAATTAAATGTCGACTAAAAGGATCAGGGAATTCGTGTTACTATTCAGTTCAAAATCTCTTGTCGTCGCGAATTCTGTCGAGGAATTTGAAGGTTAAAATATATAAAACGATAATCATGCTCGTTGTTCTGTATGGTTGCGAAACATGGTCGCTTACTCTGAGGGAAGAACATAGACTGAAAGTATTTGAGAACAAGATCCTGAGACGAATATTCGGACCCAAGAGGAACGGGAATGGCGAAAACTTCATAACGAGGAACTACATAATTTATACGGTTTACCCAGCATTGTTAGGGTCATCAAGTCTAGGAGGCTTAGGTGGGCAGGTTATGTAGCTAGAAGGAATAAAGTAGAAACGCTTTCAAAGTCTTGTCTGAAAGACCAATCGGAAAACGACCATTAGGAAGACCTAGGCGCAGATGGAAGGACAATATTAAGATGGATTTCGCAGAGACAGGAATACAAAGTAGAAATTGGATCCAATTGGCTAAGGATAAAAGTCAGTGGAGAGCTTTTGTGAACGCGGTTTTGAACCTCCGGGTTCCATAGGCCATAGAGTTAGTTAGTTAATCGTCGAAACAAGCTGGGTTATCACTACTGTTCTATGGCTTACATCTGGCCCACCCAGAGAAACAGTAGAGCGCTGTCCCTGATTGCAGACATGTGTCCCACTTCATCTAACCTGAAGTAATCTCAATACTCTCCTGTTCTTATAGTTAGTTAGTTATATAAGACTTGTGCATCTTTAAACATTGATAAATGATCTTCATGGTTTTCGTGCAATCACTTTACCAATTTTTAGTTTTATGCTATGAATCATGTAACAATAAAGTAGTGTTTGAGATGTAGGACGTGGGTGAATTCGAGTTCCCCTCGAGATTAATTATGTTTCTCATCTCGTCTCGAACTTAAAAAATAAGTATTAACCTTCTCGAGACGAGAATCGAAACAAAACATTTCTCGCACTCTGTTGTAAATTGTGAGCGTGATGTTAGCATTGAACGTGATGGCAAATATTTAATATCCATCTGAACAGAACAGCCTGAAGAGTTTGACTTTTATGTGTATTTAGGCTATAGAGGGTGTTTTATCCTATTGGGTTGGATATTCAGAGCAAATTTTTAAACACATCTTTTAGTAAAGATAGATAATATTTCCTGTCTGAATATGTTGCTTCAGTGGCGGATCTATACCGGGACCGGGGCCTAGCCCCAGTTTTTGAAAAAATAATCAAGCAAAAATTATCAAGCTATTGTTTATTGTTTATATATTTTTGAAAGTTTATAATAAGCTCATGATATACATGTCATAAGCTGCGTTCTCGCTGCCTCCCCTCCCCAGTTTTTGCCTTTTACATCCGCCTCTAGGTTGCTCTAAGGTGGGCTCTCTTAAAGTCGTTTGGTGAAGTCACTATCACCGTAGATGAGACATTGTTGCTAGTTGAACTTTAGCGTCTCTTTTCAGTATCGTGTACAGAGATTATACAGTATTACATTTGGACCTAAAATTTCAGTTACGATTGAACCACCGTAATTTGCGTTCCAGTTATTTTTTCACAGGAAATTTTATTCTTCACACGAGGCGCACTTTCTAACGACTAGGAAAGAGGGAAGGGCCACAGAGCGTTGATATAGTGGTCAGTTCTTTTCCCACATGTATCTAAAAACTAAAACTAAAAAACAAAAAAACACAATCGGGCAAATGAATGTTCGAGCTCAAGCAGTTTACATCATTAATAAAGTATAAAATAAAATTTTGCAATAATTCTTCAGAGCTATTTCGGTTGCTTCTCAGTCACCAGGTGTATCTGAGTTTCCGGGTATGACTGGGTCTCCGGGTTCGTTCAGTCATTGAATCAGACCGAGTCTGAGACCCAGACCCGGATGACTCAGACAAAAGTCGAGACCCAAGTGGCCCATGTCCCATTCCGTTACTGCAATATACATGATCAAATAGTCCGATTTCTCAGTAATGCTTTAATTCAACAACACTTTTGGTTGCTTTCTGGATAATTTTTACTTTCCAGTAACGATAAGAGAGAAGAAAATATGGTGATTGTAATGGAAGTGAATGATTATGATAGAATTTGCGAAATGAGAATGTTTTTAGAAATGGAAAAGCCCCGAGAAAACTACGGCGACAGTGTTGTTCACCACAAATTTGCGCTGGCGGGATCAGACCAAGGACGCCTCACACTAGGGGTGAGCGCTCTACCAGTGACCCATCGTATCGTCCTCCAAGCGACAAAGATTGAATTGAAATTGGAAGTGATTACTTATCTTACTAAAATCTTATGGTCTCAGTCTCTAAGCGTGTATATAACTGGAAAAGTGTACAGATTCTTATACGAACAATACTCGAGCAAAGAAATGGCTTGGAAATTCAAAAGTGAAGAAGAGTAAAACATTTATTTAAGTTTGTCTTCTGATAGTGAGTGCACAAATTTAACGAGGACATACAGCGCACAAAGGGACTACGCTAAAAAGAGTCGATTAAAAAGAAAGTTGATGAGGCTAAGTACACTTCGAAAAATGAATGCATTTCATTAATCGTCAATTGCGAGTAATCTTGGGAAGATTAATAAATTAACTGATAATGCTTTTGAATACAAATAATCCTGTTTGAGGAAATTTCAGAAATATAATAACATTTTTATTAAAGATAACAAGTAAGTGTAAACAATCCTTGGTTTAGTTTTATTTATTTATTTAAATATTTTTACATAATTTCACAAGATCAGTATCACGGTGTAAAGACAAAATAACTCGAAGGTTTATGCTGTCAGCGGTGAGCGGTTTATCCAATTCAATCCAGTCCATCTACATGAGTTTTATGGATGCAGTAAAAGAAATTGAAACAAGATTATGTTTCCCATCAACAACACACGGCGAGTTGTTGTCATAGTATGTAGCTGTATTTGCTTGCTCGAAAAACGTATTGATTGTATTTATCAATTTTGAAACCGAAATTTTTAATATCTCAGAGTTACATAATTATTCTAAATTGTTCGTAAATGTTCCTGAGAAACCTTTTAGTGGTTGGTATTTGTTTCCACGTATAATGTGTAACAGAAAGGTGCGTTTGAATGTATAGTTGTGAGTGTTTGGTGTTCAGGTTAGTGTAAATAGATTACACTACAGTCCTTGAATCTTTCCCATGTATTTTTTTCTTTTTACGAAAATTTACAACTTTTTTTTTAATAAATTTCAACCTAGAGACTCCAAATTTTTAGAGAAGGAACTTCATAACCTAGTAAAGGGAACATTTTTATTTAGAATTTTCTTCATTGCCGATTATTTATTTAGAATTTTCTTCATTGTTGAAACAATTCTATTGTTAAAGGTTTGTATATCATTTCAACAATCAAGTCATATCAACAATAGATAAAATTCTAAACAAAAAATCGGCACGGATCATTGCCTTCGAAAGATTATGAAGTTCCTTTTCTAAAAATTTGAAGTCTGTAGGTTGAAATTTGTAAGAGAAATCGTGAAATTTCGTGAAAGGTAAAAAATACATGTCAGAGATACGAAGAATGTAGTGCCATCTATCGGCAAAACTTGTCCTTTTAAACAGGGACGGCGCTAAGGGTGGGCGGGGGTGGGCCTCGCCCACGCGATGGATGGCCTCGCCCACCCATCCGCCCACCCCAACAGAACAGGGGTGTCATTAAGGGGGGACAGGAGGGGCAATTGCCCCCCGCAAGATTTTGAGGAATACATATACTTTATCGATTGTCTACTAATATACTAGTGCAAACTGTGAAAGTCTTATGTTGTTGGTGTTCTTGCCCCCTCAAGCGAAGTCTGAAATGACACCCCTGTAATAGAAGAAGAATAATAAAGGTGACCAGTGCCGGATTTCGGTTTGATGGGGCCCTAAGCTATTGAAGATAATGGGGCCAATTTATTTCTAGCATTCTTTTTCAGCGACAAAATTTCGCCTTTTCTGTTTGAATATATGCTATATGGTAATTTATGGACCTAATACATATCTATTAAGTAAATACGTTTTCGTGTATATTTCGTTAACTTAACTTACTGTTTTGAATACATTACAGAAAAACTGTAAAATTTGTAAAATTAGCGGTAGTTTAATTTGGTACCAATAAAGTCCCTTGCCGATCTTTTTGCACCAACTATGATCCACGCTCCACGCCATGCTTCTACAATATATGGAGACCGCATCATTTCTCATTTCAAGTTGTTTCTATTCAGTTGGGTAAAGTTTGAAACGTTTCCAGGGATCCGTGTAAGTAAATACAGTCTAAATATCATCCAGGGTTGGTAATTACTGCCTGAAGCTCAACTAATCGTGTGAGCTTTTTCCAGGTCAGGTTACTGGAGTAACTCAAAATGGACTCAATTTCAGACTCAATTTCTTGTCGAATTCCAAATAGTACAGGAAAGGGTAGCACTAGAGTTCTATCCGCATACAAGATACTGTATCACTTATGCTGTGAAGTCTTATTAAAGTAGCTAAGTGTAATGGCTGGAAAACAGGGTCCCGATTACAAATGGGGCTCTGAAACAAAATCCCCATTACAAGCGGAGCTGGGAAACGAGGGTTCCATTATAAGCGGGGCTGGGCAACAGAAATCCCATTGCAGGCGGGTTGGAAAACAGGGCCCTATTACTTGCTTCATGAGAGCTTAATACATAACAGTACAGAACACCGTTGTTTTATGTGCGTTTTATCTTATTTGCTTTTTCTTATTATTTGGAAATGACATTACAGCCACTTTTTCTTTAAAATTTTTGGTGTCCCCAAGAGAGCTATAGGTTGTTTAGCTTATACGCAAATCCGGCACTGAAGGTGACATCCTGTACTTCACAAGCAATAGGTATTACTTTCGATTGTAATGTAATAGGTTCTATGACTCTGTCTAACTGTGCAATGGACAATGATTTTAAGACAGATACTTGTAGTAATATAATGATGCCAAAAGTCGTGATTAGTGAATTGAAGTTTAACACACACGCACAATCGTGCTATTGAAACGCCGCGCCAGTGTTTGTATGTGCTGCACTGAAAAAAAAAAAAGTGCTTTCTAAAAAGCCAACTAAATAATGGACAGAGTTGGCCAGTATTATCTATTGTCTCATTTTGGGAAAGAGAGGGAGGAGAGTAGTGGTTTGTGTCAAGGGCGCCGATCCTGGGGGCCCAAGGGGGCCCGGGCTCCCCCAAAGCCCATGTTCGCTCCCGCATTTTATTTATGAATATACAATATTTGTCATAATTTGAATTCAATTTGTCTTAAAATCCTCATGCATGCCTTCTGCATCTGAATACCCCCCCCCCTCAAATTTACAGAGAAATCGGCGCCCTTGCTTTGTGTTGGCGCGATAGCTTCTTATAAGAGGGTTCCAACTTGCAATTGTTTACAGCAATGTACCACATGTCTTACCCGTGTGGCATTAAACAGATTTGTAAAAACCCTTATTATAGCATTGTTGAGTTGATCTCTGTTGCGTTCAGAAGTCTTGGCGGTCGGTGTTTGTTCAGCTAATATGTCGAAAAAATTTAGCGATTTCTTCTCAGGCTCGGTGTCTTTCTCGTGTTCAAAGAAGCGCGATTTTCAATCCGTTGATGTTAGTGATAATCCTTCTTCTTCAATGGGGAAAAAGACAACAAATACAAATACATGTGACAACCAGGATTCGCAATTTGAAGTGTTCGATTTCGAGGAAAGTGAAAATGAACAAGATGCTGGAGAGAGCGAAGACGACAGCATTGCTTCTGAAGTTACTCATTTATATTTTTTGCCTCTTGCTTTCTTGTAATAAATACTTCAAAGATAAAAATGTTTGCAGCAGCCTATTTTATCCTTGTTTTACTTTACCTACTTATTGTGTATTTTATGTTATTAACGAAAAGTACAGTATTATCTGTTAGTCTGCGTTGTTTGAACCTTCTTTTATTTCTATGCATTCGTGTGCATTCTTGGAGGGAGAGGAGTTAAAGCAGTCTTGAACTTCTTCGACCACACAGAACACACCGTTATTATTATTTAAAAAGCTGAAAGTAGAGGTAGTGTGTGTGCCACGCGGAATTCGGTAGGTCGAGCATATTGCCACGAACTCCCGCAGCCCATCCTAAGTCCTGCATTTCTTCAGTCTTACCAGGTGAATGCTGAAATGGCACCTTCTATAAGGCCAACACAGCTGTTTTCCACATCCTTATTTCTCCCCTATTTCGGTCTGAGCCTTAGCTAACTAAAGAGTATTAAAATTGAAATTTAATTATTGTCAAAAAAATGTCTACATTGCCCAGTTCTCATTTTCGTTGTCCGCCCACCCAGCAACTAGGTCCGCCTCTTTCCGCCCACCACATCAAGCGTTCCTGGTGCCGTCCCTGCTTTTAAACCAACCTTCAGAGAGAAACTCACAGGACGGTCGTGTCCAGTGTCTACCATTCTTCAGAAGAATGTTATCCCTCCCCTCAAGAACAGTGAAACGAATTGGAGGAAGAAACGAAATTGGAAACTTGGAAAGAAAACAGATGTGAAAGAAAGCGGGAGAAAACTGGGTTCGGTAAGCTGAAGATGTCCATGTATTATAATACACAGAATAACAAAAACATTTCCACAAATTCAGTTGGTTCACAACAATGGTTTACAAACTTACAACAATGGAAAGAATAAATTGTGGTAAAATTTTCATCTAAAATTCATAGATCACTTGGTTCTGTACTAAATAACAGAATTTCAGAGATCTAGAACAAGCGATAACGGGAGAAGCATTAATTCCTCTACAACAATTAAAAGCTTACAACAATGGAAAGAACAAAATATCGAAAACTAATTACCTTATGAATCATACACTACATCACGGTACACAAAATGCGGAAATTTCAGAATCATTGTTGAAATGGCTTGATTGTTGAAATGGATATCCAAACCTTTAACAATATAACTCTTTCAAGAATGAAGAAAATCCTAAATAAAAATTCTGCACGGATAGTTGAATTCGATAAATTATGAAGTTCCTTCTGTAAAAATTTTGGGTCTCTAGGTTGAAATCTGTAAGAGAAATCGTGAATTTTCGTGAAAGGTAAAAAATACATAAAAGATATACTAAGATTGTAGTGACATATATCGGCAAAACATGCCCCTTTAAACCATCCTTTTCATCTCGTCTCGATCCTTAAAGACTTCTTTCGCTCTTGTCTCGAAATTTTATTGCTCCGTTTTGTTAATTTATGTTAAAAAATTCATGGCTTATTTTTTCTTAAGTTCAACTAGAAGTTTTCACAGCTGTTCCGCGTCACGATTGTTCCACGAATAGTGTGATATAGGAACACTTAAATCACATTTATTATTGGAGTAAATTGTGTAATGACGGATATTTCAAACATAGATAAATGCGCTTCATTGCTTTCGTAACATCATTTGTGTTGTACGTATGATGCGAAAACATAATAATGAAATTATTTCTGGGGGTATTAGCCCGATAGCCCCTAAATGCGCCACTGACCAAAACATATTTTTCATAATTTTTAGTCCATAAATGCAAGTTACCCTTCATAATTGTACTAAATACGTATGTTCATTACATTGTTCATATAGAACAATATCATGGTGATGGAACAAACGTTTTGTGCTGTATCTCAGTTACATGAGTTACGAGTTATCC
The DNA here is from genome assembly GCF_964235325.1 of Thermobia domestica. Lineage (NCBI taxonomy): Eukaryota > Metazoa > Arthropoda > Insecta > Zygentoma > Lepismatidae > Thermobia > Thermobia domestica. Next base: position 199,279,674 of record NC_137456.1, on the reverse strand, counting down.
GCCTACATAAATAAGTTCTTCGTTTCTGAGTCAAAAGGTTTTATTCGTAAATTAAAAAAAAAAAAAAAAAAAGTGGCCACCTCATTTTTGTTCTGTCTCTCTATTTAATTAAATTATATGGTGAGCTTGAAATGTGAAGATCTATTTTCGACGCAAGTGTTAATAAGCCGGGAACTAACTACTTACCTTTCTTTTCCTCTTTTAAAAATTAATAAAATCACTTATATTCTGTATTGTATATTATTTATAGTAATTATTATTACCATCCAAGTGTACAGTGAATATTTTAAACGCATATTTTAAACATTTTATACAGAAGAAATTGCTACCCTAACAGCACAACATGTGCTACGTATGTGCCATTTAGGTCTTCCAGCTACTTTTTAGGTACCGGACACTTGGCACATATGATATTCATGTTCTAAATATGTACTTCAGCTACCTACAGTTTTAGGGATTTGCTACACCTAATTGACATTTGCAACAATGTACCACAAATATAGCATTTATATACCTGGCTCAGTTTCGCACTCTAAGTGCGTTTGCACACGGCAACGATAATATCGGTGGAAGCCCCGATAATATCGGTGTCGGTGTCGGCGTACTTTGCACACGTCGCCGACAATATCGGTGGAAGCCCCGACAATATCGTTGCCTGTGATGAGCGAAGTAAGCGACACACAAAAAATCTTCTCCATATATGAAAACAAATAAAAAAAATAATAATTGGGAAAATTAATTTTTAAAACAAGGACCACAAAAACTGTTCTGAAGAGGTGTGGAGGACGGTACAAAACTTAGAAAAAATAGCCCTGTGCCTAAACATGTTTAGATTTAACAATGCCGTTTTAAATAGATGCTGTAAACATATTATATTATTTTCGTTTCGATGGGAATTGATGCTGCTGTACATTGCAAACTATATTAGTTTTAATTTTTGTTGGAACACTGTTACATATTGAATGTATATTATTTTGTTTTCCATGCAATTAACATGAATGTCATAGTAGATTAAATGATAAGATTCGAATTAGTAATTCTGTTTTACATTGCTCCATACATACACTGGCGCAAATGTGTTTTTTGGGAGAGAAATTTGATTGTGTCCGATCGCCAGAAAGGAAAGTGAGATGAAATTAATGTCCACTCAGAATAAGCCTCAAATCTGCCAGCCTCCCAATGTTGAAAACAACTCTGCTCCCCTGATCCTCCACAGCATTGTTTCTCGACTACAGAAATATTTTGAACATCGCATGAAGTCACATCCCTATTGTTGAGATCACAATCAAGAAAATGCCAAATGAGTAACTTGTTCTTGGAGCTTTGGAAAGAGTGTTTGATTTTGGTGGTTTCGTTTCAAAATAATAATAATTCTACTTTGACTTGTCAACAAATATTCTATTCAATCATTGATTATTGAGTGGAACCGGGAAAAGTGATCTGCACACAATTCTGATGAAAATAAAAGAAAGTAATAATTTATCAGGATTTTTTCCATATGCTTATGTTCACAGTGTATCAAACTTTGAAAATTGCGCTTAAATTAATTTCCAGAATGTATTAAAATTTAAAAACATTAATAGATTAAAAAATATCCCATCAAAGAGTGTGTGTGTGTGTGTGAGAGAGAGAGAGAGAGAGAGAGAGAGAGAGAGAGAGAGAGAGAGAAAGAACAAAAATAAAAAAAGGAGTGGAAAATAATCAAGAAATTGATTATCTAAATTTCCTATATTCTATTTGGTAATAGCTATTTAGAGGGATACCAGTACTCTTCAGACTTCCCACATTTTATATTTATTTAATAAAGGGAATTAGCTACTCTAAAACAGAGACTGTAAAAAAATAATAAGCTGTTCGGAAGTAGTTTATAGGACAAGATAATAATAATATTATTATACAATTGTAATAGAAAAAATGGAAACAACAAAATTCCAAAGGCAAGAAACGAAACAAAAATACACAGCGCCTTGTCACTCACTCTCTTCATCTAACCCACTGGCCGGCCGACATTATCGGTGGCGTGTGCATTCAATCATAAGAAAATATTGCCCCCGACAAAATCGGTGTCGGCGATACCGCCGACAAAATCGGGGGCTTGGCCGACAGCATCCGCGTGTCGGAGGATCGGCCGATAATATCGGTGACGTGTGCAAGCTACGATTTGAATACATTGAAGTCGATTTCACCGCCGACATTATCGGTGGTTCCACCGATATTATCGTTGCCGTGTGCAAACGCACTAACAGTCATTTATTTATGTCGTCACTTGGGACATATATCTGTCAAGTTCTAGGTACGTCCTTTAGGTACATACTGATTCAGATACTCTAACAGCACAACGGGGCGCGGTGGCTCAGTGCTAGAGCGTTCACCTCTGGTGCTTGGGGTCCCGGGTTCAATCCCAGCCCCCGCCAAGTGAACTTTGTGGTGGACAAACACCGTGCTCGTGGGTTTTCTCGGGGTTCTCCCGTTTCCTCCCACTTTCTTCATTCCACCATTTCTTTCATTACTCATCATCATCGTCTCCTTTAGCCTAACCGGCATAACCGTTTGACGTAAAACTCAAAGATTTCATTTCATTTTCTAACAGCACAAGATATGCTAGGCATGCGCATTTAGGTATTCTAAATTCATCTCCCACATTTGATGCATTTGTTGCATCTTTTTCTAAGCGATTGTGTACTAGAAGCCACAAACGCATCAACTTTATTAGATGGCAACTGTCGCCGATCATTTGAAACTAAATATGGAAGAACCATGAAATAATGTAAATAAACACTCTTCATTTTGTTATAAGATTACATGGCAGGCAGATTTTATCTGATCCCAAATGGTTATCGTCGAATATAGGAGGTTAAAAGAGTACTCTGATTAGCCAAATTCAAAAGACCTCAACAATCTATCACTCTACAAGCCACATTGTCTTCATTGCCTCCGTGGCCAAATCTCAAGATCACGCGGCAAATAATCCAGAGGTTGATGGTTCGCGCCCATCCTAGGCTCCATTTTTTTACTTGTTTAAAATGTTGCTTAGACTCACCTTAATGTAAACGCATTATGCATATAGGCGATTTAACATATTTTGGGGCCGTAATTTAGTGGTTCATTGACGCTTACGGCATGGAAAACGTACCTAAAACATACTAGGCGCGTTCCCCAGATAAATGTCTGGCATGTTCCTAGGAACGGATATAGACGGTAACTATCATTTGCCATCCATGTGATTTCTCTCTCAGAGGTACATAAGGCACATACTGGACACATTCCCATGTACCTGAGGGAACATAATAGGCATATGCCTGCTAGGTAATTGTGCTGTTAGGGTACTGTAAGGTTTGGTACCGCGAAATTTTAGATGGCTAAGTTTTATCCCGCGAGGATCTGGCCAGGCTAGATTACGTCCGCCAAGATTTTCTTTATGTGAGATTTTGGTCTGCGAAATATTCTCCAGGCGAGATTGTGGTACATGAGATTTTGGTTGCGATGTTTTATCCGCAAATCATCAACAAATTTGTTGTATTGGATGGTCAACTACAAAATAGAAGTATGCACGAATGTGGATATATGGAGCAATATAGCTTTCTGTGTATATATTTTTATTGATTCCGTGCAATTTGTGATCATTCCACTTTGTGACAAGGGCATTACTTTTCATGTGTCAACCAAATTTGATTGAGAGTTTGATAAGATTCTTCAGCGGAAAATAATAATTCCAGTTGGCGACCAACCGGTAATTGGTTTTTTATATAAATCAGGAAAGTAGAAGTGATACACATTACAAGGTATTTTTCTATGAACTACGTAGGAAAACAAGAATAAATGTCCCTTTGTTCAAAAGTGAAGCAATTGTAGATTCCTAAGAAGTAACGTAACGCTGGTCAGGAAATTGAGTCAAAATACACACACACACACACACACACACGCATATATATATATATATATATATATATATATATATATTCTGTAAATCACGTTTTCAGTCAAAATCAAGTAAAAATATTTCATTTTTTTAACTTTGGAATACCAATATCCGGTCCAATCCTAACAGCACAATTACCTAGCAGGCATATGCCTATAATGTTCCCTCAGGGGAATGTATCCAGTATATACCTTATGTACCTCTGAGAGAGAAATCACATGGATGGAGAATGATAGTCACAGTCTATATCCGCCCCTAGGCACATGCCTGAAATGTACCTGGGGAACGTGCCTAGTATGTTCTAGTTATGTTCCCCATGCCGTAAGCGTCAATGAACCACAAAATTACTCCCCCAAAATATGTTAAATCGCCTATATGAGTAATGCGTTTACATTAAGGTGAGTCTAAACAATACTTTAAACGAGTAAAAAAAATGCAGGCCTTGCCTAGGTTGGGCGCGAACCACCAACCTTTGCATTACTAACCGTGTGCTCTACCAACTTGGTCACGGCGGCGATAGAGACAATGTTGCTTGTAGAAGAATAAATTTTTGAAGTCTTTTGAATTTGGCTAATCAGAGGGCTCCTTTAACCGCGTATATTCGACAATAACATTTGGGATCAGATAAAATCTACCCGCCATGTAATTTTATAACAAAGTGACGAGTGTCTATTTACTTTATTTCATGGTTTTTCCATGTTCACTTTCAAATGATCGGCGACAGTTGCCATCTAATAAAGTAGATGTGTTCGTTGCTTCTAGTACACAATCGCTTAGAAAAAGAAGCAACAAATGTATCAAATGTAGGAGATGAATTTAGAACACCTAAATGTAGCATGCCTAGCACACCTTGTGCTATTAGGGTATCTGAAACATTATATACCTAAAGGACGTACGTAGAACATGACAGATATATGTCCCAGATGACGACATAAAAACAAATGACTGTTAGAATGCGAATCTGAGCCAAGTATATAAATGCTATGTATGTGGTACATTGTTGCAAATGTCAATTAGCTGTAACAAGTACCTAAAACTGTAGGTAGCTTAAGTACATACTTAGCACATGAATATCATATGTGCAAAGTGTCGGGTACCTAAAAAGTAGCTGGGACACCTAAATGGCACATGCCTAGAACATCCTGTGCTGTTAGGGAAATGATCTAGACCCTCAAAAGTATTGTAATATTTATTTATTTATTTGTCTATTTATTTATTTATTTATTTTGTATATTACTGTTACGCACACGCCTAAAATGCCATGATTTCTTCTTTTATCTTCCCAGATATTTCTTTTAAAGGTATATTTTATTTTTTAAAGTAACATTTCTTACTTTGGAATGCAAAATATTGATGATAATGCTTTTAAAATAATTTTGTGTTCCTTCTGTCGTGTCTGCTTTTTTCACCTCGCAAAAATCAAGATTTAGGATCAAAAATGGTTGAAAAATAAAAATAAGGAAAGTTAACCCTGTTTGATAAGTCTTGTTATAAAATTCAAGTGAAAAGATGTGTATGTAGATTACGTTGTCTCATTTTTGACAGCGGTTAGTCTTGCCTCCCGCAACCGTTTCTTTTTCCGAATCATATAATCAGATTGCCAACTAAAATAATTTGAAGATATCCATTCTCCACATTATTAGACGAACGATCTTTTCTCATTTCGTAACCTGTTTCCCTCCCCTTTCAACGTTCTGAAGATCAGTGAGGAACAATGGTGTGAATGGATCAGGAGAGCGTGTTTATTTCTTCACCTCCACCAGTAGGAAATCAAATCCTGCTAATTCTGCAATACCTGAATGTTTTTTGCAGCGTTGTCATATTTCCTTGTAAAAAGTAATATTTGTGAACTATAAAAGCTAGTTTAAAAACAAAAAAGTGAACAGGTAGTATTTGGGTAGGTTGACATCTGGAGAAAGTTTGAACTGCATAAGACGAATAGTTCTCATAATATTTTGGAAAGAAGTTCACTATGTTACTATATAGGGACTGATTATCTCATCTCAAAACGTTAGACACGGCCTTAAATCGAAGTGCATTTGTGTCTGCTCTAAACGACTTATACAAATGCACCGTTCGAATATACCAACAGTAGAGATAAATGGAACAATTATTCCATTTTCTGAAACTGTTACAAATCTTGGTGTAATAATACATCAATTCATTGAGTGGAAACCTCACAACGCTGTATGTAAGAAAGCGTTATGGTCTTTGCATTCACTCACTAGACTAAAGAATATTCTACCCACTGAACAAAGCTACTACTTGTAAAATCTCTAATATTCCTTCACCTTGAATATTGTGATGTAAATCTATCAGACAAATGAAGAATTAGCGTACTGTTTGCAACGTACCCAAAATGCATGTATACGGTTTGCCTATAATCTCAAGCGATCAAATCATTTAACTCCATACTACAGAAAGTTGGGCCTTTTGAAACTTTCCCATAGACGTGATTTGCATCGACTCACACTTCTCATTAAGACTTTGCGCTTTCAACAACCTTCCTACTTATTTCAAAGTTTGCAACCACTAAATGTTCACCGCGATGACAATACAAGATCAGGTGTAAATAAACTACTTTCTCTTCCCCCACATTCGTGAAAATTCTACTCGAATGCGTTCTTTGCATCCGCTAACCGTGCGTGGAACGACCTTCCATCCAACACAAGACAATCTCAGTCAATCAACCTATTTAAGAAGTCGGTTGAACTGATCCTCCATAAGTCTACTAAGATGAGGCTTACTAATATCTGAAAAATTGCCGGTTTTTGTACTTCCTACATTTTATTTCTTTTGTTCACTAAATGTATGTGACTATATTATATGGTTATTTGTAGTAATCTAAGTAATCCATGTGTGCATGTGATGTGATGCGCGCGCGCGCGTGTGCGTGTGTGTGTGTATACGTATGACTGGGAGTGTTTTATATATTTTATACATATTATCATTATTGTATTACTAATCATGATACTATTGTATTACATGGTCAAGTGGGAGACAAGGCAGGAATCTTAGCTTTGCCATGTAAAATAAGACTAAATAAATAAATCATAGTATATCTATATGTACTAATGCATTCAATTTCGACATTAATGGGTTACATTGATGTGGAGGAAGATTCTTGAGAAGGGGCGGATCAAAGATTTTCGTGAGTCGGTGTAGGTCTGAGAAACAGATTACGGATCTTTTTTATATTTCACCCACTAAATATAGCCTACATTTTGAGAATCAATTTATGATATTTACCACTCATTACTAAATTTTATCAATGATAAATTAGATAATCAATCTAAAGATAAATTAGATTTGTCCGAAAAAAACGAAGCTTCCTCTGAGGTAAATAATATGGTAAAAAAATAATAAAAATATTTTCCTTGGTTGCGCCCCCTCGCCTCATTCCTGGATACGCCATTGGTTTAGAGTAAGCTTTGTCTTTACACCGAAGATATTTATACTTCATTATTTGCTTATTTGAGAACAAAGATGATTTTCGTTATCATTTTATTTATTATTTACAGTTTTGCGACGCAATTTTGATGACGTCATCACTTGTTGATAGAGAACCGGAAAAAACTGTGTCCCGCATATTTAGGTTCAAACATTCATATCCAAACTACATGCCAAATAGGATGTTGGTAGTCACTCCTGAAATATTTGTTCACTTTCTCAAAGGGTTCTACCCCAGTATAAGTGAAATTCAATGAGCGTGAACGTTTAGAAATGTACGTACTGGAATAAAAACATCTTTACCACCGACGGTAAAATCTTATTTTGTCAGCCATGTTCGGAACGTGTAAGTGCAGATCAACGTTCCAATGTAGTGCAGTGCAACACTTGTCAGGAAGTAAGCATATCGCTGCTGCGTCAAGTGTTTCATCTCGACAAGCTCTCATCGGAGAACCTACTGCACCCTCATCTTCCAGCGTCACAATAAATACACAGTACTATTTAGATTTATGTACAGCATTTGTTTCTTCTGACATATCCCTGTATAAGGTAAACAATCCCGAACTCCGAAATTTTCTTGTCAAATATACGCACTAAGTCCTCCAGAAGAGTCAACGCTTCAGAAAAGCTATCAACCTAAGTGCTTTGAAATGATACCTACCTAAGTGCTATAGCCTATTTACCTATTAACACACATAAAACGCGAAAACGAAAAACTTTGGGTGAGCATTGATGAAATTAGTGATTCTGTTATTGTTAGAAAAGTGGGAAATGTTATAGTAGGTGTACTGAAAAATGATGAAATAATTTCCAAACAACAGTCTTTGCTACCTTCTAAAAAAGTTTCAGTTACGAATCACATGACAATTGCACGTATTTAACTTTGCACATTTTGTGGCCGAATGGTTTGAAATATGACAATGTGTTACTTTTTCTGACTAATGGTGCTCCTTACATGAGGAAAGCCGGTGAAGCTCTTTCTGTATGCTACCCTAATATGATTCACGTGACATGTGTCGTACACGCGCAACATCGATTGTGTGAAAAAAAAATCCGAACTCTTTATCCTAAAGTGGACAAGTTAATGTCAAATGGGAAAAAAATCGTAAAATCGTCAACCAAAATTGAACTTTTCAAAGAAACAAATCCCGATCTTTCACTTCCTTCAGCATCCGTTATCGCGCGGTTACCTGGCTTAATGCAGTACTATATTAAGCGGAGAATTTTAAGCATTTGTGTGTGTAGTAAGTAAACTAAACCCACACGATGGTTCGACAAAAACACAGATTCAACTTTACTAATGAGCATTTGAAGTTGCTGTTGATAATTTGCACTAATAAACTTGATCCCCAATTATAAGTAATTGCTAATAGAAAGTTCCAGTTACTTAAGTATTATGTTTAATTTCATTATGTGAATTACCTGTGTATGCCACTTATTATAAGATTTTTAGGATAAATATCATATGTTTAATTTCATTTAAGTATTCAATTTCATTATGAATGTCAGTTATTTTAATTCTTAATTGGTCGTATAAAATATCGCATTATTATTTTCTTTGATTTACTTAATACATTTTGCAATTTAATCAAAATAAACTTAGTCCGGCCGGGTTGGTGGTGCTCGCGGGCCATACTTTACAGAATCCTGGTCTGTAGTAGCTGTTCCCAATTTGGGATATGCAGAGAACCTTTCAGAGATACGAGGAAAATAATTAGTACTAATAGGCACCACACAATTACCTGATTTGTGGTGTAAACAAAATATAGTCATTAGAAGTAGCTATGTAAAGGCTACTCTTAAACAAACTTATCAATGTATCTAACTTATCATATGCGAAAATACTTAACAACTAAAACACGACATCGAAAAGACTGGGAATCACTTGTCTAGGGACATGAACACGAGGAAGAAAAACTAGATAAAATTCTTTTTATATGGTTATACGTCTACTGAAAAAGAAATCTTTTTCCTGACATTCTTTAGTATGCAGTCAGGTATCAACCTTTTAAGAGCTTTCCTTTCTCTCCATTTCGTCGTGTTTCTAAAGATGATTCAGGAAGAGTTTCAGTAAAATTTATATTTCTTTACAAAAGGTAGATTTTCGAGATAAATAAAGAGGACCATGTGCATAGCCGACACGTGGACACGCAAATACGCAGTGATCTACTTGAAACTTCGTTGTTTGCATGACATTCTCCGTGGGAAGCGTCCAGGGTGTTGCACGAAGTCGCTTGGCAGTCGATATTGAGTACACGTGGTTTTCCTATGCTTAGTCACAAGGTTGTTTGTTTGTGAACTGCTCATTTTGTCACTGTCGCACGAGCTTTTAGCCAACTACTTTCTATGGTAAACAAGGGCTTGGTTCCTTAAGATATTCAGGAGTGGTTTGATTCCAAGGAAATACACGTTACATAGCAGCAACTGCTGAGGAGATTCGATCCACTGCAGGCTACATATTAGTCAAAGTTTTCGTCTTTGAAAATTACCTTTGTGGTAGTCAGTGCCAACGCCAGTTTAATTTCTTAGGGGGAAAGGCGGAGGAGCACGGATTTTTTTTTTGAGGGGGTAAGGTATTTTCTTCTCTAATGAAAACAGTTTTATATTACTTAACTTACATCACAATACAACACATCTTGGACAGCCCCGTAGCTACAGGAGAATGAGAGCAGACCCCTCCAAAATTTAGTCGTGCTCCCCAAGTGAAAGATCAACACAAATTATTTGATATGTTTTATATCAGTAATTTAGAAATATTGTTTATCGAAAGGTGCCAAATTTTCATAATTTCGGCGCTCAAATAAAGCAAAGATTGAAGTAACGGCGAGAGGGGGACATACGTAAAAGGACCACAACATAAATAAGGACTTTCAACCTAATTTCAACATTATTCACTGATTCTTACACTAGACATTGTTTGACTGACATAAACTTTTAGAATAAATTATATGATGCTTTTCATCGGAACAGGATATATTCTGAATTAAATCATGGTATAATTTGTTCCGCTGTCCTTGCAAATTTCATTGGCTTATATTCAAGATGTGAAACATATTTTTGAAGAGACCGATCGTACTAATAAACACATACGGCGTTCCAAAACCACTCACAAAACCATACTTGGATTCATGCTTAGACTAGTGACATTTTTTCTTTCATTTTTAAATCAATATTTCACATTTTGTTCCTTCATAAAGGTAACATTAGATTACAAATAGCTCCTGTTAAACAGTTTTATTGAGAATCTTAGAGTGCATATGCAATTTACACTTTGGATTCAAATGTACATGTATTATGAAATACAAATCCTCCCAAAAAATCAAATTTGTCAATCAAGAAACATTACTCACAACATTCTTGTGAATCAATGCAGCAAGTCCTTAATTTTGAATGGACTAATGTTATATAAGGAATAAGTGTTAAATTTTCCAGGTATAGTATTTTATGTCTGTTTATGTTGTTCGTCTAAAGAGCGAGTGTTTTAGAAGAAAGAAAAATATTGCGAGTTTCAAGTGGTGGTGTTTCTTGTAGCCATCTTTGCAAGATGGTATTATATGGTATTATTGCAAGTTTGTTATTCGCCGACAGAAAGAACCGAATCTTCAAAGCAATGATCCACAAGTGACCGACACGAATAGTCACAGTGACATACTGCGGTCTCAGTAGATAATATTCAGAGCAAGTTGTCAATTGCAAAAAGTACACCTAGAATCGCATTGCACAAGCGACGATATTGGGGACGAAATACTAGCTCAGCCCGCATTCTTCGTGAGTACCGTGAAACTAAGTTTGGGGGAAAAGAACAGTTTGCAGTCAGTGTTATTACATAAGGCCTTGGCTGGAACGTTCACTTTCTCGTGCTGTTTCAATCATTCGTATCAGTCGATTCTGTGAGCAGGTTGAAGGTTTAAAATCGGACACACATATAGACGAAATAATCTTCTGTATCAACGAGAAAGCTCAGTTCTCAGTGGGAGACCGTCAGATGTACGCTTCAGATCCCTCCTCTAAATGTATGTCTAATTCTATATAGCCTCTCTGTTCACTGCTAGAGTTAAATACAAATCAACCAATCAATCAATAAGTTTGAAGGAGGAACACGGTAGAAAAACTTCCACTCACAATATATACTTTTAGTGAGCTTACTCGTGGCTATAAATGCATAGTTAGTGTACACATGTTTGAGGCAACAGGCCACGGTTCGATTCCCGGTGCTTCGAATCCCACATTAGCCTATAGGATCACGCTGTGGTGCTGCAAGCGACGCTAAACTCTCATTAATAAACCAGTTACTGTCTGCCTATAAATCTCTTAATCCTAGTATTGAAAACATGTTATTAGATGAAACGAATTACGGGCTTCGGAGATTGAGTACAAGTAAACTAACATGGAACATCCGTAAAGTGTTGCATGCCTATTTCAACGAAATTTTGCAGGTAGATACTAGACAAAAAATAAAGTGACCCATATTTTTTGTTTCTGCGGAAAAACGGTTTGAAGGGGCTTAAGCCTCTTCCGAAGTATTTTCAAAAAAGCTGGAAATCTCCAAAAGAACATGAGCAATTTGCAGAAAAAGGCGTATACACATACTAGATAGAAAATTAAGGAATACGGGTTTTTTCTTTTCTGTGAGAAAGTGGTGGCATGGGGAACAACTGCCCCCACTTAAATATCTCCAAAAACAATGACAAACGCCAAAATCGACAAAATGGTACAAGTGATTCTGGGGAAATTATGCATGCAGATACTAGACTTAAAAGTAAGAAATACGTATTTTTTCGTTACTGCGGAAAAACGGTTTGAAGGGGCCTAAGCCCCTTCCGAAATATTTTCAAAAAGACTTGAAATCTCCAAAAGAACACGAACCATTTTACGGAAAAATGCGTATACACATGCTAGATAGAAAATTAAGGAATACAGGCTTTTTCTTTGGTGTGAGGAAACGGTTGCAGGGGGAGCAACAGCCCCTATTCAAATATCTCCGATAATAATGGCAAAGGCTAAAATCGGAAAAGGGCATAAACGTTTCGAAGGAAACTACGAATGCAGATACTAGCTTTAAAAGTAAAAAACGCGCATATTTTCATTTCTGCGGAAAAATGGTTTGAAGGGGCCTAAGCCCCTTTCGAAATAGCTTCAAAAAAGTTCGAAATTTCTAAAAGGACACGAACCATTTTGCAGGAAAAGGCGATTACATAGAAAGTTAAGGAATACGGATTTTTTGTTTTGTGTGAGAAAACGGTTGCAGGGGGAGCAACGGCTCCTATTCAAATATCTCCAAAACTAATGACAAAGGCCAAAATCGAAAAAGTGCACAAGCGATTACAAGGAAACTATGCATGCAGATACTAGACTTAAAAGTAAGAAATACGTATTTTTCATTTCTGCGGAAAAACGGTTTCAAAGGGCCTAAGCCCCTCTCGGAATATTTTCAAAAAAGCTTCAAATCTCCAAAAGGACAGATATAATTTGCAGAAAAATGCGTATGTATATACTAGATATACAAGTAAAATATACGTATTTGCTATTTTCTGCGGGAAAACTATTGCAAGGAGAGCCACATTTCCACCAAATTCATGCAAATAGTTTAGAAAGGTCACAATCCACAAATGATCACAAACAATTCGGATGAAAGTATAAATGCATATATTAGACGTGCAATGAAGAAATACATATTGCAAGTACTATTCACCACTTTATAACACAGACCAACAGTTTTTTAAGCACAATATCTTACGCAACAAACGTGTCATAATAATGATATTCCACAAATAAATGATGTAAAAAAAAGTGATCTCTTACACCAACCACAACGACTCACAGCATCATGTCCTCAAATGCCACATGTCGGGATGTGATTTGTGGAAAGGAAGATCTCTGCTGGGGTCTGAAATTGTGCCGGTTTGTCTGTTGTATAGCCAATGTGATACTACACGTATTTGATGACATCTTTGTATCTTGGAGAGGAGAATTGATTATGTGTCAGAGATTGTAGTTTGATTATGTTATCCCGTAGATGCAAATTAATATCAGACTGTTGTAAGATAACAGTGTCCGAAAAGCGGCGCACAAATATCTTCCACAAGCCAAAAAAGTACACATCTAGTGGTTGCATCTTCCAAGTTAAACCTTGAGGTATTGTAAGTAGCACAGTATTTTTTCTCTTCCTGTTCAATGGAGCGTAGGGTATTTTCACAATGTCCACTCCAAACGCCCAATAGAACAGTTTGACGCTGTGTTGTACGAAAGTGCACGTGCTCTAGCCAAAGACGATAAAGTTCTTTCGTGAGATTTCCTGATTTTGAGGCTGCAAGATATACGTTACGGGGGAGAAACACAGTGTTGTGCACGCGTGGGCCGAACTCCACACTTGGCTCCTTCTGAACAATGAGTAATGGTGCTAGCAAAGCACCATCGGCAGAGATGGTCGGTTGTATTGTATAACTATATGTTGTCGCAATCACGGATTGGACAACTGTCTCCACTTTCTTCATTCCCTGAGCAGCCAAGGTTCGACCGCCATGCATTTCTAGTTGGAAACCACTTTGATCGGAGTTGTACGCATTACCAGGGCCGAATTGGATAATATGGTGTTTTACATTGTCAATAAAGGCATTTACGGTTCTCAATATGTCCTCTTTAGCTTCAGACTTATTTGTCGTAGATATAAATTTCGTCACCTTTCGCGATACGATTTTGTGTGTTGTTTTACCCACAGCCAGGTATTTGATGCCTTAAATGACGGAAGGTGAAATCTATTGCTGGCCTGCAGAGCCCATTGTCGTAGATCAATATCGTGTACTGAAAAGTGTGCCTCACGACCGTCTTGGAATTGCCGAAGAACGTATTGAGATACCTGTGATATCTTATTCTTCCGTGTTCCTCCACCAATGACTTGCTTTCCCAGCGTTATAGCAGCTGCCTTGAGGTTACCTTTCTAAATTTTGCTTGTAAGAATCAAAGGGATAGCGATATTTTAATACCACTTCTCCAGTAGTTGACAGCCTTTTGTTTGTATGCAAAGGTGATGTCTGTTTGACCATTTACGGTTGTGCCGCCATCGCACTCTTCTACGTCGTCATCCACAGGAGAATATCGGGCGGTATCCTCTTCTCTGTTGTCCTTCTCAAATGTTAATGTTAATATTTCTTCTGTGACAACGTAACCATATCGTCCATTCAGTATTCCAACAAGCATTGCAATATGCGTGCTGTATCTCCTTCCTGTGCTGTTATTGGCGACTCTGGTCGATGTATCACTTCAAAAGCAACAAACAGTAAATGCAGAATGTTAGCGGGATTCATGAAAGGATTTCTCTTTAACACGCTGATGGAACAACGAATTTATATCATATACATATGAGTATCTGACGCAATGTACTTAACTTCTTGATTACATATTATGTACACAAGGTAGATATTGATATCTCATTTTGCATCAATTATCTTGAAGTGTTCTTTTGTGGTATTCATGTATCATTACCACAAGTAAACAAGTTATCGCACAAGCCAAGGACCAGATAAGTATAATTGCACATCGCCTTGTCAATTATCGGTCATATGTTTTGCATACACAGATAAAATTACTATTGGTCGAACTTATCACATGTAGCGATGAGCATGACCACCTCGTAGGCTCTCTACTGCAAGATAACATTATACATATTTCATAATATAGTTTGATATCTTCTTCTGCCCAATTATATGCACTCAACCTTTCAAACGGTTCTTCAGAATACACATCTCTCGCATTGTTTGTTCAGCAAATGAAACTTTAACAGCTTCCTGTCTGTGAGACGTAAGATATTTGTATGTCGTTTCCGAAGTTCTTTCTCTTAAGTGTAGTTTCTCCATAAGTGGGAAATATACATTGGTTCGTAATAGAAAGATATACGGGCCCCAGAAATATATGTCGGGTATGTGAAATATATGCTGGAAGTTTCTGCAAATTGTTTGTGAGGTTTTGGAGATTTAGAGCTTTTTTTGAAAATATTTCGGAAGGAGCTTTTTCCCCTTCAAAGAGTTTTTCCGCACAAGAGAAAAATACGTATTTCTTACTTTTAAGTCTACTATCTGCATGCATAGTTTCGTCGGAATCGCTTGTACCCTTTTGTCGAATTTCGCCTTTGTCATTATTTTTGTTTAAATAGTAAGGTAGATAGGGATCTCGTGCCTGTCAGATGTCAATTAACAGATTAATAATTTTCTTCTACAACAAGCAAGATTTTATTTTACATGAGTTATAGACCCAAATACAAATTCAATTTATGCTCTTTCGCAGGAGATCAATTCGACAAGCTTGGAGCCTTATATAAATGACAGCGTTTTTGGTACTAATAAAAAATACAACTTACGGTATAAATGTTAATTTTCCACCCACGTTGTGCAGATTCTGGTCGATTAGTCGATGAGATGCTGGTTGGTTGCTGACATGCTATTTGGACCTCTCCCTTACCTTTCTATGTGGTATAAATTTCGTCAGTCAGACCCTGAGGTTCTCCATAACAGCCTTGTTTGTTCACTTAATTACTTTTTATGCTACGTGACTGCCGGAGAACCTCATTAGTCTACGATAAGTGTAACCTAATTTAAGTACACATACATTTTTTGCAAATAATTACTAGAAAACAATGGTTAACTAGTGTTTAAAGCAATTGCTCTAATTGCATTACTCACATTTACTCACTGAACTCGCATTTTACACATTTTACACACAATATCTTCGTTTGTTTGTTAGTGTCTTCGTTTGTTACAATTACTCCTTTTGCAAATGCCCAGTTGTTTTGGGTGCTCACTTGTACGTACCCAGTCAGGGTCGAGATATTGTATTCTGGTGCCTCTGGAAATGTAGCTTTATCGCTGCCGCAACTTTTGGAAGCGTATCAGGGAAATAGCTCCATTAGTAAAACAGATATGAGTGCGTACTCGGTTTTCCTATGGCCCAGCTTGCATACACCTTTTGGAGGGTGCACAAACAGAGGTGTGTGTGTGTGTGTATGTGTATGTGTGTGTGTCAATATGAAGGATATGTTTCGAAAATACTGCCAAGTTGAATTAATAGTTGTTCATGTGTCTAGTGTTAAGTCTAGTGTTTTTTCTTACTTCTTCCCTACATATTATAGTGTGGTTAGTGTTCTTCAAGTATATGTTTGTGTCTGTAACAATGCAATGGTCCTCAGCGTCTCCTCGCAGTTACAAAAGCAAAAGCAGGGTTAGTACACTTATTTTCTCTCGCATTATTTTTAATGCTATTTTCCAGTTAAGTTATGTGAAACACAATGTATTCAATGTTATTAATTTTTATCATATAAGATCGGGTTCAATTCTAATACGTGGTAGAAAATGTCCTGCTTATTCAAAAACCTGATTAGAAAACAGAAAAACTCATAAACAGTGCACATTGCTGCCGTCGCTAATTACAGAATGCAGAGTAACAAAGTAGATAGATTTGAAACCCTGAGCCAGGGGTCTTCATTCTTTGAGGAGTTGTGCGGCATCGACCTTGGTGTCAATGACCGCACACTTATCTCCCTCACCTGCCCTTCTATCCTTACCCCCGGTTTCCAGTCAACCAGCGAAATCCTCAAAGACGAGATGGCAAAGCAACCATATGATCTTCAGCTTCTCCACTTAAATGCACAAAGTGCCATAAAGCACCACGATGAAATTACGGCCATTCTTAGTCCTCTCCCTGTACATGCTTTGCTGGTTTCTGAATCTTGGCTGAAACCTACCTTACCCGACTCATTAATAAACATACCCAACTACAGGACTATAAGATATGACAGAATAGGGAAGGATTCCGGGGGCGTCTTGGTATATGTTAGAGAAGACGTTAAAGTGAAAATACTAGATCAGCCCCCAGTTTATATTCCGCTTCTGCAGAATACCTCATGCTAGATCTGAATATACAAAATAAACATATTCTATTGATCTCCGTTCATCGCCCACCTAATACAAACTTTGAAAATTTTGAAGAAGTGATCTCTCAAGTTATCCCCCGGTACAGTAACATCATAATTATGGGGGACATGAATTATGATCTTTTGACGTCTAAATCCGAGGTGCTGCGATATAAAAGCTATATTAATTCTCTAAATCTTTCTTTTTGTACGTTAAAACCTACTCACACGAACGAATCGTTAATTGACCACATAATAATCTCTGATACTTGTAAAGTAACAAATGTAGGTCAAGTATCCGTGCCAGGTATAAGCCGACATGTCCTTCTTTACCTAACTTATAACATAAAATGTCCAAAATACGTTCCGCAAGAAATATATAAAAGGAACCTAAAACAAATAAATGACAACGCCTTGTACGAAGACACAAATCTCGTGCCGTGGTGCTTAGTTTACTGTGTTCCAACTCTGGATCAAAAGGTAACAATTTTTAATAGTTTTGTGCAGCAACTGTATAATAAGCATGCCCCTTTGAGAAGGAAAAGAGTGCGAAGACCCGTCAATCCTTTGATTACCGATGATATACTCGCGCTCATGGCTCTTCGAGACTCTGCCCACAGACGTCACAGAGCGGCTTTAAAACAAAAATCAAATATCTCATTAATGCTGGAAGAATATAGAAAATTACGTAACCGCTGTAATCAAGAAGTTCGTAAGGCGAAAATCGAATTTGCTAGAAGTCTCCTGAGCCATATGACTCAACCACGAGAGCTATGGCAAAAAAAAAAACTGAAGTTTCTTGGTATTGGTGTCAAAGCCAAAATCGATAAACTTCCAGAACTCCATATAGACACCATAAATAAACAGCTATACTATACACCAAATATCACACCAGATAAAATCAATGCTTTGAAGAATATTAAAAAAAAACGATCCATGTAAAAATAGATTTAACTTTCACTTCGTCACTGCTCCGGAAGTCATGGAGGCAATAAACAAAATCAAATCACCTGCTTTAGGAGCGGATGGCTTGTCAATCATTCATATTATAAAATATTACCGTTCATTACAGATGTCATTGTGCATATTTTTAATAGCTCCATCACAACCGGAGAATTTCCATCAATGTGGAAACTCTTTCGCGTTCGCCCATTGCCTAAAACTACAAATCCAACAAAAGCAGAAGATCTCCGCCCTATCAGTATACTCCCTGCACTCCCCAAAGCGTTAGAGCACATAATAAATGACCAATTAACTTAATTCCTCGAAACAAATAACATCTTAAATCCGTTTCAGTCAGGTTTCAGATATCAGCACAGCACTTACACTGCTCTAGTAAATATCACTTATGATATTCGTGTCGCAATGGATGAACGCCAAATTACACTATTGTCCCTACTAGATTTTTCTAAAGCTTTCCAAACCAGAAATGGTCATCCTCCCTCATGTTGCCCTCATGAGGGCCGCCCTCACCCTCACCTCACCCTCATTTTAGTAGTTGAGGGTGAGGGCAATAAAGTAATTGAGGGTGAGGGTGAGGGCGTCAATGGAGGGTGAGTGTGAGGGAGGGTGAGTGTGAGGGCGTCAATGGAGGGTGAGTGTGAGGGAGGGTGAGGGTGAGGGCGTCAATTGAGGGTGAAGGTAAGGGTTCATAAAATTAATTATCTTGCAACTCTTCATTTCTGCAAAATATGTTAGAAAATGTAATGTAGTTTTTTTCTTAGAATTAGTCGTCCTTCACAGAAAATCGTCATATCAATATTCCATCAGTTTCATACGCTATTCGTGCGCGAAGACAAGATGTTTCTCATAGTTTTATTACTTTTCTATATTTATATATTTTCAGTTTATAGAAATAATAATTACGAAATATATAAAAATATCTACTACAAATTTTTGCTACCGAAAATTTCAAAGTTTAACGAAAGTAACCCATTAAAAATACTAGAAGTTCTCAGGAAGTAATGTTATATATATATATATATATATATATATATATATATATATATAACATATATATTCGTTCAAGAGAAACTAATAAATATTCATATATTCATTCATTCTGAAATTGTAACTAAGAAAAAGCTTTATTTCTTCTTCTAAGTATAAGAAAAAATATATAAGAAAAGTACAAAGCTGCAAGCTGCAATAAATAACTTTATATTTAATTATCAAATAAAAATATATTTCCTGCTTTTGGCTATATACATACTTTTAGACTTCCAAACTACGCTATGCATATGAAAGAGAAGTCTTATAGAACAGCTCTGTCCGTCTGTGTGTCTGTCTGTCAACAGGTATCACATCACAATCGGTAAGAGCTATTGACAAGCGGTTTTCGGGAATCGATCCAGCATCCCAATAATAGGTTGCATCCCCTTCAACAACCTACTACTTAACAGGTACCCTCAAATCACCTTGGCAGTCAATCTGTTAAACCGGAAGTGGTAGAAATCGGAAATTTCCGGTTTCAAATTAAAGACAACGAGTAAAAAACGGCAATAGCGATCGGCAAACGGTTTCCGGATATAGGTGGATATGAAAGGAACCACCTTAACTCCTGCATTTCTACTAAAACTGGAAGTGATAGGATCCACTACTACTTCAGGTTTCATTATTTATTTTCATAAACTTAAAAGGGTAAGAGCTATCGACAAACGGTTTTCGGGAATCAATTCTGCATTGCCAGAATAGGTTCCATCTCTTTCAACAATCTTACTTAAACGGGAAGTGGTAGAAGTCGACCATATCTGCTTTCAACAAACATATTCATAACTCATAAACGAATATAAAACATAGCTAACGATGAAGCGTTCGGGTAGGAAAATTTTCGTCCACGAGCTTTCACGTCGAAAATGGCCTGAAACAAGGAGATGTGTTGTCGCCATTATTATTTAACTTCGTTCTGGAATACGCTATAAGGAAAATCAAAGATAGCAACCAAGGCCTAGAGTTGAACGGTATTCACCAGGTTATGGCATATGCTGATGACGTAAATTTAATAGGTGATGATAGGAGAACAATAGAAAGAAATGCAGAGATCTTATTAAACGCTTGCAGGGACATGGGTTTACAAGTAAATGCAGAGAAAACTAAATACATGGAAGTGCGCCAGGATCGTAATACAGCAAATTATGGATGCGTTAAAATATTAAATAGTACTTTGATAAAGTGGATAGTTTCAAATACCTAGGATCAATATTAACAGATGAAAATCATATTCACGGAGAAATTAAATGTCGACTAAAAGCAGGGAATTCGTGTTACTATTCGGTTCAAAATCTCTTGTTGTCGCGAATTCTGTCGAGAAATTTGAAGCTTAAAATATACAAAACGGTAATCATGCCTGTTGTTTTGTATGGCTGCGAAACATGGTCACTTACTCTGAGGGAAGAACATAGACTGAAAGTATTTGAGAACAAGATCCTGAGACGAATATTCGGACCCAAGAGGAACGGGAATGGCGAAAACTTCATAACGAGGAATTACATAATTTATACGGTTTACCCAGCATTGTTAGGGTCATCAAGTCTAGGAGGCTTAGGTTAGCAGGTTATGTAGCTAGAAGGAATAAAGTAGAAACGCTTTCAAAGTCTTGTCTGAAAGACCAATCGGAAAACGACCATTAGGAAAACCTAGGCGCAGATGGGAGGACAATATTAAGATGGATCTCGCAGAGATTGGAATACAAAGTAGAAACTGGATGCAGTTAGCTAAGGATAGAAGTCAGTGGAGAGCTTTTGTGAACGCGGCATTGAACCTCCGGGTTTCATAGGCCATAGAGTTAGTTAGTTAGTTAGTTAGCGATAAAGAGTTTTCAGAAATCGATTTAAGGTCTTAATGTGACAAACCACCTGTACTCTTGTATTTCCACTAAAATCGGAAGTGGTATAAATTCACTACTACTTTTGGGTTTCAATATTAATTTTCCTAGACCTAAAACGGTAAGTCGTATCGACAAATGGTTTTCGGGAATCGATTCAGCATCCCAAGAATAGGTTCTATCTCTTTCACCAATCTTCGAGTTAAACCAGAAGCTATGTTGAACCACTTCTGGTTTCAACAATATTGGTCATAACTGAAAAACGGTAAGAGCTATTGAGAAACGGTTTTTGGGAAACGATTCGTCGTACCAATAATAGGTCCCATCTCCTTCGACAACCTAATATTTAAATCGTAAGTTGTAGAAATCAACTACTTCCGGTTTCTACTATTTCCAGTTTTACTATTGAATTTGTATAGTTTGGAAATTTACCGTAGTTTCGTACTGTAGAACGATACTCGCTTGTTCTATCATATAATTCTTGTGTTATCAAATACTAGGTTTATTACCAGGTACTCAATAATATTTATATATTTTTCCATTATAGGACCTAGAAAGTTGGAAGATTATAATTTGCTGTAATGTCATATTTCTATTCATGGATTCGATCAATATCATGGCTTAATGAGGAGTTAATACTTGATAGTGAATATTTGTTTAGAATGGAAAATTTTCAGAAGTGGGAAGTTTTAAGCGGAAAATTTTCCACTTCACATCACTAGTTGTAGGGATGGTTTCAGTAGAGCAATTGTTAATATGTACATTTAATGGACGGAACAATGTAAAGGAGATTCTTTCTTGTAGGGTAGAAATGTTTTATTTGTAGCTGCACTTTATTTGAAGGAGCGCCAAATGAACTTTGTGTTGGACAAACACCGTATGCGGTGGTTTTCTCGTGGTTCTTCCGTTCCCTCCCACTTTCTTCAAAAACAGGTTTGCACAGAGATGGTCATCCTCCCTCATTTTGCCCTCATGAGGGCCGCCCTCACCCTCATCTCACCCTCATTTTAGTAGTTGAGGGTGAGGGCGTTGGAGGGTGAGGGTGATAAAGTAATTGAGGGTGAGGGTGGGTGAGGGGGAGGGGAGGGCGTCAATGGAGGGTGAGTGTGAGGGAGGATGAGGGGAGGCCGTCAATGGAGGGTGAGTGTGATGGAGGGTGAGGGGCGTCAATTGAGGGTGAGGGTGAGGGAGGGTTAGGAAAAATGACCATCTCTTCCAAACTATAGACCATGACATACTGATTGCCAAACTGTCTTCTTTCTACAACATTTCCCAGTCAACTTTATCTTGGTCTAGCTCTTATTTATCAAATAGAAAACAAAAAGTTGTCACTAATAACATATGTTCCAATACGAAACTTGTCCCATGTGGAATCCCGCAGGGCAGCGTCTTAGGACCTCTTCTGTTTTCTTTATAAATCAACGATTTACTTGAACACATCACCCATTGTAAATATCACTTATATGCAGATGATATACAATGCTATTCAACCACTAATCGCCTAAATTTAACCACCGCGATGATCACTTAAACAGTGATATTGAAAGTATCTGCATTAGTGCAGGTAACAATGGACTGTAAGTAAACCCAACCAAATCAAAATTTATCATGCTTGGTTCTCGTAAACTACTCTCCACAATCAATATTACAAGCCTACCGAATGTTCTTGTAAACAACGTAGCCATTCCTGTAAGCGATAGTGTCAATAGCCTAGGACTCCAGATCGATAAATTCTTAAATTGGACAGACCATATTAATAGAGTATGCAAGAGAGCTTACGGCTCCCTTCATTCTCTTCAGCGTTTAAAAAACCTTCTTCCGGAATCTATTAAAGCGTCCCTGGTTCAATCATTGGTAATCTCCCATTTAGATTATTGTGATGCATCATATGTTGAGTTAACCAAAGATCTGGCAAAATGTTTACAGCGCATTCAGAATGCCTGCGTTCGCTTCATATTTAATAAAACGCGCTTCAACCACATCTCCACTATTCCCTTCTGATACATGTGTATGAACGTATACATTATACACAATCACTGAAGTATGTGCATCATTTTATCTATACATAGTCAATCATAGGAATATATTTTATATGTTATATATAACCAAGATTGATTTCTTTGTTTCTTTGTTGCTTGTTTATTTTAGTGTTTATTTTATATGTAATAAGTTTCATTTTCACTTTTCATGTTTTGTTTTCTGTATTGTTCTGTATTGTCTATGGTCTGTATTGTTTTCGGTAACTCTTTAACGTGCCTAAGTGTATATTCTTCTTATTCTCGTCGTGAAAAAAACTCTATTATGAGATCCGACTGTAAAAGAAAAATGTAAATGGTTGAGTGGAAGAAAAGGTTATGCCTTAACTCCGCCATTTTAAATAAGAAATGAATAAATACAACGCCACCCCACACATTAATGCGCCATCGGTGTTGCCGATTGACTTCTATCACCCAGTGAAGGTTCTCCGCTGCCCAATAATGTGCATTGTGGATATTTGCGTTTCCATTACTGCAGAATGTCGCTTCATCAGTCCATAAAATGAAGTGAATGAAATTCGGATGCTCTCTCAGGCGATTGACCACACTACCTTGATTGATACCACGATATCGTGCGATCTGCCACGAAGATACATGAAGATTTACTGCAATAGCGGCAAGTATATCAATGACAACGTCTTCATTTTGTACGACTCTTCTCCGGACACCATAGCGTCCACGCATGTTGCCTGTCTGCCGCAATCGTGCTGCTAATCTCCGCAGCAGACTGTGGGAAATTGTTTGTCGCTGTGGATAGCGTTCAGCGTATAATCGAGCTATGCCTCCAAATTCGTATACCGCATGAATGTTATTTACTACTGACACTTCCTACTACAATCACTCAAACATCAACACAATCAAAGAGGTTTCACTGCTTGTGGGAGTTTCGTATTCGTCCAGTCACGAGCTTGTAATGCACAGGGGTAGTATAACTCAATGCACGACACCATGTCCAGTACACGGACCACCTTCACTCACTGCAGAGGTAAATCACTCTCGGACACTACACGCTTGTGTTACCTGTTTTAGCTACATCATCGCTCCTTCTGCCCTCTGTCTGACTTAGCAGCAACCGCTTGTTCGAGGCAACATAGACTATGTCTTGAGCAAGGTTATGTATGTAGTAGCTACTGGATCTACAAGAGTACCATGACACAATCACTGACAACGATAAATGAGTGTGCTGTTCGAAACAACAACAAACAAGCCCACAACACATGCTCCCGGATTTGGGAGATATTTTATATTGTACGTAAAGTGAAATGATAATATTATCCCAGACCTGAACTTCATCTATGTGGCAAATTTGATCGAGATCGGTCTTGTGGCTCAATACTTATGAAGACACAAACATAGCTCTTGTGTATATATACAGAGAGAGAGAGAGAGAGAGAGAGAGAGAGAGAGAGAGAGAGAGAGAGATTTACAATATGTGTGCAAATATGTATCTTAAAACTGAAAACAACAAGATGTGTAGGGCATGGAGTGAACTGCCCTAAACATTCAAATGGGTAAGGTGGAGGGAAAGATCATGCAAATTTTATTAATTAATGTTAGTTAATATGCAATAATCTAAATGAATCTGGAAATGTCGGTAGAGCATAAATAACAAATTATTATTTAATTAAAGAAAATGAGAACATTTAAATTTTGAAAGAAGGATATTCTGAATTTACGAGTGATAAATCTCATTTTCTAAACAAAATGAAGTGCTATTCCCAGGGTCTTCCTTGGTTTTAACTTCATTGAAGCAAATACCAATAATGTCACATATAACTATCATACACTGACAGACAGAAGCTATAATTCGCTGATTATCTGCTCCTCTGGCAATGCTGTAAAGAAAAGAACATAAAACAAATAATCCAACACATAGCTGTGATGTCTCCCAAGGTGTAGGTAGAAGAGAAATTCCATACGTTTTCAGATGACAAACTTTTAATTAAAAAAAAAAAAAAAACATTCACAATCACCAATGAACACTGTATGAGTAGATAATACGTATCCGAGTAATATGGATTAGATTTGTGATAATTATCAGTTTGTGCACACGCGTTATTGCTCCTTCCAATTCGGCGCTGATCCCGTTCTTCCGTTTACGGGACTGTCTTGTTACTCCTTCACCGATGGTATCGCCTCTTCCGTTCCGGCAATACTTGCTGGAGCTCTTCTTATGTCCATGTGGATGATCCCAAAACACCTTAGTATGTCATTCCTACTATGTACAAGTCCTTCTCGTAGAAAATGACTATGTGTACTTCGAGAAATTTGAATCGTGTCTCGATTTCACTGTATTTACAACTAACTGAACGATGTATAAGTAATTCAGTCGCACCGTCTGTAGATCATGTCTACCCACGATCTGATTAGATTTTGCATAAAATTAACTTCATGCACACGAATCTAACACTGTTTATATACATACAAGATGACACGACGCATTATTTACAATGGAAGTCTTTCACGTAGCACAGTTCTGAAGGCTTTGGTCAATACGCTGGACCTTCACTAGCTTCAAGGAAGTATGTTGATATATATAATTTGTATAAAACTATATAGCCAGTTTCGACATTTTTCAACTATCAGTTGAAACAAAAAAAAAATCACTCGAGTAACCATTACGAGTTCAAAACACAGTTCGAAACACACTCGAGTAACTATTACGAGTATAATTCAAAACAAGTTCATCTCCAAACTGGAGAATTACTTTTACTCTATATTGTGATATGCTATCTACTCTCTTGTAAAGAGAGTCAACTTTCACGAACTGAACTCTAAACGAAATTTCATCCGCACGGTCAACGAACTAACCACCAACTAACTCTCTTCCGCCCTTTTCGTATATATAAAACTATCTATTTCTTTACTTCCCTGAGACTCGCTTCTAAGCACACTTCTTTCTTATGAAGGGGATGGTGCGGAAGGGTGGAAGCATCTTGGTGCCATCAAGTCTAGTGACTACACCTCGTCCTATTCTTTTGCTAATAAATAATTTACTTTTGATTAATGTTCTGTTTTAACATTGTAATCTAATATGGTAAACTTGTACCCTCAAATTGATGCCTATCATACTGAGTTTCCTTACTTCGATCTATGTTAAATTTTAATTTGAACATGCTAACTATTTACAGAGGTAACTTTTAGCAGACATGTTTATAGGGCGCATAGTGGTCTGAGAGTCACTGACCTCTGGTGGCGGAACATCCAAACCACTCTCAAAACACTACTCAGCCTGTGTCCGTGCTAGCTGTGGAATTTTTACAAATAGCAACACAAGTAATTAGATTTAGAACTGATATCACTTAAAATACATCTTCCTTATTGATTTGAAGCATATATATGTGATTGTCATTACATGTCATATCAATATTTTTACACAAACACTCTTTTCCTATTTTCTACTGCTTGAGAGGAATCACCTGGTTGCTGCTGTTACATACCATGTTCCTCCCTTCACAACATCACACGAGGATACAAATAAAACCAAAATAAGCTTTGTATTTATGTTTTGTAAATAGACTGAGACGCGGAAAAGCAAGGCTAAGGAATACTAGAATATTCTACTCATTCGAGAATACATAATAACTTAAGAAGAAGATGACTGTTTTCTTTAGTTTATTTACAAGGGGTGAAGGTCGGTGGAGGGAATGTCCTTAGTTCCAGCATTCTGAAAATACAAGGAAGTTGAATGAAAAATTATAGGCTCGTTTTTACTTGAGATGTCTTGGACGCGCTCTCAGTAGATATCATTAAATCTGGCCAGAAACTTCGTGGTTCACACCTATTGTTACTGATATTTTTGCACGGGGGTATGAAAAATTATGTTGCTTTTACCACAAAGAAACTCTAGTCTGGGTGTCGTCAGTACAGACTCAGATGACATCGTTGTCAACTTGAAAATTTATTCTTATTTTCATTTTCTTCGTTGTTTCTCAAGAAGAAATAAGAAAAAAACTTTCCTTTTTCACCAGATACCAATATCTTTCGGGTGGCAATACTGCTACACAAACATCTGCGCTCACTCGACTTGAGTGCAGAAACTTTTTTTTTTTTTTACTGGATTCTGCTTCTTTTGTGCTGTAGATATTTCCTCTGTATTTCATTATTTCGATGCAAGTATATTATTGAATCCAAACAAACAATCTATTCACATACCTAATTACAATACTACCTAATTCTGAACAGTCATCTCCTTATGTTAATAAAAAAAACAGGATAAAAATTGATAAATAAAACGAAAGTACCACTAATCCCTTGATATGCAAAACAATTAATAAAATATACTAATTTAAATATTGATATGCAAATAACCTAGCTATGTGTGCCTTACACAAAGAGCACGTACAATCAGTGGCGGCGTAAGGGCTGGGCGAGCGGTGCCCCTGCCCCGGGTCCCACTGCGTGAGGGCCCCCGACGGTAGGTCAAAAATAATTACTAAGAAACCTTGTTAGTGTGAGCCTTATAAGGGCCGTCAAGGTTTATAATACACACCTTCCCTAAAAGTAAACGCAATTAAAATCAATATTACACCAAATAACGGATGAAAACAAAAATATCTGTCAAATAAAGCTAATGAGTGCCGGATTTCCCTATAAGCTAAACAAGCTATAGCTTCGGGCCTGGAAGGTAAAAAAAAAATTTTGTCCGTATTCTCGATTTCTCGTTTCTCTATACTCTTCCAAATATGAATATCAATTCCGTATAATTTACGATAACAACTCTCTAAATATTCATAACTTTCTATCTACGTCCTTATAAAGTACTTGCTCGTAATGTCTAGGGTATATGGTTCATATCAAAGAATATTAAATGAATTTTTCGAGAAATTAACTAGGTGATTATTCGTTTATTTACAAATAGAATTCTCTAATTTAAAGGTAGGGTACTAACTTTATCTCAGGGCGCCACTCCGCCCTATATGCACTCTATCTTCCTTCTTACCCTTCCCCAATAACTAATGGAGAAAGGAAGTATTTTAATCTAAACTCTAGAAATCCTAATTTCCTTATTAATCAAATTACTCTCTATTATAGCAGGGACCTGTGGAAATACGGTTTACAGAATTCAGTTATTCCTGGACCGTACTCCTTACTTTTAAAGACGGGACCTTGACTCATAGGTCACTGTCTGGCCTAAACCTGTCTCTGGGACTCCAAGATAAGTCCACAAAAGGATTCTATCTAGCTTAAACAAATAATCATATAGGATAGGTTGGTTTTTAGGGATAGGATTGTCAGCCTTTGCTCACGGCTCTAAATTTCCTTTCGCTCAAGGAAATAAAGGAATTTGGTTAAATACTCACTCTAACACTCTCTTAAATGAAAGTTGCAGTGAGAAATCTCTAATCTCTTACAGCACCTAATTATGCTATAATTACATAAGCAGGGATCGAACCCAAACGCATTTGGATTTTAAAATTAATGTTCCTCCACCACTAGGACGGAACCAAAACCTCGAGTCTATACGTGCGTCACTCACCTCCGCCATAGACCCTTAGGAAGCTTATATACTCCCATTCTAAACAAGCAATAGTAATCCAATAGCCTCTGTTATAGGCGTAGGATTAAGCATCTAAAAATAACAACTTATTTCCTAAATCCCTATCATTTGAATATCCTATCTAAACGGCCAAAGCTCAATTGCTTAAGCAGGCATCTGTAATGTAGTAGAATCACTATTCTCTCTACATACAGTCTCTAACTAGAGGGGACTCTCTCCAAACTGCACTATTCTCTTACAGTGCAGCGGACTGGCTGGCCAAGATCCTGCATTCAGGAATCCTCAAAACGCACAGCCACGAAGATAGGGGAGGCAGCCTTTTTATACGGTTTGGCCTGCTAAAAAAATAGCAACAAAAAATCTTTAGAAAGTTTTTTAGCGCCAACTACTCGAAATGGAAAATTCCCAGTAAGGGAGACTGAAATACAATGGATTTAGCAGCTAGCCTCCTCGACAGGCTTCAAGAGAAAAAGTTAGCATGGAAAAAAGCAACGATTAGCACTAGCTAAACTGTAAGTAATAATATGAATAATTCTTAAATAATAGGGGATGATGCTCTAATATATATATATACATAAATATACAACATAAATTGATTAAATATTTCCTTACACTAATAATAATAAAATAAATGAATAAATATATACCAATAATTAATATACTCCAGGCCTGGATTTCTAACCTATAATTAAACACAATTATTAAATAGAGCAATATTTAAATTATATCATTTATATTTGAATATAATATCAGCAAGGTCGCAAGACGTACCTTGCATATAACCCCATCACAAAAAAAGAAAGAAAAAAGAATATTATTCTCACTTGTTACTTTGAGTATTCAGTTTATAGTCCGGATCAGTCTTATATTTCAAAAAATTTTTCATCACAACACTATCACAATCACAAAAAAAAAAAAAAAAAAAAAAAACAAATTTTTCATTTAATTTCGTAACGACTTAAAATTTTTTTAGGGAGAATTTCCCTTCAGTTCTTAGTCTCGTGACCGTCTTTTTTTAAAAAAAAAACATAAGCAAAAAAATTAATAATTTCCCATTTAATTCAGTATTTGTTCACTTCACTTGTTCACTCACTTGTACTGATTTTCGGTTTATCTGCACTACCGACTTGCAGATTGCTGTTCACTAGAAGTCCAACTTCCTTTTTGCCGTCTCGACTCCGTTCACAGTACCTGATAAGTCTAAGTCCTTACCTGGTGTTAAGGGAAGGTTATCTAATCCCTCACCATCAGTGATTAGATCCAAGAAACAACCATCCTCGACAATAGCATCTGGATTACTGGAAGAATCTTTCGAACTCGGTCCACCAAGGTTGGAGTCCTCTTTCGTGAAATTAAACTTTTGCAACGATTTTTGATATTGAAGTGCTCTAATGTCCTTCAGAGTATAGCCTGGGTCAGCTACTCGAACTTTCTTAGTACTGCTGTTATTTAACTGTGAAAAACGCATACGACGCTTATTGTTTCGTGAAGCATCTACGTGACACAATAATTCAAGTTCAAAACTTGCATCTGCTTTAGGACGAGCAGCAACGTACACACTACGTGTAGGTTTCTTAAATCCGTTCGACATTTTTTCAAAGCTTTGAGACTACAGACAACGATGTTTACAGAAAACGACGAGACGAGAAACTGTGATCTTGGCCAGGCTTGTTCCCTAAACTAGCTAAATTTCTCTAAAAAAGAAAAAAAATAACAGCACAAAGAATCTTTTTTTTTAAGCTTAAATTACTACGTCTGTGGGATGTTTTATTTTCCCCCAACTTTACTTTCTCTTTCGTCTGGAAATAGTGTTTTGGCAAACTCTGGCTGTAGTTCACGGACCTTCTTACAAAATTCTGGGGCCATAAAAACAGGTTTGATCATGTCAGCGTTTGTCTTGACTGTTCTACCACTGTCTTGATTCCGAATTATATAAGTATTTGCAGCTAACTGCTTTTCGATCTTCCAAGGACCGCTGTATCTCGGTAATAGGCCTGCACTCACTTTATTAGTGGGGGAAGAAAGCCGTATTATCCGCCACCATACCATCTGACCGGGTTTGAATGGATTCGGTCGTCGACCTCTATTGTAAATTTGTTTTCTGTCAGCATGTTTTCGTCTCTGTACCTCATTCGCGCGTTTGTAAGCAGTCTCCATTCTCAGTTGGATTTCCCGAACATATTCACAATAATCTGGCTCCTCTTGAACTTCTTCTTTCTCTTCTTGGGTTTCATATAACGGGTGTTTAAAAGACCTTCCAAAGAATAGAAATGCTGGGCTGTATCCCGTAGCCGAACAAACTCTGGAATTTATTGCAAATTCAATAAGTTTAATATCTCTCGCCCAATTTTCATGCTTGTTAGCATACATGCCAAGTATTGTCTTTACATCTTTTATCATTTTTTCGCTTTTATTTCCCTTTGGCCTATAAGCGATAATAAAATGACATCTTGTCTTAAGCAGACTCATTGTTTCTCTCCACAATTTTCCTGAAAATATTGAGTGATTGTCACTAGATATTTGAGAATAAGGTCCAAACTCCGAGAAAAAAGTTAAAAGACAGTCTACCATTGTCTTTACAGTAAGTCTTCTGACAGGATAAATCTTTACCAATCTTGAAAATCCATCAACAAGGACTAATCCATATCTATATCCTCCTATTTTACTCGGCACTAAGGATCCAAAATTATCGACATACAAGATTTGGTTAGGCCTAACAGCTAATGAAGATTCCATAAACCCATACTTAGTATTAGTATTTTCCTTGTATAAACTACAGGGAACACAAGCTTTGCAAAAATTTCGTACATCGTTACGCATACTTGGCCAGAAGTAAGCTTCCCGCAATTTTCTTAGCGTTTCTATCCACGAAGGATGACCTGATTCTTTAATTATATGAGCCATCACACAGAGAGTTGCTCTCAATGAATTTGGGATCCAAACCACATCCCTAACTTCATCATTTACTCTCAATCTTCTTTTCAGAATTCCATTCTCGTCTATAAAACAATTTCTCTCCAGTCTCTTAAATTTTTGTCTCAGCTTACTTGAAACTGACACCTTATCTTCCTTTAAGAAAGCAATGAATTTCGAAATAAAAGAATCTCCATTTTGATTTTCTCTAAGTTTATCTAAATCTCTGATTTGCGAGAAGTCTGCAAAATTATTTTCTTCCTCTTCTTCTACTAACATGCAGTAAGGTAATTCCGATAGCATTTCTCTCTTTTCTTCTAGAGAAAATTTTCTAACTTTGCTTACGTTTAAGTTCCTTTTTCTCTTCTTTTCCTTCATTTGTTTCTTTAATAGTTTTATTTCCCTAAAACTATTATAATCAATGAGTAAAACCTCAGACGTTGGTAGCTCCTGAACGTCTACTACTTTTCCTTCGCTTGTCTCTATCTTTAGAAAACCAGAATCGTTTTCAGCTTCTAACGGTAATAATTCATTAGCCTCTTTGCTCCCCTCAAACTCTGGACCTTCAGTGTGCGAGTTTTCGAGACGAGACAGAAAATCTACGGGATTTGTCTTCCCTTGCTGAAATTTCAGCACAACTGGAAATCTCATTATTCTTGTTAACCACCTCTGTACAAGCGCTGGTACTTTCATAGATTTTATTAGTGATAAAATCGGTCTATGATCTGTATATACATAAATGACAGGAGCATGAATCAAATATAACTCGAACTTCTCAAGTGCAATAACAATGGATAAAAGCTCTAGATACGTAGAACTATATTTACTTTGAGTGGGAGATAACTTTCTAGATCCATACGCTACTACTGCTAAACGGCCCTTATCATCCTTTTGGCAGAGGGTGTACCCAGTAGCCACCGAACTTCCGTCCACATATAAGTAGAACGGGTCATCTAACTTCGGTAGAAGTAATTTAGGATCTTTGGCTAATTCCTCCTTTAGTTGCAATAACGCTTTCTCGTGCTTTTCTTCCCATTTAAATTTTGCATCTCGCTTCAACAAATCTGTAAGCGGTGAAACTATCATAGCCATATTTGGTATCCGAAAGTGAAAAACCTGGAAAAATCCCAAGATCGCTTGAAGCTGTTTTACATTCTTCGGCCTAGTAATTTGCTGTGCCATCTTTAATTTCTCCGGAGTGCATGTTATTCTACCGGGACTAATAGTATATCCCAGAAATTCTATTTTCTGCGTAAAAAGAACTGCTTTATCCGGGTTAAGGGTAAGTCCTGCATCGCTAATTCTCTTTAACGTTTCTTCAAGAGTTTCAATTAACTCATCAGGTGTTTGACCGCCCACCACTATATCATCATAGAATGAGATGACCTTAGTATAATATAGTTCCTTTAAAACCATTTGCATCAACCTGGCTAAAGCAAATGGGTAATTACATAATCCATAAACTCCTCTAATGAACTGATACGTGCCCAAATGAGTTATAAAACCTGTATACGGTTGAATTTCTTCATCTAATTCAATCTGAGCGAAAGCATATGATAAATCAAAACATGCATAGAAATTCATCTTTCCTAAGTGAGTTAGGGCTTCCATTATACTTGGCAAACCTACTTTTTCCTTCTCTGTTAGTTCGTTAACTTTTCGACTGTCTAAAATGACCTTGAAACTACCATCCTTTTTCTTATGCAAAATCGGGCAGCTTACGTACGGAGTACTCGCCTTTTTTATAATTCTATCTTTTTCCATTTGATCTAACACTTTCTCCATAATCTGTCTTTTCTCTATAGACATAGGTCTAAGCCGACAAGAAAAGGGTTTGGGGTTTTTAATATTTATATGATGTTTCATTAAATGTGTAACTCCTGGTTTGTCTGAAAAAGCGTTCTTATATTTTTCCAAAATATTTCTCATTTTATTTTTTCTCTGTGGGTCTAAACTAACATTGTATAACATCTTTTCTATAAGCTGGCTGGGGGCATTCTCAATGACCGCACAAGGGACATTTCCCTCCCCTCTACTTTTATGAGGTTTGTCATACTCGCATACCGCCATCCCTCCGTTCTCAATACACCATCCTCGGAGCGATGTACACAAAACAATCTTTGCCCTCGCCAGGTAATCTCTTCCTGCAATTATGGGTTTCAGAAGGGAAGATACCACGTGGAACCGCTGCTTAATTTTATGGCCGTAAAATTCAACTTCTACGAGCACACTCTCTAAGGAAGTCGCTGACCCACTCGCTAGACTTAAATACAATGGATCTTTCTTAAACTTCGCCCCTCTCTCTCTCCACAAATTTGCTTCGTTTTCGTCAACAAAGCTCAGTAGGCTGCCAGAGTCGCAAAACAAGAATACCTCTCTATTTAATATTGTCGCTTTTATTAGTGGCTCTGTTCTCCACCCTTGAGATTCCTTTTTTGCTTTCGATGCAATAAAAAAGAATTCTTTCTTTTTCCTGACGCACCATCGTTTCCCTCTTTACAAAGAGTACCGTTATCCCTCATTGATGTTGACAAACTTTTTGAAGTTCTCTCTCGATCCTCTGGAATTACGAATCTCGTAAGAAACGACTCATCGCTAAAGCACCATGAATTTTTCGCAAGGTAAAGATCTATCTTTGCTTCTGATAGAAAATCAGCACCAAGCACTAATTCAATAGAAGCGTGAGAAAGAGCATAGAATTTATGCGTAAATTTCCTCCTTTTTATGAAAAAAGTTGGCATAACCACAAGACTACAGCTAGCTTCACCTGTAGCTAACAAAATCTTTTCATTTACTTTTTCCGACTTCGCTCCTTTCTCAATCCATTTTTTCGCGGTCTTAATATCAATTAATGAAATAAATTATCCACTGTCCAAGTAACAGTCTTTAATCTGTCCGTAAAATTTCCCAAAAAGATAAGGAGGTGCATTTTTCCCTCTAGCAAGTTTTCTAGGAAATCTAGTGACCGTAGCTGCAATATTTTCCCTTTTCCCGTGGTTCTCAACCTTTTTCTTGCTGGGGCAAACATAGCTTTTGTGCCCAAAACCTCTACACGCATGACATTTAATTTCAGCCTTACTTGGTCCCTCTTTTTTACTTTCTCTCTTTTCATTTGTTTGCCTGCTAAAATATGCTGGATTTAATGCTTGCGGCCTAATCGGGGGGACTGACTCAGTGCCTATCTCTCTACTATTCACTGCAGCCAATTGGATACTTTCTTCCTTCCCTGCGCTATGCTGCTTAGCATAGTTATAATCTTCTAATAAATACGCTTGAATTTTCAAGGCGTATTCCTCCAGCTCCCTTAAGTTTACAAATTTCCTATCATGAAGAAATTGTTTATACTTAGGGTGTGCTTTACTTACAATCTTAGCTATCTGTTCTACCTCCTCAACTGGATTTTTCATACGAGAGAAAAGCAATGCCGTTTCTCTAATAAATCTTGAGAACGATTCGTCCGGTCTCTGAATTCGTGTCGCCAATTGAGCTTCAATTTCGCTTTCATAATTAAAGCTAAAATATTCCTGTAGTAGACTATGCCTAAATGCAGTAAAATCTGCAAATTTCGACTTGAAATTAAACCATTTACGGGCGTCAGCAACTAAGGCATTTGGAATAACTTTATCTAGCAATTCATTCATTGTCATGTTTTTGCTCTTGGCAAAATCTGTCAATTCGTTCGAGGAAATCGAATGGATTCTCCGATACTTGTCCTGAGAACTTCGGTAACGGTAGTTTTATTTCATCCAAACTACTACATTTACAATTTCTGTGCTCATTATTTTCTTGACTCCCCTCTCTAAGCTTACGTATTTCCTCTACTATTTGGTCTATTCCCAGATCAATATCCGAATCTATCCCTAAAGCGGATTTTAACAAGTCTAATTCAATTACGTTCTCCATTTTCCTCCTACGTCTGTTTCTCGGTTTCATTTAATTTCTATTCCGGACGAGAATTCCCCACTTTTGGAAGGTAAAAAAAAAAAATTTGTCCGTATTCTCGATTTCTCGTTTCTCTATATCTCTTCCAAATATGAATATCAATTCCGTATAATTTACGATAACAACTCTCTAAATATTCATAACTTTCTATCTACGTCCTTATAAAGTACTTGCTCGTAATGTCTAGGGTATATGGTTCATATCAAAGAATATTAAATGAATTTTTCGAGAAATTAACTAGGTGATTATTCGTTTATTTACAAATAGAATTCTCTAATTTAAAGGTAGGGTACTAACTTTATCTCAGGGCGCCACTCCGCCCTATATGCACTCTATCTTCCTTCTTACCCTTCCCCAATAACTAATGGAGAAAGGAAGTATTTTAATCTAAACTCTAGAAATCCTAATTTCCTTATTAATCAAATTACTCTCTATTATAGCAGGGACCTGTGGAAATACGGTTTACAGAATTCAGTTATTCCTGGACCGTACTCCTTACTTTTAAAGACGGGACCTTGACTCATAGGTCACTGTCTGGCCTAAACCTGTCTCTGGGACTCCAAGATAAGTCCACAAAAGGATTCTATCTAGCTTAAACAAATAATCATATAGGATAGGTTGGTTTTTAGGGATAGGATTGTCAGCCTTTGCTCACGGCTCTAAATTTCCTTTCGCTCAAGGAAATAAAGGAATTTGGTTAAATACTCACTCTAACACTCTCTTAAATGAAAGTTGCAGTGAGAAATCTCTAATCTCTTACAGCACCTAATTATGCTATAATTACATAAGCAGGGATCGAACCCAAACGCATTTGGATTTTAAAATTAATGTTCCTCCACCACTAGGACGGAACCAAAACCTCGAGTCTATACGTGCGTCACTCACCTCCGCCATAGACCCTTAGGAAGCTTATATACTCCCATTCTAAACAAGCAATAGTAATCCAATAGCCTCTGTTATAGGCGTAGGATTAAGCATCTAAAA
This sequence comes from Thermobia domestica, assembly GCF_964235325.1. NCBI lineage: Eukaryota > Metazoa > Arthropoda > Insecta > Zygentoma > Lepismatidae > Thermobia > Thermobia domestica. Next base: position 199,243,206 of record NC_137456.1, on the reverse strand, counting down.
ATAACAACTTATTTCCTAAATCCCTATCATTTGAATATCCTATCTAAACGGCCAAAGCTCAATTGCTTAAGCAGGCATCTGTAATGTAGTAGAATCACTATTCTCTCTACATACAGTCTCTAACTAGAGGGGACTCTCTCCAAACTGCACTATTCCCTTACAGTGCAGCGGACTGGCTGGCCAAGATCCTGCATTCAGGAATCCTCAAAACGCACAGCCACGAAGATAGGGGAGGCAGCCTTTTTATACGGTTTGGCCTGCTAAAAAAAATAGCAACAAAAAATCTTTAGAAAGTTTTTTAGCGCCAACTACTCGAAATGGAAAATTCCCAGTAAGGGAGACTGAAATACAATGGATTTAGCAGCTAGCCTCCTCGACAGGCTTCAAGAGAAAAAGTTAGCATGGAAAAAAGCAACGATTAGCACTAGCTAAACTGTAAGTAATAATATGAATAATTCTTAAATAATAGGGGATGATGCTCTAATATATATATACATAAATATACAACATAAATTGATTAAATATTTCCTTACACTAATAATAATAAAATAAATGAATAAATATATACCAATAATTAATATACTCCAGGCCTGGATTTCTAACCTATAATTAAACACAATTATTAAATAGAGCAATATTTAAATTATATCATTTATATTTGAATATAATATCAGCAAGGTCGCAAGACGTACCTTGCAGGCCTCACTCTCTTAGGGACCAGCAAAGAAATTAAAAAAAAAAACTGAATGTAGATTAAAAATAAATAAAATAAAAGTGTCATTACCTTGGAGCTCCCCAAAGAAATCTAAAGGTAAAAGCTCTGAATATGAGTGAAAAATACTGTAGATAAAGTAAACGTTTCACGCTTTTGGGGCCCTCAAGGAAATTTAAAGAAAAATGTATGTGGATTAAAATATTAGTAAAATAAACGTTTCACAATGTTCAATAACCTCAGTGAAATTTAAAGGAAAAAACTGAGTGTGGATTAAAATATAATAAAAGAAAGTCGAAGTATATTCTGTTGTTTACGTTCTAAGGTTTTATGATGCAAGTAATGGGGCCCAGTCTGCTAGCCTGCTTCCTTAAATATCACTGTTTATTTATCTATTCGTTTATCAGTTCAAGACAAGGGCAGAAAGAAGGGATCAACATACATAATGCTTTATTGGAGTACTAGCATTCTGTTGCTGACTAAAAAGCTTTTTGGTAGAGACGCTAAAGTCGCTGATTCACTTGTTTCCCTTCTGTCTTTTTTCTTTTGTCCTTTATAATCGAATTTTCAGCGAGTAAAACCCCTTTATTTAGTTGTCTTTTTCTATTTTTGGTCCTTTTCTTTGGGGGGGGGGGGGCGTATGAATTTACTCTTCAGCCCACAAATTTAGAGTGAAGAAAATGTTCAATAAGAAAACAAGTGTTCAAATATTCAAAATACTTTAACATTATATTTAATTCAATTTCTAATATTGTTCCCATGCGGAACAGTTGTCACAAATCATTCAATTTGTTCACATACGTCGTAATTCTGTTCAAGTTCGGGAAGCATTTATTGATTTCCTCTCTGTCGAAGGAAAACCTGCTGAGAGTATCTCTGCTTAAATACTGAAGAAACTTCAACGTGATAGACTTGATATTAAGATTGCATATAATAATCAGTCTTATAATAATCAGGCTACAATTGCCGGGCAATATTCTGGAGTTCAAACTTTGATACGAAATATAAGTCCTTTGGTCATTATCGTTTCTTATAACAATAATTCATCGAACATTGCGGCGTACATGCTGCGCACGTTAATGTTCTGGCGGTCACTTTGTTTGGAGCAATGGAACGTTTGCTTGTATTCTTCACTAGATATACTTACCAATAGAATGTGCTGCAAAAGCACGTAAAGATTGGTCTGAAACGTGAAAGTGACACCAGACAGAGTTCAAAAGCAGAAGCTGAGACGGCACTTTTTAGCCAATTGGATGAAGTAATTGATGTGTTGGAAGAACTGCGTGACACTTCAACTGAAACATGAGGAGATACTGGTCTTCTTGCAAGCATCCAGTCACTTAACTTCATCGCTTTACTGTATTTCTGGTCTGCAGTTCTCTCATATATTGATCGGATCCAAAAATGCCTTCAATCTCAGGATATGTGTTTCAATCAAACTCTTATTTAGTTACAGAGTCTGGTTGACACCATTGATACCTGAGACTTCAGCTGGCTAAGAAAATCATATCCGCAACTAAAGGAAGTTGCAGGGCATGGAACATAACTGTGGGTACATAAGTAGGAGAAGGAGATGAAGAAGCAAAGAATAAACCCCTGACTGCACAGACCGAAGTGAAACATATAAATGAAATTCTAGATGAGATTCGACCATTTTACTCAGATGCATGACTTGAATGTCAAATTTAGATTGCTGTGTTCTATGGCCAACTTTGTGCAGCAGCTAGGTGATGAGAACGAGGAAAGGCTAAAAGCATGTTGCTCTGATTTGGCTTTGTTCTACCCGAATGCCCGAATGACCTGGATGGCATAGAATTATTTCAGGATTGTAAGGATTTAATTCGTTCAGAAAGTGTGCTCAGAAATCTAAAGAAGAACTTGACTTTTTTCCCGCAAGGCATACTGAAATATGTATTTTCAATGGGCAACTAAAATTTGGCAACCGCTCTTCAGATTTTGATAACACTGTCCGTATTTGTCGCATCATGTGAAAGGTCTTTCAGCAAACTGAAATTGATAAAATTATACTTGCGCTCGACAGTGAGTCAAGAAAGGCTCAAATCTGGACATTCTTTCTATCAAAAATTAAATAGCATCATCCACTCTGGATTTTGATAACGTAGTTGAAACTTTCGTAACTATCAAAGCAAGGAAGATATCGTTCTGAATGTTGGTGGAACACAGGCTAATATGGTAGTGAAACTACTGTGGAAAGTAGTTTCATGTTTCTACTTAAGGCAATAAAAATACAAAAGTACCAAAAGAATAATAAAAAGCCGTCAAGATCTGTAAATTGACTGGTAATGGTAAAACCCACGTGTAACGAAAAGTAGAATGGTATAACCCACAGTAGAATTCTGTGCTCACATATTTAATCTTTAATATATCCCGAATTATTCAATATATTCAGGATTTTTTGTTATAATCTATTATATAAAAGAGAACGCACAAATCCTTTGTTAGCTCATCACGCTAATACGGCTGAACCAATTTCTTTCATTTTTGGGGGGTTATTAGGATTTGGACCCTAGATGGTTTTTATCATATCACTTTAATTTTTAATTACCAGTGTCTTGAGATAATTGACCATTCAAGTGTCCATAACGTACAAATCCTTTGTTAGTTCATCATAGGTATAAAAATAAACGTATTTATATGCAACCCGCATGACCGTGTCACTCGGCGGGTTAACATAAATGACAGGCGATATAATGTTAACATTTACTGCAAGCATATTTCACGGGTATTAAACACATGAGATATGGAGTTGTGCATTTAAATTTTCATTTCAACCCAGCGAAGCGGGTAATATATGCTAGTATATTCTAATACTATGTATTTTAGTAAGTGTTAATGGAAATAGTTATAAGTGACAGAATATAAACATGACTGAATTATTAAATCCAAAATAATATAATCATTAAACAAGTGTGAAATCTGGAAACAATAGTGAAAAAAGACAAGCAGGAGAGAAACATTTTAATGCTAACTATTCATTGATATTTCGGCAAAAGCAGTGGGACTAAACAGATCGTACATTATCACTGGAGAGAAACCTAGTAAAAAATAAGTGAAGAAGACACACAGGAGAGAAATCTATTCTAGCCATTATTTACTGATAGTTCGGTAAAAGTGTTTATACTAGGATAGTATAGGTGTAGAATAAATTCTGGATTCTTTGTTGTTATGTTTTGTTTGTTCTTAAGGTTATATTTCCGTCGTGGGTTGTATTTCGTTACACTTGTATTCCTAATCCTTTTTCTATCATGTCCTTTTTAAAAAAATTAATAAAAATGAAAAAAATGCAATTATAGTCCTGGTTCAGTTTTATTTTTAGATACCAGCCTGAAAGCGGTTCTAAACATTAAAAAAATAGATAGCGATGCTGAATGTTACACCCATTTATTTAATATATCTCAGATTAAGATGGTCTAAACATACATACTAACGGAAAAGGGAGTGGAGTAAACAGAAAGAATGATTATGTAAATGAATGTCAAAAATAAAAGTGTATAAATCACGATTGTTCGAAAAGGGGCCCCGATCTATTTCACTGGCCCGGGGCCCCAGTTTGCCTTCCGCCGCCACTGCGAATAATCTTGTTTAGTTTGTTACTACAAGCAAATGTAGAAATTAGATGGCATTAGATCTTGCTTTTGCGCTGGCCATGGTGTCAAGCCACCTCCAGAAACTTTCAAGTCCACAAAACCGGTTATTCGCAGTTTCCTAGAGTACTATTTCATTTGTCAGCTATCTGAAAAACGTCGTGGCCCATAAGAACACAAAATACCTTTCCTTTCTGCAATAAAACTTGGACTGCATCATGCATGACATGTTTTAAACCTGTCATACAAGGCAGAAAATTTAAAACTGACGAATAGGGATAAAAGGGCGTGATTTTTTAGATGGTTTTTGTGTGGCTTTCGTCATTGACGTAGCACAATACGTCACGAAATTGACAGAGATCCTCTCAGTCAAAGTCACTTGCACCTCCACAATGGTCAGAATCCGACTCTACACGTCCCTACATTCTACACGTTGGAGCCAACGGCTCAGCTGACGAGAAAGTCTTGGGGAGAAAGAAGCATGCGGAAATTGTGGAGAAGAGTCCGTGAAAACCCGGCGAAGACCTCTTTTGTCCCGTGTGCTCGCAAATTTCCGCTTCTAAACACAACAGGCAGGGGGAGGGAGAAGTTGGCACTTGCTTGCAAGGGGTAATGCTCAAAACCTGTTTGAGACTTCCAGCATCAAGTGTCCATCAGCCTACAAATCTATCCATACGATACCATTGCCACTACGCATAGAAGAGCCAGTTCGAGTTCTTCAAACCATGCGAAGAGAAAACAAGCGTAACTACATTTTATCCCCCCCGCAAGGTAATACCCAAGACTCCCCGATCCGTGATCAACATTTTTCGTAGTAGAATCGTAGATAATTTAATTATAACTAAGGCTAGAATGTATATACCTGCAATTTTGACTTTTTTTTTATTTGGTAAGTAACAAAATAACAACATGGAACCGCGGTGGCTCAGCGGTAGGGCGTTCACCTCTGGTGCATAGGGTCCTTCGTTCGATCCCAGCTCGTGGCAAGTTAGCTTTGTTGTGTATGTGGGTTTTCCCGAGCTTCTTCCCATTCCTCCCGCTCTCTTCATTCCATCATCTCATTCATTTCGCATCATCACCGTCTCCTTTAGCCTAACCACCATAACCGTAGGGCGTAAAACTTAAAGATTTCATTTCATTCTAAAATAACGACGTGTTGGTTTCGAAAACATGACAAATTCATTAACCATCCATGTAATGAAAGAAATAACGCTCTTGACCTTTCATCCTAAAAGTATTTTTAGAATTTTTGCTGTTTTTGATGGACTGGATATTTTATTGCCTTTCTGGAGCTTTTTTGCACATTTTTCGAGCTTTTCAACTCTTCTTTGAAAAATAAGAACGCGGCTACATGTTACCTATTCTTTCTGCACAAGTTGAAATAACATTTTCCATATGTAAAAATTGAACTACAGTTCAACAATGATCTCTCGTGTAAACCTATAATTTGTTCCGCTGTATCAAACATATTATAAAAGTATTGCGTAGGTATAATTTTACGTTGCAAGGTGACGTACTTTAATTCAACTTATTTTGATGTATTTGTAGTAAATATCAGCTAAGATATAATGAAAATAGCATATTTTAGTATAATATTTGACGTCATAGTATATTTTAGGGCTCTTATTAGTGCATTTTCCACGACGTTTACGACAAGCCTTCTGTACGTTTTTTTTGTTTGTTTGTTTATCGTATTTTTTATAGCAAAGCTCTGAGCTCTAATTATATATATATAAAAAAAGACTGCTATATCTGTGAATAATGTGTAAATGCATACAGTCAATAAAAATTCATGAAATGCAAACCACTGTGTTGCACACTTTATTCAGTACATGCATTGTTTGCATTTCCGAAAATGTAGGATTAATCGCTTAGTTTTGCGACGTAATAGTTACGCCCATGGGTGGGGAGTGATTGTAGACCGGTTTACATTTCACCAGAAGGCTGTGGTGAAAGGGAATTTGTTACAATAATCCCCCGCATCTCCAAAGCCACTCAGCTATAGCTTTCTGTATTTCTTTTAAATATGTATTTTCTTTCCAACTCCACTTCCCCAGTTGTGTGATCGCCGAAGAACCCAGACCCCGAAATATCTCCAAAAGATAATGACTATTGGGTTAGGTATTATTTTTTGTATCTTGGTACAGGTACAAAGTACTGACTCAACTTTGTATTGGGTACAGGTATTAGGTACTAGCTAGCCAAAATACCCAAGATAGATACCGTACAGGTACTGAACAAAGTACCCAAGATCCTACCCAATTATCTCCCTATCTGAAATAAAAGTGGTAACAGAATTCGTCAAATTTTACATATTTAATAATAATAATTCAGGAAAAAGAATATACTTATTTTCTTTAATTGTTTATTTATCTATTTATTGTAACAACACACTAGACATTCTGCCTATTTATAGTGTTTATATATGGTAAACAACATTATTTCTTTACAGATTTAATACATAATTTTTTACTGTTTAATTAATTCTGCTTATCAGATTACACATTGTATTTCTAAACACTCTTTCAGACATATTGAATACGTCTATCACATTACACTTTTAATCAATATTGTTGCAGTAAGAGCTCATTCTACACAGTGAAGCCATATCTAGCATCTTGGTGCTAGATCTAGCATAATCCACAAGCATTTAGCATCTAGCATCTTGACTTTAGCATCCTGGCCAAATCTAGCATAATTTCATTTTACCCTTTGTTAAAAAAAAAAAAAAAAAGAACGAAAATTTAGATGGTTTAAAGACGTCGGGAATTATTCTTTTTAGTTGAAGCAATGAAACCAGTCAGTATTTCTGCGGTTGTAATTTTTTGTTGAATCCAGAGCAAACGCAAATGTTGAAAAATAGCAAACGTGACTCTGCAAAACATATTTACTTACCCATAGTTTTATTACTGCCATCTGACACCTGAATGTGTGATTATCTGGGATGTTTCTGTTCCTTTCAATTTACAACTTTAGAGGGGAGGGATTTCAGCGTCAGGGGACAGCTAGTAATACACTAAAAGAAATGCTTCAGGGCTGTGTCGGAAGTGGCATGTTGTATACATATTTCTTAAAATGTTCATCGTGAGTCGGCATCATCGCGAGTCTCGAGTGTGGCAACCCTGATTCTACATAAAGGGGATTTATATAGGATGTTAGTACGTGCTTTCTTACAGTACATGGTACTACTGTTGCTCAACCTCGTTTTAGACGTTAGAACTTGCAGAAATATATATATATATATATATATATATATATATATATATATATATATATATATATTAGTAGTTACTTCTATGCAATCGATTTTATTAATGTTTTATACAGAAAAATTAAATCATTAACAAACCTACGTTGCTCTAATGTCAGTATATTGAAGTTGTTTACTAGTTCTAGATATGATATATATGCAGGGTATAATCCAGTTTATATATATATATATATATATATATATATATATATATATATATATATATATATATATATATATATATATATATATATATATATATATATATATATTAATAGTTTCAAAAACTTGCACTGTACTCTTTTGAATCATTTGGGTATATTTTGCATTATGAGGAGTCCAAATAACAGAAGCGTATTCTACTTGGGGTCTTATATCACGTTGAAGATGGCGTTTGGTGTAGTTGTGGTGTAGAAGTGGCTCCGTTTAAAGCGCTGGAAAAAGAAGTTAAAAGTCTCTGATAAGTTGTAAAATGTAGTGTTACAGTTGCGTGAATATATCGTGCAAAGTGTGAGTTTAGAATTTCCTAATTTTGTGTAGAATAATGATAGTTATTTACGTGATTTTCTAAGTACTTTGCTCTATCGAGAAAGATTTTGTTTACAATCTACTCTCCCGGATGTACGAAGCATGAATCAGTGTTTGAAACTCTACATTTATGTACAGTGACGTTAGTTTATCTTTTGGTATTTTAAGTGAGCGGAACTGAGCAACTGTATTTTTAATTCAAAAATTATTGAGCAATGATATAAAATATAATTATTTATAGTAAATGAAGTATCAGCGTGAATTTCACGTGGATATTTTGATTAGTTAATTTTTTATTATAAACATTGTAGTGATCAAAAGGAGACTGAATTAGTTTACTCCTTATTGGAAATAGGTGTAATCATACTGTGAAATCTACTTCTGCCGGTGCCAGCGTTGGAAATATCTAAGCTTTTTCCGTCTTCAGATATACATAATGGGGATTTGTGGTAAGTGTTCCAAGTCTATATCTAGGCAAGATACTAATTTAAAGATACAATGCGGGGAATGCAAGAATCTCTTTCATGGAATTTGTGTTAATATGAAGGAGGATGATGTTAAATTTCTGAAAGTCAGTGACCAAATTTGGCGTTGTGAAGATTGTAGTAGAGTGCGACGAAAATCATTGGTTAGTGATAATCCACCTGAAGTGAGTGAACAAATCCCTACTTTAACTCAAATGTATCAGTTATTACTAAGCATTAAAAATGAAATAAACGATATTAAGGGTACCAATAAAAAACTTGAAGAAGAGTTAGGGAAATCTTTAAATTCAGTACACGAAAAGTTAGACGAAAACTTCAACCTCATAAGAAGTCAAACTGAAGAACTGAATAAATGCAAGGACGATATTGATGTTATGAAAAACGAAAATTTACTGTTAAAGAAACAAATAGATAAATTAAGAGTTAAATTAGACGAAATAGACCAATACAATAGGAGAAACACAGTTGAAATTAATGGGGTTCCCCTCCTACCTAACGAAGATGTTAATGACATAGTCAAAAAGGTTGGTGGTGCACTTAATATTGATGTAACCGAGAATATGATCGATGTTTGTCATAGATTAAAAAAATCACCTAATCAGCCAAATCCGGGTATCATCCTAAAATTTGTTAAGCGTTCTGACAAGGATAGGTTTATTAAACAAAGGAAGGTCAAAAGAAATTTATCCTGTAAAGATCTCGGCTTATCTATTGGAGGTCCTGTCTATATTAACCATAGTCTTACATTGCATAGGCGAATAGTCTTTAGTGAAGCAAGAAAAGTTAAGAGAGAAAAAAATTACGACTACTTGTGGATAGACTATGCTGGTAATATCCGATTAAAGAAGAAAACTGATGATACTTTTGTATATACACTTAACACAGTTGAGGAAGTAAGACATCTGACATAGATACATGAGTGAAAGCCATAATTTGATACATTTAAATTATCAGAATGTTAGAGGTATACGTAGTAAACTTACAGAACTATATACAAATATTGCAGCTTCAAGCTCTGACATAATATTACTAACTGAAACTTGGCTGTGTGAGGGTATATACAATGGTGAATTTATTGACCAAAGGTATAATGTTTATCGGTGTGATAGGACTCATAAAAATGGCGGTGGTGTTCTCATAGCTATTTTAAGAGATTATTGTGTATCTGAGGTATCCATAACAGTGAATTGTATTGAAGTACTTTGTCTAAAAGTTACAGTATCTAGAAGAAATTTTTATATAGTATTGGTATACTTTCCACCGAAGAGTCAAGTAGGAACCTATAATGATTTCTTTCAAAAATTAGAGGAAATTGATGACATATATGATCAAAGTTTGCTTGTTGTTGGTAATTTTAATATATCATCAATTACGGATGCTGATTTTGATTTATTGCAGGGTGGGTCTGTTTGTAATATATTGGCGAACTTCATTTCTTTACATATTTTAACATCGCATAATTTAATAAGAAATATGTACGGGAAAACTTTGGACTTGGTTTTGTCTAATTTCGGAGATGATATTAACCTAACTAGAAATGTATTTCCATTATTAACAGAAGATAGTCATCATCCATCTCTTAATTTTAATATTAACCTTGGAAATTTCACATCAAGCATAAAACATAACTCAAGTACTTTCCTTAATTTTAGTAAGGCCAATTTTTATAACCTTTATAAACAACTTGACCTACAAGATTGGATGCATCTATATAATATAAATGATGTTGATAAAGCTGTCAATTATTTTTACGATGCTCTGAATAGTATTATTGAAAGAAATGTGCCAAAAAAGAAAATATCTAAGAAATATCAATATCCATGTTGGTTTACTTCAGAAATTATTATTAATAATATATTGAAAGAAAAGTATTATTATAGGAAACACATAAAAACCTCCGACTATAATTTAAATAAATTTAAGGAATTGCGTAGAAAATCAAAAACGTTGATTAAGAGGGCTTATGCTTTATATATAAATCAGTCAGAAATGGCATTGAAGGATAATCCTAAAAATTTTTGGAATTATATCAAAAATAAGAAGATCCAAAATTAAGAAATAAATCATATGACTTTCAAAGGTAAAGTAATTACAACAGATGCGGACATAGCTTACAACTTTGCTCAATATTTCAAAAATGTTTATTCTCCTCACCCTTCTGATTACGATATTATCCCCCATACCAAGTCAATCATACCGTATTGTCTGACGGTGAATTCCATTTCTGAATGTGAACTTAAAGAGGCTATTAAAAAGTTAAAATCTTCTAAATCAAGTGGGCCCGATCTATTGCCAACTTATTTATTGAAAGGATGTGGAGAACTTTTAATAAAACCATTAAATTACATTTATAATCTGATATTAAGAACTTCAAAATTTCCAGAAATCTGGAAGATTAGTAAAATTCGTCCAATACTTAAGAAAGGAGATGCCAAGAGTATTGAAAATTATAGACCAATATCTCTAATTTCCACAGTAGCTAAAATATTTGAGCATATTCTCTATAATAGAATATTTCATCATGTCAAACCTTACATATCTAATTTTCAACATGGATTTTATCCACGGAGATCGACCGTTACCAATTTATTTCTATTTATACAGTCTATTGCGGGTTCCCTTAATAATGGTTTTTCTGTGGATGTAATTTATACAGATTTTGCGAAGGCCTTTGATAAGCTAGATCATGATGTATTACTTGCAAAATTATCTAATTATGGCTTTTCAAAGCAATACTATTATTAATTTCTTCCTACTTAAATGGCTGAAAACAATATGTTGTGTATAATAATCACAGTTCTCCATTGTTTGATATTAATTCGGGTATACCACAAGGCTCTAATCTTGGACCTCTCTTCTTTCTACTATTTGTTAATGATTTACCATTTGTACTTGAACATTCACACTGTTTATTATATGCGGATTATATGAAATTATACAAGGAAATAAGAGAACTTGATGATGTTCTAAAACTTCACAGTGATTTGAATAACTGCTATTTATGGAGTGTTGAAAATAAGTTACATTTTAATATAAATAAATGTAATGTAATCACATTTTCTAAAAGCAGAAACCCTGTACATTACAATTATACCCTAACAAACACTATTCTTAATAGAGTTCAGGAAGTAAATGATTTGGGTGTCATTGTAAATACTAAATTGTGTTTTATCGCTCATATAGAAAAGGTTGTCAATGAAGCTTTCAAATCTCTAGGTTTTGTGATAAGAAGTACTAGAGATTTTAATAATCCATATGTCATTATTATGTTATTCAATTTTCTAGTACCAAGCAAACTTGATTATGCAAGTATAGTTTGGACACCGTATTATAAGCAGTACATTGCAAAAATTGAACGGATTCAGAATAAGTTTCTGAGATACTTATATTACAAAACCTACAGAATAAACTCTTATGAAAATAAAATATCGTATGCAACTCTTCTAAGTTTATTTGATGTTGGAACATTATCTGCTAGACGAAGGTATTTTCAACTTATATTTCTTTTTAAGTTAGTAAATGGAATTGTTGATAGTCCTGAGTGTTTACATTTATTAAATTTCAATATTACACATAACTGTCTGAGGAAAATGTTGCCATTTATTTGTAAAAGATCCAAAACCATTGCACATCTGAATACACCCTTGATAAGTATGTGTAGATTATTTAACAATTTAATACAAAATAACATTGAAATTGATTTTGCTATGCCACGTATTGCCTACATAAAATCGCTTATAAAAATTTTACCACGTTTAGATTATCTATAGTATTGATATTTCTATATCTACTTATTATGTGAGCCAATTTAATTGTAACATGATTATAATGTGTCTTCAATATTTGAATAATTCTTCTATTGTTACTATTTTGAATTTGCTTAGTAACTATATTGTATATATTAAAAATTGCTTTGATAAGTTGGTTTATGGACTTTGTTATGCTCCTTCACTAAAAGATGGCTTTATAAATCTACTTTAGAAGTATCTCACTGATCCTGTGCTCATAAAAATTGTTTTATCAGACTTCTAATGTATTTTCTATTGTTTTTGGTCGTATGTGATTTTATAGTTTGTGTGTCTTCTCTTTCTGGTATTTTATTCACATCTTGCTCTCTCTCTATGCATTTAGCATTTTGCCATTATATGTTCTGATGTTTCCTTGAGGATATTTTTTTATTTTTTATTTTTATTTTTATTTATTTTTTTCTTCTTTTATTTTTTTCTTCTATTGTTCATTTGTAGATGTAATATTAATTTTGTAAACCTGTTGTAACTGGGATAAACTCCTGTAATAGGCAGCAATAATAAATAAATAAATAAATAAATATAGGAATAATACGTAATTTCAAAATTGTCATGTGGCTACGGAACTCTCTACTTATAACTAACTAACACTATGGCCTATGGAACCCGGAGGTTCAATGCCGCGTTCACAAAAGCTCTCCACTGACTTCTATCCTTAGCTAACTGCATCCAGTTTCCACTTTGTATTCCAATCTCTGCGAGATCCATCTTAATATTGTCCTCCCATCTGCGCCTAGGTTTTCCTAATGGTCGTTTTCCGATTGGTCTTCCACTCAAGACTTTGAAAGCGTTTCTACTTTCTTCCATTCTAGCTACATGACCTGCTAACCTAAGCCTCCTAGACTTGACGAGCCTAACAATGGTGGGTAAACCATATAAATTATGTAGTTCCTCGTTATCAAGTTTCCTCCATTCTCCAATCCCGTTCCTCTTGGGTCCGAATATTCGTCTCAGGATCGTGTTCTCAAATATTTTCAGTCTAGTTCTTCCCTCAAAATAAGCGGCCATGTTTCGCAACCGTACAGAACAACATGCATGATTATGATTTGTATATTTTAAGCTTCAAATTCCTCGACAGAATTCGCGACGACAAGATATTTTGAACCGAATAGTAACACGAATTCCCTGCTTTTAGTCGACATTTAATTTCTTCGTGAATATGATTTTCATCTGTTAATATTGATCCTAGATATTTGAAACTATACACTTTATTATTTATTATTATTTAATATTTTAACGCATCCATAATTTGCTGTATTACGGTCCCGACGCACTTCCATGTATTTAGTTTTCTCTGCATTTACTTGTAAACCCATGTCCCTGCAAGCGTTTAATAAGATCTCTGCATTTCTTTCTATTGTTCTCCTATCATCCCGTATTAAATTTACATCATCAGCATATGCCATAACCTGGTGAATACCGTTCAACTCTAGACCCTGGTTGCTATCTTTGATTTTCCTTATAGCGTATTCCAGAAAAAAGTCAAATAATAATGGCAACAACGCATCTCCTTGTTTCAGGCCATTTTCGACGTGAAAGCTGGTGGACAAAAGTTTTCGTACCCGGACTTTATTTTGGGAATTTTTTTCGAGTATTTGGCGAATGGAAAATATTTGGTCATTTATTAATCGATTTCGTCTAAATCCGCACTGATAATCTCCAATAATTTCATCTGCGTATGGAGTCAATCTTGCTAATAGAATATTTGAAAGGATTTTATAGGATGTTGACAGAAGAGAAATGCCTCGATAATTATTACAGTCAGTTTTGTCGCCTTTCTTGTGAATTGGAACAATGATTGATTCTTTCCACTCTTTTGGCAATTCTTTCTTGTTCCAGATATGGAGAATGAGCTTGTGTATCTTGTCCCACAATTTTTCGCCTCCAGCTAAAATTAACTCAGCTGGAATTTCATCTACACCGTGATTTGTATCAGGGGCGTCATTTAGGGGGGCAGGAGGGGGCAATTGCCCCCCCAAGAGTTGAGGAATACATATTGAGTGTCTACTGATATACTAGTACAGCGGGGGACACTTCTAAATGGTACACCTTAGCCGTAAATCTCCATATGGCTGTACCATTTAGAAATGTCCCCCGCTGTACAAAACGCGAAAGTCTTATGTCGGTGGTGCTCTTGCCCCCCCCCCAAGCGAAGTCCGAAATGACGCCCCTGATTTGTATAAGTAATAGTTTCATATGTATATTACATAATATGTGTTATTGTTAATTTGATTTCCTTGAAGCACAAATGACTTATACAATTCAAAGAAAAAAAGTCAATCTATGCTTAGCTTCTAAAAACATAACACATTGTGGAAAATTCCGGAATGACGTCAAATTTCATCCTTCTAGAATATCGTTAGAAAAACTGGAATGTCAAACGAAGTGAAAATCCTTCCGAAGTTTCACTAAACTGCTGTCAATTTGCACTAAACAAAAGTTCAAAAAAACTTGTTTTGTGTGTCAGCGGAATAGCCTTCCGAAGTTTGTCGTATAGATCTTGTAAGAACCCGTATATTATTACTAATTTAGCTTCTTTCAAGTATAAATGCAATAGAAATGAGACAGTTCTAAGTTACAAAATATGCTACACTAAACAACACAAACATTTAAGTCGTTAGTTGAATAATGGTAGAAACACATACATGCAAACATGCTTTTGAAATTCGTAGAAAACGTTCACTATCCAATACAAAATTAATAAGTTTAAAGTGTTCCTGTCTTTCTCCACATTTCGTTTCTTAAGCTTCATAACACCTTACAAACAATTTAATAAATTATATGTATATACTTGTATATAGTGTTACAATATCAACGCGAAAAACCTTTTGGGGCTTATTACGATAACCAAAACAAGAAAAACGTCCCGCAAAGGATACCCAGATAATCTGCCAAGCAAAGATGCGTTCTTTTTAAAATCCCTTGCGCACACAATGCGGAGTTCTGAAAGATTTTTTTTTTTAAATAGAAAAGATATGACTTCGTCGGTAATTTATGAAACTGCATTGTCTACGATGGATAGTTTTTAAAAATATAATTAAGCCTCTAAAGTTTATTTTCCGACACATTCGACATCTTATAGCTCCAAAACTAGTTTCACTAAGCAAAAGTTCAGAAGGATTTTTCGTGTGTCCGGAATAACATACCGAAAATTGTTGTATAGGTTTTGTTACACCCTGCAGACCTATAATATTGTCGGTGTTAAAGAAAAAGTCATTAACTGCAATTTTTGTTGATTTTAAGTTATTTGTTATTTTGGATAATTTTCAGCATAAACTTCATGTTGATCATCGAGATTTGAAACAGATGTAGTTGATGACTACTTCAACATGAAGTTTATGCTAAAAATGATCCAATATACGAAATAAATTAAAATCACAAAATTACAGTTAATGATTTTTTCCTTAAGGTGACGATATTACTAATTTAGCTTCCTTCAAGTACAAGTGACCAGGGACTTCATTTCAGACTTCGCTTGAGGGGCAAGAGCACCACAGGCATAAGAAGACTTTCACGTTTTATACTAGTATATTAGTAGTCAATCGATTAAAGTATATGTATTATTTATACTCTTGAGGGGGCAATTGCCCCGTCCTGCTCTCCCTAAATGACGCCCCTGCAAGTGACATAGAAATGAGACAATTCTAACAAAACAAGCAAAATATGCTATATTAGAACCAAACAACAACAGCAAAATTGAATCATTAGTTTAACAATAGGACAAACACATACACGTAACCAGTAAGGTTCTTGAAATTAGTCTACAGAAAACGTTTACGCAATGCAGTAAGAATAATTAAGCACGAACGTATCAACATATATATATATATATATATATATATATATATATATATATATATATATATATATATATATATAAGGATATCTTTCTGTACATTTAGTTTCCTAAGCACTGTAATACTTCAGAAAGAACTTACATGATACAAAGATTAGTCATAAGTCTTGCAATATTCTGATACACGATAATTTGAATCGTTTATTTGAAAATAATGCTCTCAACAGGTCGGGTCGAGCCAAGGTACAAGCCGAGCCGACCCGTACCCCGAGTTGGTCTGACCTGACCCGTTTGAGAGCACTATTTGAAAACAAACTAATTAGCGTTTCTTTTCTACAAAGTGGGTTTTAGATTTAGATTTGCAGCAGCAAAATCATTATCGTCACAATTTCCTCTGCTACATAGAATTGGAATTAATTTGCATCCTTACACATCCTTCTGCATGTTCCCAAATATACTCCTATCAAGTTTTCTTCCATTACAACTTCTGGTAACTCCTCCACAGCCTTAAAAACAGTGATACTTTATGATAACCTGGTACTTACGGATGATGGTGTATACACGCACCTGGTGTTTGGATTGTGGAAATCTTCCAAGTCTTATGACTTTTCCCTGTAACATTATTTGCATACACTACGCTGTATGTACACTGGAGTATATTAGTCAAAATGTTTGGCGAAAGTAGGATCACAATTTTGAAAACAAACCAATGCTTCTAACGAGGGAGGCATCTTTAGCTCAAGGTTTACGAAATAGATATTTGAGCGTCTTTCGATATAGGATAGTCGTTTGATTCGTGTTTGCGTTGTTGTGAACTTACAGGGTTCTGAAATTCAACCCAAATCCACACAAAATTACTAAACGTTAAGTATTTCCAAATGTAATCTCCTTAAAACAATGCAAGTAATCAAAACGAAACTTACACAACGTTACAGACTAAAAAGAGTATCGAAAACCAGAATCAGTGTTGCTCAGAATATAAATAAAAAAAAAATGAATAGCACTATTGGCCTACTATTGTGCCGGTGCTGTGTCATCAGTTATAGCTCAGAATACGTGATAAATAAATGCAACCAAATGGGGATGGAACTGATGCACAACACGGTACTTAACTGTAAAATTGTGGTTGAATTTAAATAAAATTCAAATATTTCTAATTTAGAAAATGACTAGTTGGGGGAAAGGGGTGAGAGAAAGAGAAAGGTTATGACTAAAAGATAGGGATGAGCACTAGCCTGATTGATCCATCAAGACTGGCGTCGTCCTGGTCATCTGGCACGATGAAAGGTTTGCCGCGAAGGAACCTGGATCTTCTGGTAACAGCCAACAACTGGAATTCAATCCTGCTGGACTGCTAGGGGCGTCGAACTCTCTCCGTGATGCGTCTCTATGATGTCCTTTTACATTCCCATTCTACTAATCGTAACTAACAAATGTATCTGCGGCGATGAACCGGCAGAATGGTATTCTTTGAACTTGGAGTCGGTGGTCCTCCAATGGTGGGATCCGCTTCTCTCCGATGATCCTGCACCTGTCCCAATCGTGTATTTAATACCCCTTGTTGTTCTGTTCCTCGTGGTTTTGATCAATTCAAGAATGATGACCTAATCGGGAAGTATCAGGCTGTGCTCGAAGGTATGCGGAAAGGAAAGAAGGAAGCTAGTCGAAGTTTATTTAACAAATATGCATTTACAACATATGTCTGAGAATGTACACTTCTAAACAAAGTTTTCTTTCAAAGTTTTCAAAAGTTCATGTTTCTTTATATCAAATACACAGTCACTTCATTTCCAATAGACAGATACTTCACACTATTGTATAGTTAGAAAATACTAACAATCATAATGAACCACTCCATTTTAATGGCAATCGTTGATAACTTCGGAACATATACATGGTAGCAGACCACTATTATGTATCTAAGAAATAGGAGCTAAAGGTAGAAGAGGCAAAGTTAGGAATTTACTATTAATTCATCTAATCTTGTAGTAATTATGCAGAGACGTACACAGGGGGTGGGTCCTGGGGGTCCGGACCTCCCACCCCCCGAAATTTTGACTTTTGTCTAAATTTAGCCTAACTTTAGAGGCAATTTTAGGAATTTTAATATAAAATATCCTCACATTGAATTTGGACTTCCCCCGAAATAAATTCGTGCGTACACTATTGTAATTATGAAGCATTCAATTACGGTATATAATTTTATCATGGGACCACAGCCGTGGATGCATTCTGGTGATTTTCTATCGTGTATATATTCCGAAGTTTGCAACCCTGTACCATTAAATTTCGTACTTTATTGTGCCTTTCAGTGATTTTAACCACACAGTTACAATAGACACCTCCTTCGTCAGAAATAACCAATTCAACTAGCTTTGATACCTTGTTCAGCAAGATTCTTGTTCTTGATAGTTTTTTTTCTTCGGTTTTTATGTCTTTAGTTTTTTCTGTTTTGGGCTTGCATTATTCTTGGAGATTTTCGGATTTGCATTGACTGTGTGTCTCGGATCAACAAGTTCTGGTAACAGACACTCAACGTAAAATTGTAACTGTTTCTCCATATTCTTCATCCAGAATTCATCATCCCTTTGAATATATTTGATTTTAACACTTTCCTATATCCATAGAGCGAATATACAATACCTCCTCTGTTCATCATGGAATTGTACCTGTAGTTGGTAGCATGCGCACCGACTACGTGGGTGCTCCGGAGCTCCAGCACCCACATAAATAATCTTATTGGTGCGCCGCACCTACAAGATTTTTAGTTTGGACCCGGGTTTGAACCTGTTTCTCTTGCGTGTTACCGACTGGACTAGGGCAGCCCCAACTCTAAGTACCGGTATATTTTAATTTATCACAGCACAGCTCTTTATGACAGTGTTCATAAAAGATTTTAACTAAAAGGAATTAGATCCCCTGATAACACGCCCCGCCACTGATATGCACCTACATAAATTTTGGAGAGTCGGCGCCGTTACTGGGTATTAGTAACTGTGGCTGGAGTTTGGTAAGAATTTCTTGAGGTGATAGTATAGAAAATTGGGGATAATGAAAGGAAATGAGAGTACGTCGTATGTGGAGAGTGGAAGCGGATGTAATCGACAGTGTCTTATTGTCAGAACTGTTTACTTCGAAAATTACTTTTTCTGGCTCACAGAACGAGTACAACGTTATATAGTTTTTTAGAAAGTTATATTGATTTAAACGTCTTGCCTTAAGCAAGTAAATAAGAATATTATTAAATTCACTTTACGCGAGAATTAAATAAGTATAACGAAAAATAAAAGACCTTGAACCAAATTACTCTCGGTAGATTTTTTTAAAGAATCGGGGTAAAGTGGGTAGTAATTTTTACAATAGGGGTAGTAATTTTTTGCTACTGCTACAGGAACAAGTCTTTATTCCATCTTGGAAGGTCGAACATTAAATGTAGTTTGCCGATATTTGTCTTAGGGGGTTATCTAGGATGATAACTGGAAGTGGGGGTAATGCCAGTTGCGACCTATTTCTTTTCTGATTGTTACAGACTTCCCGTTTGCAGTTAACTTCTAGCCTGATGATTATACACGTACATTGTTCACTTTTAAAGTTAAACTATTTTCCCTCAAACTTCTAAATAATATTTGGGTAAAGCTGAACGACCTGCCGCGTAATCCAAAGTGAGTGAGTATTGCAGAATGGAATCTAATGGATAAAATCAATATTATGTGTTCGTAATAAGTACCTTTCCCCCCCCTTTTTTTTTTTGAAAAAATAAGGTGCTCAATCAGCAAGAGCAGTTCACTATACTTGTTTTCAACAAATATTTGCTTAGCGTGATTTGGAATCAAAGACGGAAACGGCGTGAATCGACGAAGAAAATCATTTCCATGAGTGATTCTGAAAGATTTTCGTCAACTGCATTGCTCTCTCGACTGGAATTCAGTGATAGCTTAAGCACATACTTCTCCGTTTATATTCCTCCATTATAGTCTCTAAGACTGTTCTTGTTTTACAAGATTCATACAAATCAATATTTTAACAAAAATATATATGTATGTTACTTCTTGAAATTCTGAAAAGTACTACTTACCATGAGCGTTAAACTTATTTTTTTTTTCAGAGACGTAAGCTACCAGAAAGAAATTCAGTCTAAGCGCCTTCATTTGAACACAACCTAGTGAAGCTTCATCTTAAGCTTAATTTTTAAAATTGTGCATTGTCCGCAATACTAATTTTACAAACGTAGTCTTTTCTTTCATTTGAAACCAAACAAACGACAACTAAAATCATGTAGTAGGTATGGTTTGGGTACAAAACCTCGCGGCCAGAACCTCGCGGCGACAACCTCGCGGACCAAAACCTCGCCTGGCCAAAACCTCGCGGCCCAAAGTCTCGCCTGGCAAAACCTCGCCGCCCAAAACCTCGCGGGACAAAATCTCGCCTGGCCAAAACCCCGCCTGGCGAAAACCTTGCGGCCCAAAACGTCGCGGGCCAAAATCTCGCGGGGCCAAAACCTCGCGGGCCAAAATCTCGCGGGGCCAAAACCTCACGGGCCAAAATCTCGCCGGGCCAAAACCTCGCCTTGCCGAAACTTCGTCTTTCAAAACCTCGCGTCCCAAAATATTGCCATACCCAAAATCTTGCCTGATCAAAATGTAAATGTTCCAACAGATGATAAGGATGACGGTATAAAAGATGCTGTTTCAGAAGAAATATCACGAGTATTTGACTAAGTCCCGCGATTCCATATGAAAATTCTATTTCTGTATTAGAGGATTTCAATGTGAAGGTAGGGCGACAGGATGTTTTTAAACTGGTTACAGGGAAAGAAAGTCTGCATAAGGAAAGTAATGTAAACTAACGGGGTTAGTTTCGTGAACTTTGGAACATCCAAAAACTTAAAATTTTAACAAAAATCTAATAATATTTAGGAAAGTATGAAATAATATGAGTTTTTACGACGCACATAAGGCCGGAAAACGAAATTACGGCGCCAAAAATAGAAAAAAATATTTTGATGAAACTATTCAGAAGTGCCTTCAAAACAGTCCCTATATACCAGACCATGATGTCCCGTAAGAATTTGTTTTGTTAACGCAACACAGTAGCCAGCGTAACCGCGCAAAGTTGGAGTTTATTTCGAACGGTCAACAGCAATTAGTTGTGCCTGAGTTGCTGACAAAGAAACAGCTCGTGCTAAATTTCCTCAAAGTGACAGTAACAAGGTTTCAATACGAATATTGAAGAGTTAGATATATAGTGTACATCTGAAATGACTGTGAACCTAACAAGTGAGCCTAGTGTAAATATAGTACAGGTAGTATGAAGGAGTAGTTCGGTGTCGAAACAAGGAAGAAATATTTACTATACATAGAGTTATAAAAAGAAGTTCCAAAGAGTACCGCGACTATTCTTGGCCACTTCGACAATATATCTTATATCGAACATTGAACAGGAAAACACTTGTCCCCCCTCTTCCCCCTTGCCTGATTGGAGCGTATTGTTTACACGCAGTTGTGGCAACGTGCTGTGAAGAACATGAAAACTAAGAGAAGAGAACTCTTTATAGTGTTATTTAAAAAGCATTTTTACGATAGGTCTTCATTAAAATGTAATGAACAATTACTACAGTATATACTAAACAAGTGTGGTGTCAGTGAACTTGCTGAACAATGTGGGAATAAACTGAAAACTGTAGTGAAGGTATTTGTGTCAAAGCTTTTGGCAAAATGGTGGGCATGTAATTACATGTACGAGTGGTTTAGAAATAAGTATGTGGAGTGGCTTGATCAAGACGTAACACTTCCGGTGTTACAACCATCACAGCGTCCCTCAACATCACGGCTTTCGGAGCAAATGAGAAGAGGAAGACCAAGAAAAGTGTTCGAAGAGAGTTCGCAACGAAGTAAGAAAATATATGGGAGGGAAATTGTAAATACCAGTTCCGGAAAGCTGTGCTTGGCTGCAGAATCAAGTTTGGTGAAATCTGGCGAGAGTACTGCAGCCGAAGTTGTGAAATTAGGGATCTAGTCTTCGTCTAAGAGACTGAAAAATATGAAAGCGATCCATGATACATAATCTGCTATTATACGTCCGTACAGCCCTGACGAAGCTTTAGGCCTTCTAGTGGATCTTAGCTTATAAAAGGATGGGACTTGGAGCAAAAGAAAGAGGAGCAGATATTTATCCCTCATATCATGTGCTAGCAGAGACGAAGAAGAAGTATTATTCTGCAAATATTACGATAACTGAAAACGAGGCTGTGGTGCGACTGAAAGATCTGCTCAACCATACTACACAGCGTTCAGTACACGTACAGAGTGATGTAATACTGCACAACATTTCTTAGGACTGTGATACTATCGACATTTATTATAAATGGGGCCTAGATGGTAGCGATGGCCACAGCATATATAAACAAACATTCGCGAATAATTCCCAATATGTGGATTCCAACATACTTTTACGTACCAATGTGCCATTGCATGTGTGTGAATTTAATTGTAAGAACAATATTTTGGAAGAACATGACTCCATTATCGACAAGGTAGCGCCGACCAGTTACTTTAAGATAAAAAGGAAACGGTCCACAATGTGAAATCAGAGTAGGAAGAAGTACAAACACGAATATTGCAATTGCAGCCAACAATAATCGTTCTCGGCAATAAGACAATAAAATTTAATCATATTTCCCATATAGGCATATAGGCGTACTCATCTCATGAGGATTTCTGAGCAGGATATCCAATAAAATCAACATTTTTATTTTTGGCGCCGTAACTCGATACTTTGGCCCTATGTGCGACGTCCCTTGATTATGTCCTGTAGACTAAAGGAGACGTAGATGACCAGGATGAAGGAAATGATCGAATAAAGAACGTGGGAGGAAACGGGAATAACCCGAGAAAGCCCACGCACACGATGTTTTGTATCTTCTTCATCATCATCTTATTATTATTATTATTATTATTATTATTATTATTATTATTATTACTATTATTATTATTATTATTAAAGAATTAAAGAATTAAAGAAAAGTTTCATTCGCGGCGAGGTTTTGGCCACGCGATGTTTTGGGTAGCGAGATTTTGGCCCAGCAAGATTTTGGGCGGCGAGGTTTTGGCAACGCGAGGTTTTGGCCCGGCGAGATTTTGTCCCGCGAGGTTTTGGGCGGCGAGGTTTTGGCCACGCGAGGTTTTGGCCCGGCGAGATTTTGGCCACGCGATGTTTTGGGCGGCGAGGTTTTGGCCACGCAAGGTTTTGGGCGGCGAGGTTTTGGCCCGGCGAGATTTTGTCCCGCGAGGTTTTTGCCGGCGAGATTTTGGGCGGCGATGTTTCGGCCGCGAGATTTTGTCCGTATCCCAGTAGGTATTATTGTTTTATCGGTCTTCCCTCCAGGTAAGCTTACGAAGAATAAAGATTTTTTAATATATAAAATTACGAAAAAAAACTCATTTAATCTTAATCTGAAAACAAAAATTCAAAGAAAACAAATTGATGGTTTGTCACCTCAACATTTAAAAGATCTTATTTCCAAATCGGCAAGTGATACGGCATCATATCTGCTGGAAGAAATCACAAACTTAATAAATCTCATACTGAGTGGAAATGTCAATCTTGAAATATGTAAATACTTTTTTGGTGCAAATTTATGTGTACTTCGAAAGAAGGATGGAGGACTTAGACCCATAGCTGTTGGGTGTACATTTAGACGTTTAGCATCTAATGGGGCGTTTACACTTAGTCGATTTGCGTTCGATTCAGTTGAATTGACGTCACTTTCAACTTAATCGACCGTGTAAACGGGACTTCAACTTAATCGCTTGTTGATCGAAGGCGACTAATCGACTGGCAACTGAATTTAAAGACGTTCTATTTTCTGTGGTTGAAACAATTGAACACATCCATCGATTTGATTCGGCCTAGTTGCTTCGATTTAGTGACAAATGCAGCGAGTCGATTTAGCCGTGCGACTAAATCGACCAAGTGTAAACGCCCCATAAGACAGCAGTTTCCTCTGTGTATGCCAAATGAGCGTCTAATTTGCAAACTCACCAACTCGGATTTGCGACCAGAAAAGGAAATGAAGCTATTACATGCCACCCGCAGTTACATACAAGCACATAAGAATTCTAATACCGTAATTCTCAATATCGATTTCAAAAATGACTTTAATTCCGTGGAAAGTGATATTATGCTACAGCAAGTGAAACAAGTATTGCCTCAATTATATTCATTCTTTTGGCAAAGTTATGCTAAACCATCAATCCTATTTTTTGGTGAACGAACGATTCCATCACAAGTTGGCTGTTAACAACGTGATCCAGCTGGTCCAATGCTCTTTAGTTTGGCCATCCACCCAATAGTTCGCGCTTTATTGTCGGAACTAAATATCTTCTATTTAGATGACGGTAGCTTAGGTGGTTCTCCACAATCAGTTTACGAAGACATGAAGACTCTAACAGAAGAATCTAAAAAACTTAGTCTGGAAGTTAATCCATCTAAATGCGAACTTTTTTTCATGTCTGGGAATCCAAGCAAAGAAGTTGAATCCCAGTTTCAAGAATTGCCACCTGAGATACGAACGGTGCTTAGAAATTAATTATCTCTCTTAGGATCAACCCTCCTTGAGAATGGATATGAGGAAACTTTTGATGAGCAATTAAATAGATTAAAAATAGTAACTCAGCGTCTGAAGGCTTTATCAGCGCATATCGCCTTTTCTCTACCTGGGAATACCGAAACTGATCTAGTTTTTACGCACCACTCCCACATGGTCCGTCACCGTCAAGAAATATTGGAACTCTCTTAGACAACAACACGTTTCAAATTTGTGTCGCTCTACGTCTCGGCTTAAATATTTGTCACAGTTTCAAATGTACATGTCAAGAACAGGTTGATGAAAAAGGCTTACATGCACTAAGCTGTTCTAGGAGTGGAGGTCGAATTCCTCGTTATGGACAGCTGAATAATATAATAAAACGAGCCCTTGCCAGAATTGATGTTCCAAATATTTTAGAACCATCTGGAATGTCCAGAGATGATGGGAAACGACCAGATGGAGTGACATTAATCCCTTGCAAAATGGAGAAACGACTGGTATGGGACGTCACCTGTGTAGACACATTTGCACCTTCCCATTTAGCTTCATCATGTAAAGAGGCCGGAAATGCTGCTGAGACTGTCTGTAAGCTGAAACACAGGAAATATTCCAAATTAAAAGAAGATTATATGTTTATTGCATTTGCTACGGAAACCGTGGGAGCTTTTAGCCAGGAAGCTAGGAGATTCCTAAAGGAAATCGGATTGAAATTAAATCTCAAGACAGGAGATCCAAGAAGTTCACAATTTTTATTTCAACGCATTAGTTTAGCAATTCAGTTAGGTAATGCAGTTAGCTTTTTAAGTTCCTTCCCTTCTTCTAAAATGGAAGACATTTTTTATTTGAAATGAACCAGAAATTATGAACATTTTGGACTGAAAATTTTGTAAATTATTTAAGTTTCGTTAGCTCCATGACATTTGTCAGGCTACTTACAAAGATGAGGAAGATGTATTTATTCCCTCTTCTCAATTACGAATAGCCTAGTTTCTAGATTTTACATTTCAAACAAAAGAATTAGTGTAATGTATCTTCTGTCCATAATTATGTCTATGACAACCATTTGTTTCTGTGGCAATGAATTTTCAATATTCTTAAGTTGATTATTTTCCATTGATGTTCATTATTCAGATGTTTCACTTTGTCATTTTCAATGCAAAATTATGTACCTCTAGTGATATTGTTAATATACTAGTGAAAAATGGAATGTTGACCATATACAGGGTTTTCATAAAGTATGGACGGATTTAATTCGCTTATAATTTACATAAAAATGCTCATATTGAAATCAAATAAAGTGCAAACGGTAGCGGAAGGATTAAATTTTTACCTGTAATCTGCACCAGCTCAGTTCATTCACCGCCACACCTCCAACTGGGCGCCATTTACGTCCACACATTCGCGTAGGCGGCGCTGGAATCCACTCACAGCGTTCCGCCGTGTTTGATCCGAAATGCCAGCCACAGACTCCCTGATTTTGTCCTTTAAGTTCTCCAAACCACTTGGCTTCTTTGCATAAACTTCCGTTTTCACATGACCCCAAAGCCAGAAGTCGCAGGGGGTAAGGTCGGGTGACATTCGGCCGCCTACGCGAATGTGTGGACGTAAATGGCGCCCAGTTGGAGGTGCGGCGGTGAATGAACTGAGCTGGTGCAGATTACAGGTA
Organism: Thermobia domestica; assembly: GCF_964235325.1. Classification (NCBI taxonomy): domain Eukaryota; kingdom Metazoa; phylum Arthropoda; class Insecta; order Zygentoma; family Lepismatidae; genus Thermobia; species Thermobia domestica. Next base: position 199,216,771 of record NC_137456.1, on the reverse strand, counting down.
AAAATTTAATCCTTCCGCTACCGTTTGCACTTTATTTGATTTCATTATGAGCATTTTTATGAAATTATAAGCAAATTAAATCCGTCCAGACTTTATGAGAACCCTGTATAACGAAGATAGCGTGTTGATTTTTATTTGGTAATGTATATATTGAATATGGATCTGTAAATTATTTAAACCTTGGATCTAAATATCGAAGAAGAAAGCAAATTAAATGAGGAAGAATTGAACGGACAATTCCTTTAAATACTTTTATTAGTATGAATATAACATACTAAATCTTTGAAAGTCGATTAGAACGGAATGTGTAGGAAACGTAATGTAAAATTTCCAATTACACAGGGGCCCCCTGATGCTCGCGGCCCGGGGTTACAGCTTCTTAGCCCCCCTTAAATGGACCCTGCACTTCATAGATAACAAATCTCATCTGAGGTTGTCTTTTCATAAATGGTGAAATTATATACTGGTAACTTACGTTTATAGAAGATGATGAAATCAGCAGCAAATGTTGTGTACAGAACAGCTTGAAGATCAAATGGTACACTTCAAAAAGTACTGAAGTACTGAAGCAGAGAGTGCTATGTTCCATATTTGCAATAATATCACAGACCGAAAGTTCAATGTCCGGACATACAACGACTGTGTTCTAAAATATATCTACACTATGTGATCAAAAGTATTCCGACATCACCAAAAACATACGTTTTGCATATTAGGTGCATTGTGTTGTCACCTACTGCCAGGTACTCATTATCAGCGACCTCAGTAGTCATTAGACATCGTGAGAAAGCAGAATGTGGCGCTCCGCGGAGCTCACGGACTTCCAACATGGTCAGGTGATTGGGTGTCACTTGTGTCAGAAGTCTGTATGCGGGATTTCCACACTCCTAAACATCCCTAGATCCACTGTGTCTGATGTGATACTGGAGTGAAAACGTGAAGTGACACGTACAGTACAAAAGCGTACAGGCCGACCTCGTCTGTTGACAGACAGAGACCGCTGACCAGTTGAAGAGGGTCGTAAAGTGTAATAGACAGACATCTATCCAGACCATCACACAGGAATTCGAAACTGCATCAGGATCCACTCCAAGTACTATGACAGTTAGGTGTGAGATGAGAAAACTTGGATTTCATGGTCGAGCGGCTGCTGATAAGCCACACATCACGCCAAACAACGCCTCGCTTGGTGTAAGAAGCGTAAACATGACAGTGGAAAAATGTTGTGTGGAGTGACGAATCACGGTACACAATGTGGTGATCCGATGGTAGGGTGTGGGTATGTCGAATGCCCGGTGAACGTCATCTGTCAGCGTGTGAGGTGCCAACAGTAAAATTCGGAGGTGGTGGTGTTATGGTGTGGTCGTGTTTTTCTTGGAGGGGGCTTGCACCCCTTTTTGTTTTGCGTGGCACTCTCACAGCGCAGGTCTACATTGATGTTTTAAGCACCTTCCTGCTTCTCACTGTTGAAGAGCAATTCGGGGATGGCGATTGCAACTTTCAACACGATCGAGCACTTGTTCATATTGCATAGCTTGTGACTGAGTGGTTACACGACGATAACATCCCTATAATGGACTGGCCTGCACAGAGACCTGGCTTGAATCCTATAGAACACCTTTGGGATGTTTTAGAACGCCGACTTCGTACCAGGCCTCATCGACCTACATCGATACCTTTCCTCAGTTCAGCACTCCGTGAAGAATAGGCTGCCATTCCCCAAGAAACCTTCCAGCACCTGTTTGAAAGTATGCCTGCGAGAGTGGAAGCTGTCATTAAGGCCAATAAGGGTGGGCCAACACCATATTAAATTCCAATAGTACCGAGGAGGACGCCACGATGAGCCATGCCACGATGATTTTAAGCCATTTTCAGCCAGGTGTCCGGATACTTTTGATCACATAGTATATATATATATACACACACATATGTATATATATATATATATATATATATATATATATACATTCTCTCTCTCTCTCTCTCTCTCTCTATATATATATATATATATATATATATATATATATATATATATATATTTCAGAGGACATAGGACGATTTTTCATTCATTATTTCTTGTAAACAATAACGATTTCATACGGTTTGTTATCAATGTGAAAGAGCACATCATATCACATCTAAGGTAAAAGCACCTGTAGTTGACACCCCTTCTAGCTTCTAGAAAACAAATAAACTAATTGGCAGTACTGCATTGTGGGTAGTCATGGCGGAGGATGTAACGAAGGTTGTGTGCGTTTGAAGAGCGTTGTGAGTTTTTGTAAAGGATTTTGTTAAGCAGGTGAGTATTTCTCTTAAGGTTTTACTCTTGTGTTTTTGGTTCTATCTGGTTCAAAATTATTCTTTGTTATTTTCTGAAAAGTGCTTAACGTATTTCAATAGAGATCTTTGTCCTACAACGAAGTTGTTGAAGTATGGCGTGGGTGTCAACTACTGACTATAATTTTTATAATGTTCACTAGTAACTGACATCCCCTGTCAACTTATAGCACAAACCAGAATTATAATAATATTGCTGTAAATACAATATTATTCTTGCTTTTGCTTTAAAAGACAGCCCTAGGATCGGCAGCGTGTGAATCTACGTGGATCTAGTGGTTGGCAGGGGTGTCAATTACTAGTTAACAGGGCATGCCAATTGTTGGATTAACAGGAAAAAAAAAAAACTTTTTTTTTTTTTTCGAGAAGCGCCCCCATTCGCTCTTTGTCTCAGTTCCGAATACTTAATTCTTACATTTGAATGACAACTTATCGAGTAAAAATTAATTTCATTTATTTCTTTTATTTCTTAATATAACTTTGAGAGCATAACTATATATATATATTCATAAACATATTACGTAATTACACTGTACAATACAGATTTTTGACAAGCAAACTACAACTGTAATACACTCTTCAACACGGAAAAAATCTTCATCACACGTTAATATACATACTTTTTCAGGAACTTTTAAAGAAACAGTAAATAATTTTGGCCAGGTTTTTGGTACAAATATTCCTCTGTGCGTCTTTTAGTAGTAACACATGCAAATGTTAACATTCACGCCACTCCAGCGTCAACGACATTATCATGAGGGTACTAATTTCAGCAGGCGTTCCTTCTATATGTGAACCGTTGGGATGCAGTCGTGCAGACGGCAAGAGGCCAGATGGTATGACCCTAATACCGTGGAAAAAAGGAGAAGCACTTCTATGGGATTTTACTTGTTCCGACACCTTCGCCCCTTCAAATCTGCATTCTTCCTCAGCACAAGCTGGCAACGTGGCTGCTCGCCGGGAAACAGAAAAGCGCAGGAAGTATAGCAATTTAGTCGACAAATATCATTTTGTCGCTATAGCTGTCAAATCGGGTGGCTCATGGGGTCCCGAAGGCCTTAACTTTATAAAAGAAGTTGGTCACCGCATTTATTTATTGTCAGGAGACGCTAGAGCAACCTCTTTCCTACTGCAACGCATCAGTATGGCAGTACAGAGAGGGAACGTTGCATCAGTTTTGGGAACGCTACCCTCTGGTAAGGAACTGGAGGAGATCTTTTGTCTGTAATCTCGGCGAAGGTTTGAGGATGCTGTTGCGAGGCTTATCACAATAACGTGTATTAGTGGATAATTATATTTTGATATTCTGTAAAATGTAAATTGTGCACTGTTCAAGGAATGTAATCTTTTGTAGTTTTGCCAGCGGACTTAATGCAAAGTGGGTTCTGTGTGTAAAATTGTTCATGTCTGGTTCCTTATTTTTTGCTGTTTTGCTTACTGTTTTGCTCGAATGCATATATACAACAATAAAAATCAGCAAATTCTACAAAAATATTCATTGCTAAGAAAAAATCTATTGAATACCAATCTCAATAATATTCATATTTATTACAAATTAACCCATAATTCATATTAATTCATATTAACAAATTAACCAAATTGTCAGGAGACGCTAGAGCAACCTCTTTCCTACTGCAACGCATCAGTATGGCAGTACAAAGAGGGAACGTTGCATCAGTTTTGGGAACGCTACCCTCTGGTAAGGAACTGGAGGAGATCTTTTGTCTGTAATCTCGGCGAAGGTTTGAGGATGCTGCTGCGAGGCTTATCACAATAACGTGTATTAGTGGATAATTATATTTTGATATTCTGTAAAATGTAAATTGTGCGCTGTTCAAGGAATGTAATCTTTTGTAGTTTTGCCAGCGGACTTAATGCAAAGTGGGTTCTGTGCGTAAAATTGTTCATGTCTGGTTCCTTATTTTTTGCTGTTTTGCTTACTGTTTTGCTCGAATGCATATATACAACAATAAATATCAGCAAATTCTACAAAAATATTCATTGCTAAGAAAAAATCTATTGAATACCAATCTCAATAATATTCATATTTATTACAAATTAACCCTTTCTGACCTAAATTATTTTTCTGAAAATGAAGAAATTATTCGTTTCAATAGATTATATCTTTGTCTAAGGAAGTAAGAAAATTCGGGTTTTCCTGAAAATTCTACGTTTTCAGGGCACTATAACTACAACGTATAAGACAACTTGGAAGCATCCGGCAGGATATATGCGCTATGAAAAAAAAAAAAATTTTAAAAAAATAGTAATTCCAAATGGATTCATACGATCAAATAGAATTACTCTAACAAGATTTTACAATAATAATATTAATTAGTCTCAGGATCATTTCGTAATAATGTTACTAAAAATGTTTCATATGTTGTAATCAGTTAAAAGAAAGTGAACTTCTATTTCCATATATATATTTAAGAAAACAGAAGTCAACTTACCTTCAAATATAAGGGCAGATGTAGCAAGGTAGTCACAATGTTCAAAAATAATCACTAAAGCGTATACTTTAAAATCAAGAAACGAAATAAAAGTGTTATCCAAAACTCAGTTTTTATATTAATCAGAAAACCACGCCAACTTTCTCAGTGAAATTCATTAAAATAAAAAAGGATCCTCTAAAAAATAGATAACTGCAATTTACAGAAAAATGTTGCCGATAGGTAGTTGTAATATCCCTTCTTGTAAATCCATTCTTCTCTGGAATTCTATAAAGTCAGTTGACACAAGCCGTAATTTTCAACCCCTCATAATAACAACTCCCTTCCCAATCAAGAATTTCTAAAAATAATACAATAAAATTTTTAACAAAAGAAATTCCTCACCTTTGCTACTGCAAGAGGGAAGAAACCGCGTCCTTTGCAGTCACTTATTATCACCCGTAGAGTCCAGCAGTTGATTTTTATACAATCTGTAAGTATATTTTTTTCTCTTTATATAATTAGTATACGTACAACTAGACTCGTTCAAAAGTAGAGTGCTTACCGATATTCCATGAGGGTGATAGTTCGATCCCCAAACAAGTATTTTTTAACATTTTCATGACAAAGTATTGCATCCACCGTACAGTCATCATTTCCTCCCCTTCCTTATTCCAACAATCATCATTCACTTCCTTTACATTTTATACGTAAATGATTAAAACTTAGTTTACAGGGAATAATCCTGGGGCGTCCACTAAAGGATTCCATTTAATTTACCAACTGCTAGGAAATTTTCATTCTGGCCAGTCTTAGGGAACTCTGTAATACAGTATTCATCTCCAATGTTTAAGGATTTCAATGATTAATCCTCAACCATGTCAAGTTCTAATTAACATAATCGTGTTTGCCTTTAGTACACGGTGTCCTGCGTTCAATACCCACGCACATAATAATCTTATATAAATTCCTTCGTAAAATACTTGTACATCCATCAAATATATATATGATTAACATACAAATGGGTAAATGAAACCAAATTTCAAACAAAGCATGAAATTACAAATTTCATTTTCAATAATGTATGTAAAGTTTCGGATGCGATTCGCGGTGAAAGCTCATGTGCTTCACATCCCGCGTACATATCATAAAATTATTCTAATAATTTCAATCGCTCAAAATCTTTCCTAGTAACTAGCTAATTTATTTTGTAATGTACTCCACTTCCCAAAAATGTTAATGGAATCAACTGTAATTACAATAATAAAATTTTATTCCACCATATATCAAAAGTTAACGTATATTTCTTCCAGGGGGTGCAGTGGTTCAGTGGTAGAGCACTCACCTCCGGTGCAGGGGTCCTTGGTTCAATCCCCGACCAAATAAGTTTGTGGTGGACAACATTATGTCTGTAAAGTTTCTCCAGACTCCTCCCACTATCTAAGGGGCGCAGTGGTTAGCTGGTAGAGCGTTCATCTCCGTTGGTTGGGGATCCTGGTTCAATCCCAGCTCGCGCCGTATGGGACTTTATGGCGGACAAACACCGTGCTCGTGGGTTTTCTCAGGGTTCTCCCGTTTCCTCCCACTTTTATTAAAAGCAAAGCTACATAAACCATCACTCGTCTCCTTTAGCCAAAATTTTTGATTCAGTGGGGAGTAATGCGGACGTCAGCAGCGTGGTTATGTGCCCCGTGATGATTAACACGATTGCTCAAAATCCTTAGCCGTGTAGCATGCACATTTTTAAAATTAAGTTAGCTTTCGCAGAAAGTGCTGCATTATAAAAAGGGCGTAATTGTGCGACGTTAAACTAAAATATTTCACTATATTTAGTTTTATATATTTCTTTCAACCAAAGCGTTAAAAAGATGTATCATTCACTCAAATGTTTCAAAAAATCTATCAGTCATGCAAACCATTCATTCTAAACAATATTTAAGGACCAACAAATGAGTTCATCATACACCAAATGTTATATGATCTACAATGCAGGTACCATATACGTTTCGTAAATATAATCACAGGAGTCTATATTCAATATTTATTGGTTCATACAACAACAACTACTACTACTACTACAAATCCCCCAAAACAAGTCTGCGAATTTCGGTTACCCCCATCTCTGGATGGGATTCCGCACTCCTTTCTTTTTCAGTGGTCTTAAAGCATTAAAAAGAAAAAAAAAGTCTTGTTCTCAAGGATAACTAACCATAAACCCATAGTACCTCTATAGCTTTTCTTTACAAAAACTCATATAAATCGGGTTTCATGTAACAAAAAGGGGTCTTCAAACGCTATAATTTTTTTCTCACTGCAATTTTTTAAGTAAACAAAGTAACACTTTCGTAAAAAAAAAAAAAAAGACATAAATAAAATGGTGAAGGGCAAATTTCTTCAGAATTTCAAAGTTCAATATAGTTTTTTTTTTCTGTAAGGCAACAAAGCAAAAAAGCTTTTTGAAGGACAGACACATTCCTAGAATGCACTCTCAACAAGATTCTCTGAGACATATTGTCAAAAATAAATAAATAAATGAAACTTTACACATCTCTTTCCATGATCTCTATCATACAGAAAAGATTGAAGTCCCTTATTTTTCCCAAAAAAAAAAAAAAAAAAAATCAAGGTGTACAATAACAATAAACTAAATTGCGTCAATTGTATTCCAAATATTTTGGATTTTCACAAAAAATTCTTCATTCTTTCAAGTCCCCCATTTCATCTTTCACTGATATAAATGAACAATTAAGGTGAAGGTGACAGTATACTCTGCAACAAATACTTCCTTACAAATTTCATGCTAGTTGTAAAGTTAAATTATATAACAATCAAACCTAATTTCTAAGAACTTCGATTTTCACAACCATGAATGACCAATTGAGGTGAAGGTCCTTCCAAGCATTCTTTTTCATCGTAAATTCCAGACATATAGTTCAAGCGTATAACAAGAGCAAAGAAAGCTAGTTCTCTATCTGATTCCCCTATTTTCAGTCAACAATTCACATATACTCAATAACAAATGAACACACAAGATACCAATCGTAACAATAAACCTTTCTCTGCATGTTAACCTGGCTCGTCTCCCAAAAACCTTGAGTCGAACCGTAATTTCTAAGAATTTCGATTTTCACACCCATAAATGATCAATAACAGGTGAAGGTCCTTCCAAGCCTTTTTATCATCATCAATTCATATATACTCGGTAATAAATGATCAAACAATCTAGCAATCGTAACAATAAACTTTTATCTGCAAGTTATCCTTGGCTCAACTCAAAGGGACGCGACTCCAACCCTAATTTCTAAGAATTTTGACTTTCACGATCATAAATTATCATTTAGCACATATTTTGCAGTCAACAATTGACATATACACGGTAATAAATGTCGGACAAGCTACCAATCATAACAATAAACCTTTATTTTTCAAGTTATCCTTTGTCTCGACTCGGAAATGGCTCGTTTTGGACAGTAATTTGCATACGCGTTTCTCGAATTACCCCAACTTAAGAAAAGTAATAATGAAAACCCATAATACATCAAAAACTAAGCATTTTCAGGTCAACGTTATATCTTGTTTTTAAGGATGCAGTGCAAGAAAAATTCTACATTTTCAACAAGTGATCTGCCAGTGACAGAAAACCTTTGCCACGTATTAATATACACATGTTTTTGTTAAATGTTTCAAAAAGAACAACAAAAGTAATAATATTCTAAAATTTGATTTCAATTAATAACAAGAATTAAAAGATTTAATAACAATCTTGAAGATTCAGCCTATGATCAACTTATACATAACTGTTTTGCAAAAATAAATAGAAAGATCAATTATAATATTGATTACAGTGGCTTTGTCTTCTCCGTCTTCCGTGAGATTCAATCTCTCTTCTCGTCTTCTTGGAGCGTGACAAACTCGAGCAAGGAACGCTCTATCATCATTTCACATATAATGCAGAAACCTTCTTTGTCAACTCTACCAATAGCCTGTGCTTTCAAAAGGATCGCTCGAACCCGCCCCTATACGCAGTCATTTACAACGCGATTAATTCCATCTTTTCAACAAAACAAGAGGAAAACTATTCCACTTAGAGTTTGAGTAATTAAAGTTAGAAGCGTAAGTAGAAAATGAATGTGATTTCGAATTTTACGATTTCCCATACAATTCTGACTGCGCATACTATTTTACTATGAAGTAGTAAACATCAATACTTTCCTCTATTTATTTATTTCGTTTTAAGTGTCGAGGTTGAGGCTATAAGATTCCCACCTAAACATGATACAAATTTTAAGACCATATTTTACAATATGAAAAATTAGAAAGTAAAAAATTACAAAATTATTGTTTTAAAGAAACAGATGCTAACTTACTCTCCCCCCCATATATATATATATATATATATATATATATATATATATATATATATATATATATATATATATATATATATATATATATATATATATATATATATAGGGTGTCCGGTGAGGAAAGTCAAAGCTTTTCGGAGGTGATAGAGGAGGTCATTCTAAGCAAAAATATTTATGTGAACATAGGGTCTATTTCCCTTCGTTCCGGAGATAGGGGTGGGGTAACCTTTTTTCCTCTTGCACTTGCCGATTTTCGTTTGAAACATTCTAGCACACTCTGTAGTTGAGGTTATGTTACATATTATACCTCGTTTGAAAGCTAATGAAACAGGCTTGCAGGTGTTATACAAATCGTCTCTGTATTGCATACAAGAGGGAAGTAACGGAGGGAAATTTTTCGAATTTCCCTATAAAATTCCTTTTTAAAACGATTTTACACTGTTCTTGAAAAAAATGAAATGGAATCTTTAAGTTTTACGTCCCACGATTATGCCGGTTAGGCTAAAGGAGACGATAGTGATGAGAGATGTGTTAAATGGTGGAATGAAGAAAATGGGGTGAAACGGAACAACCCCGAGAAAACCCACGAGCACGATGTTTATCCACACGGCGCGAGCTGGGATCGAACCAGGGACCCCAAGCACCGGAGGTGAACTTACACTGTTCTTAAGTGGAAACACTGTCGCTAGAGGAACACTATCTGATTAGGTGAAAATCACCAACGTTCTGTATACCAACGATCCAGGTGAGGTGTTCAGTTTTTAGCTTCATTAGTAGCCGTAGAAAATCATTCTTTCTAAAACTCCTTACTCTAATAACATACCAATGTTTTAGCTTCCCATAGATACAATGGTTACAAATATTAATAAACGGTTTTTTACGCAAAATTGGAAATACAATATTATTCCCGAACATACGAGGACTCTACATTTCTAATCAACTTTCACTTCCACGTATGTATGTACATGATGTACTATGAGGAGACGGGCTTTATTGGTTCCGTGTTAAAAGAGGGCAACATCTTTATCCAGGAGACAGTGAACTACGTGCTGATTTCTTCCAGTGGGTACACGATCATCCTAATATTTTGCCATTCGTCTTGTTGACCGATAAGTCCACTTTCACCAGAAATTGGATAAACAACACCAGCAACTGACATCTTTGGAGTGACGAAAATCCTAAGGCAATCACAGTAAGAAAATGTCAGGAACGATTTTCTGTAAATGTTTGGGAGGGGATTAAATGTGATCAGATCATTTGTCCCTGTTTTCTGCCCCAGCGTTTGACCGGTGAATATTATTTGCATTCCCTGTGCCATGAATTACCAGTACTACTGGAAGATGTGACTATTCAAACTCGGGCGTGCATGCACTTCCAGCATGACGAGGTACCCTCTTGTGCAACACAAGCTGTATGTAAATATCTTAAATCCAAGTTTCCTCGTCGGTGGATGGGTCGCGGAGGACGGATGTCGGTTTTTCACTGGCTGCCCCGCTCCCGGTTTTTACATCTTTCGATTTTTGCTTGTGAAGGTGGTTGAGGGACATTGTATACAGACGAAAGATCAAGTCACAAGACGAGTTAATTCAGATCATTCTAGAGGCATTCAATACCGTCAAAGAGAGCCGAGAGGTTATCCATGGATCAACACTGAAGGTACTGATGCGCACTGCAAAGTGCATTGAGAAAGATAGTGATATCTTTGAGCATTTGCTGCACATGCAAAATAATTACGTTGAAGGTTAATGCTAGTAGGATTACGTCTCTATCTCTATGCATTAGAAGTTATTATTGTTTATGTATTAGAAGTAATTATTTATGCTTTCGACAACCCTATCGCAATGGACATTCTGGTGTAGTATGTTGTATACACGACTCCAAAAGTGCATTACCACCTGCATTTCTCGTTTTCCTGCAAAGCAGGCAACCCAAAAATCTCAGCAGTTGGGTTGGTTCCGAATTCGATAGGCGTTAAACCAAACCTCAATTTTGTAACAAATATATCGGTGTGGCAAACTGCAAATAAGGAAATAAAACAAATTGTTAAGAATGATAATTTTATTATCGTGGCGGAGTTATATCACATCAAAAGTTACAAAATGATCTTACTTAAGGAGCTCAAAAAGGATGAATGGCAAGAGACAGATATCAGAAAAGATCATTTCTCTCCTTCCCCCCCCCCAAAAAAAAAGAATTTAAAAAAACAGAAAGTTACATAAAGTAAAGGTTTAATATAAAAGCCCCACTCAAAATTTTGAAAGTTGACACCCTAAAGGAAATAAGAACTGAACCGAAGTGGATAAAATTTTGCACAGATATTGCAGACATAAAATGAGGGAACACAGGCTTCGTAATTTCCTGGAAAAACGGTAGGGTGGGGCGAACCCCTGCAAACCTTTGATCACGAGATATCAAAAGTGCTAGTAACAGTATCTCCGAACTGTGTAAAGGACATGAAGAATTGTAACGAAACTTTTTCTATCGACAACACGCAAAAAATAAAGGAATACGTTTTTTTTATTTTCTGCGGAAAAACAGTTTTAGGGGTCAAAAGTCCCCACGAGAAATTTTGACATTTGACGCCCGAAAGGTAAGAAGAAGTGGACCGAAGTGAATGAAATTCCGCACAGATATTATAGACATAAAATGAGGAAATACAGGTTTTTTATTTTCCTTTAAAAAACGGTTGTGTGAGGCACGGACCCCTCCAAACATTTCATCACGAAATATCAAAAGTACTAGTAAAAATGTCTGATGAGTGTAAAGGAAATGAAGAATTGCAACGAAACTTTTTGTATGGACAATACTCAAAAGCTAAAGGAATACGTTTTTTTTTTATTTTCTGCGGAAAGACAGTCTTGTAGGGCAAAAGAACCCACACCAATATTTTAAATATGACGCGAGAAAGGTAAGAAGAAGTGAACCGAAGTGAATGAAATATTGCACAGATGTTGTAGGCTTAAAATGATGGAATACGGGTTTTGTATTTTCCTGGAGAAAAGGGTTGGGTGGAGCACGAACCCCTCCAAACATTTGATCACGAAATATCAAAAGTTCTAGTATCAATATGTCAGATGTGTGTAAAGGCTACGAAGAATTCCAAAGAAAATGTCTGTATGGACAATACGCAAAAAATAAAGGAATACGGTTTTATAATTTTCTGCGGAAAGACAGCATTAGGGGGCAAAAGAGCCAACTCCAAACTTTTGAAAGTTGATGCCCGAAAGGCAAGAAGTGAGCCGAAGTGAACTAATTGTGCACAGATAGTGTAGAGATAAAATGATGGAATACGGATTTCGTATTTTCCTGGGGAAAATGGTTGCTTGGGGCGCAGACCTCTCCAAACTTTTGATCACGAAATATCAAAAGTGCTAGTAACAGTATGTAAGGTGTCTGTAAAGGACATGAAGAATTGTAACATAACTTTGTGTATGGACAATACGCAAAAATAAAGGAATACGGGTTTTTTATGTTTTGCGGAAAAATTATTTCAGGGGGCAAGAGTCCCACCCAAAATTTTGAAAGTTGACGCCCGAAAGACGAGAAGAAGTGAACCGAAGTGAATGGAATTCTGCACAGATATTGTAGACATAAAATGAGAATTCTGGTTTCGTATTTTAATGGAGAAAACGGTTGGGTGGGGAACGGACTTCTCTAAACCTTTGATCACGAAATATCAAACATGCCAGTAACAGTAAGTCAGATGTATGTAAAGGACATGAAGAATTGCAACGAACTTTTTGTATGGACAATACCAAAAAATAAAGGAATACGGTTTTTTTGTTTTCTGCGGAAAGACGGTTTTAGGGGCAAAAGAACCCACCCCAAAATTTTGAAAGTTGACTCCCGAAAGGTACATCTTGTCTCAAAGGTCGAAGGCGTTCTTTATTGCTGTTTTGATGCAAAAATTTTCTAAGTCCAACTTCGGGTATGTTCGGGGAAAAGTAATCCAGGTTCGAACATCGAAGCCAACATTTTTAATCCGGAATAACTTTGCAGATGTGTTTTCCTTGTTTTAAATATAATAAGACTTGTTACTAATTGTATGAAAAAAGCAACATTGATTGAAATACTTAATGATACAATATTTCGAAACTTTGTATTAATGTCAGCACATGTTTTTTTTCACTTAGCTCTCCATACGTAATTAAATTTTAGATACGTAAACGAATCTTTCCATATGTGAAAGAATGCTGAAAGTTAAGACATAGAACATAATTCTCGCCTGAGTACTAAATTAAAGTAAAAATAGAACAAAAACAGCGTTTGCAGTGGATATGAACCAGAGCTCTGCAAGGGCCGGGCATGCCCGGTTCGGCCCGGAATTTGCCCGGGCCGATCCAACCCGGCCCTGACCGTTTCAAGTAATATCAAACTGGACCGGCACATTCCGGGCCGAACTGGGCCGGACACAAATACTATAGAGCCGAACCGGGCGCATGTATTTCCGGGCCGAGCCCCGCCGGTCTGGCTCGACCCGGGCACTGAAAGACGGATTGGAAACTATTATTGTCATTTTTTTCTTAAATGTTCTCCACTACTCCTGCCTTTGCCGTGATCGTATGGTCTTACTGCCAGCTTATGTTAATCGTAATGTGTTTGGGAAACTGACTCTTTATTCAAGACCGCAAAGTACTGAAATATTACTTATATTACTACTTCTTCTACTACTACTTCTTCTATTATTACTACTACGACCACAGCTAGATACTGCTATAACTGCTACGATTTCGCGTCAGAGTTGACATGTCTGGTAATACAGAATTTACCTTCCTAGTACAGAAAAAAACAGAAACGCTAGTTATTATGGCCGGTCTCTACAGAATGTGAAGCGATCCTTGATCTACGAGGGACAACGGTGGCTCAGTAGATAAAGCACTTACATCTGGTGCTAGAGGTTGTCGGATCAATTCCTGCTCATGCTATGTGAGCTTTGTGGTGGTCAAACACCGTGTACGTAGGAGTTTTCGGGGTGGTCCCGTTTCCTCCCACTGTTTTCATTCCACTAATTCATCCCGTCATCATCCATATGGCCTGAGCCGTAGTTACCTAAAGAACGTATGATGAAGCCAAGGACTTGGCCTACTAAATAAATTTGGTACGCTACCATTAGACCACGGAGGCCGAAACCGTGAACTGACGTGTTCATAAGATCAGTGCAATTTCTAGTAATGTTCAATTAGCAAGGCAAATACCAAATGGTGTTACATGTTCCTGTATTGTTTATAGTTTGATACTACAAATATAACAAAATATAATGATAAAATAAATCACCAAGACGCCAGGGTCTATTAGGTGTTCCTGGAACGTGGCTCAGTGGTTGAGCGTTCACTCTGGTTCGATTCCATCTCGCGCCGAGTGAACTTTGTGGTGGACAAACACTGTGTGTGGGGGTTTTCTCGACTTTCTCCCGTTTCCTCATTCTTTATTAATGCCACTATTTCATTTATTTCTCATCACCACCGTCTCCTTTAGCCTAGCCGGCATAAGTGTGGGACGTAAAACTCGAAGATTTCATTTTCATTGTTTTGTTTTCGTATTACTAGTAATAGCTGTAGTGGTATTCGCTGTCGTATTGGTATAGCAATGAGTAGTAGTAGTAGTAGTGGTAGTAGTAATATTTGTAGGAGTGACAGCAATAGTGGAATTAGCACTATCATTCGTAATCGTAATAGTAATAGTAGTATTAGCAGTAGAAGTAGTAGTATTAGTATTATATACAGTGTAGCAGTTTTACATATCTTCTCTGTTACTCGTAACGCAATAATGAGTGTAGTACAAGACTTTTACCTCCATGAGCTGTATTATTGTATAATTAACATGGCTGGACAGAGCAAGTACAGATAACAAATAGACAGACAGAATAGAATATAGAAATTAAACCTTGGGTAACCTTTCAAACGATTTTCCCAATCAAGAAGGACAAAAGGACATCAATATTATGACGACACATTTCTCATTTTCCACTGGGCAAGGCCGGATCGAGCCGGGCACAGAATACAGGTCCATCAAGGCCGAGCGGGCTGGGCCGTCTTCGGGACTGGGTTTGCAGGACTCTAATGTGAATGTCATAATTATCTAGAGAGCTGAATACATCTCTAGAAGCACGTTCCGAAGAGTGCGTGCGTTGGCTCAGTGGATGCCGGTGGGTGTAGCCGAGCGGTCTGAGGCGTTAGGCTGACGTTCGTTAGGTGAAACCCATTGGGGGTTCGAATACCTTTGAATATGAAGGGTGGAATTGTAACTGTCCTCGCTGTTTCTATGTTTGTGTCCCTGTCAAGTCTAGTAGTCCTGAAAAGTGGTGAAAGTAGAAAATAACTCTGGAAGTTTTTTTTTAAAAAAAAGTGGCAAGCCGTTGAATTTCAAATTATAAGGTTATGAGTTCGATTCCCATCTGGGTCTTGCTTTTTTTAAATTCTATTTTCTGCAATGCATGAAAAATTATATAAAATAATTGCATTAAAATGCATCAGTTGTATATATATATATATATATATATATATAACAATCATAGCAGAACATAGTAATTATTATGGTAAAAATATAACATCTGATATAAGTGTTCACAGTAGGTCGGTATTATATATGAGAATGTAAAATACAAATTAAGAAAATAATACCATAGCAAGAAGTAGGTTATATAGTGTATTTATTTGCAGCTATTTGTCATATATAGGTTACTTCTCAACATTCATATTACAACATGACATTTATGTTCTTGAAAAATTATCCGAAGCATAAAACGATGGTAAAAACAGAGAATCTAAAGTCGGAACGTTCGCAAGAAATTCATGAGCGTCAAAGGTGACGTGAGCAGACTGGAATTGTCCTTATGAAGCATGCCACAGCAGAAAGTCTTTACATAGATTTTCAATTCAACACCTGATATATGCTTTTGCAATGTTGAAGTGATGATGCCCTGGGTCGCCCTCTCTCTCTCGCTCGCTCGCTCGATCGGTATATATAATTCTGATATGTCTAGAGCAATTTTAACCATACTTCTTAAGAGGGAAAAGAGTACTGTCGTCATACATATAAAAATGTTATAAAAGAATCGATATCAGTATCGAATCCATAGTTCGCTTAGGTAAATAGTTCTACTTTCAATCCAAGTCCAATTAAGCTCCCATTAGCACCCAGAGTGGTTACGTAGCGACATAAAATATCGGACCAACCGATATTACATTCGAATCGTAATTTTTCAGCGCCGCTAACTGTGCCGTATTTCCCATTAGTCCAACTAGGCTCGTGCCTTATGAGCAACACCTTTGAAGAGCGAAATGTTTAAAAATTAAATATTTTCATTTTTTTCGCATGAAAAAGTTAAAAAATCAAAAGGAAATATACTATTTCATAAACAATCCTCTTTTACTATTCTAATATGTTTAATGAAAGCGTAAGAAATCTAAAAATAATTCAGAACATATTTCCCATTTGATATTTTTTGTTACGTAGTTGTAGCTGTAACATCTAGTGAGTGGTGTTTAACTGTAAATAATTCACTAATTAATCACTAATTGTTTTATTTTTAAGTTAGGGATCAAGGGTCGGAGAAATATGTAGTAATTGGGGGCGGCGAGAGCAAAAGTGCGTAGGGATGCAGAGCTTCTAAATGCAGCACTGGCAGCTAAATTAATTGGTAGATATTTTAATGCTATTTAAAGCCAAATGTAGTAATAGCGATTTCAGCATCCGTTTGCTCTCCCATTAGCACCCTGAAGGAATGTGTGAAAAATGACATGTAGAAGTAATTGAAACTGACCAATGTTAGTGTCGAATCCATATCTTTCGGGATCCCCAAGTTCATTGGGAGCAATTCTGATGACCTTTAAGTTCATCTTCCTGTAGGTGTAGGGTTCCATAGCACATCTAATAAGGAGAGTTGAAGGGAGTAACATATCCAATGATTCAAAACGACCAATATTAGTGTAGAGTCCATAGTTTCGTTATAACAGAAATCAATAGCAACACTTCTGAACGAACATGTCAGCTGGATTTCGAATTTACAGGGGCAGCATAGAATGCATTTTAAGTATTTTAAGTACTGCTCTAAGTATTTCAATGTTTCTGTATAAATGAATATTCCAGCCTAACTGCGGAATGTCTGGGACAACCTTTACCAAACTTTTGGGACATATTACTTTCAATCTAAGAAGAAAATATTGTAGTAGTATGGAATTTTGGAAGTGGGAGGTACTTTTTAATCGTATCAATTTCTCACCGTGAGAAGAAATGACCATTTCAACTATTAATCCAACCTTCGCAATCGATGAAAAAATTGTGTGGATGTATGTTTAATCTTTTAAATGAAATAAGACATGTTAAAATCAAAGATGGACTGGGTCAATGGGTCGGTTGGTAAGTGGGTGAAATGGGTCAAGATTTGTGAGTGAGTCAGTGGATCATGGGTCAAAAGGACGTGACCTACTGCAAAACACCACTCACTGTGACTCACACTGACCCACCGACCCATTCTGTTCAATGGATTGTAGACAGCATCTTCTGAACACTGGTGAGTAGGGATGCGCTCGAGTCGAGACATGTCTCGAATCTCGACTCGACTCGACTCGAATTCGAGTCGAGATTCGAGTCGAGACACACTTTGTAAAATTCGAGACGAGTCGAGACAAACGTATTTCTCGACTCGAATTTTCGAGTCGAGACACGAGTCGAGTCGAGACGGCTCTTAAAAATCTCGACTCGACTCGAATGTCTCGAAAATCTTTCTATAATTTTTAATATTATTTTGAAGAAAGTATTCACTCAGAAACAGCCTTGAAACCAATTCCAGCTTTTATTCCTTCAGAAAGGTACAGAACTCATAAAATTAATAGTTAATCTTTAAAGATCAAGATTTAATTTTCAGCTCAATTCAGTTAATTAGAACTAATAGTTAATGTCGTTGTATTTGGTTGTACTGCAAATATAATGATAATAATAATAATAATTGATTATCTAGTTTGTATAAAACTATTATCCGTAGTCTAAATCTAGTTTGTATAAAACTATTGCGATAAAGTGAACTTCATAAATTCTCTGAATGAGCAGTTGGTAGTCTATAGTAATTTAGCATAGTTATAATTATTGTGTTTTCGTTCCCATGAACGCAATAGGGATACGTAACTTCTGGATTATTCGCTTGCCCAACTATTCTGAGGCTTTAATATGTTGCAGCATATCACGAGCTACGGATAATATATAATGTAACATTTGTTGTACATCACATATTATGATACGAGACTATTTTACATAGTATATCTTATCTAATATAAATAAAATAAAGAGTTTGTTTGTGTGTTTGTCTGTCTGTCTGTGCGACCTGGGGACCAGAAGAGTGGACTGAGAGTTCCCAAAATTTGGTCACGGGTACCTTAGTCCAGGCCCCAGATCAAGACGAAGCGTTTTTTTTTTAAGTTTTGAACCAGGGGGGTCTCGGGGGGGGACGTTTACTGGGACCGACCTGGGGACCAGACAAGTTGACTGAGAGTTACCAAATTTTGGTCACGGATACCTTGGTCCAGGTTCCAGTCTAAGGCGAAGCGTTTTTGTCAAAATTGGAACCAGGGGGTCTCAGGGAGGCGTTTAGCGAGACATGTAGTAAAAGTAATCCAAATTGATCGACATTAGTGTCAAATCCATAGTTTTCACGGTCGCTGAGATCAATGGATTTCCATCAGCGATGATTTGCAAATTCAGCTACTACTGTATGTGGGCCGGGTGTCAGCGGGTGAGGAATACCGAGACATGTATAAATAGCCCATATTGATTGATACTAGTGTCAAATCCAAGTTTTCGCGGTCACTGAAATGAATGGTGATACTTCCACAGGTGTTGACTTCCAAATACAGCCCCCATGCGAAGAATGGGTATATTAAGCTAGTAGAGTATATTACAATAAATAGACTGCTTGGATAACAAGAACTAGTACAGATAAGTACCATTCACTTCTACGAATAGGTATTTTTTAAAAGGATTTTTGTAAACACTAAGTTATAAAACAATGAACTACATACAGTAGTTATGGTTTTGGTTCCCAACATAAAAGAAATATGGATTGTTCATGAGATATTGAACTTCAACTTTCACTCTGGAAAATTTCAATTTTGGAGTTAGGCCACTTGGCATCAAAGCAGTTCACTGTAAGATAAATACATTCCGCACATTAGTAACATAGTTGTTCAGGGGCCTTCGATTTCCATCCTCTCAAATGAAAGCTGAACGATTGCTTGATACATGCTGACTATATAGGAGAAATAGTGTATTAAGTTTTCGAGCTTTGGTGCGTATCCGTATTTATACTCTGATATAAATTTTAAGTTCACACTCAAATAGAGCTAATTGTTTAATGCATTTCGAAAGCTTTAGTTTTTATGCAGCTTATTAAGGAAAATCTATTTCATAATCGTAACATTTATGTACTAAGAAACTATGAACGTAAAGTGGACTCGACCTAGCCCCGTGGCTGCTGTGACTCAGTGGCACAGCTCTCACCCTTGGTGTGTGAGGACTCTGATTCTGTGTGTGTGTGTGAACTCCGCGGCTAGTGTATGCGTCTTTGCCGTGGAAGACTCGGGTTCAATTCCCGGCGCGAGCTCATGTAGTTCGGATTCCACTTTAATCAGTAGGTCTACATTTCATATATCCTCGCTACTGAAAGAGACGGTAAAGTCAAAATCAACTCAACAATCTATATGTGTGTGTGCTTATGTGAATTTCCTTGTGGCTGTATGGTTAACACATACGCCTTGATCGCGGGAGACTCTGGTTCGATTTACGGTGGAAGCTCATGAAGTTGTTACCGGTATCCCACTTTAAACTGTAGATCCATACCTCATATAACCATAAATATAATATATATGCCTTTGATACACTTATTTTCCGACTTGGAAGCCATCGAAAATTTCCGGACACAGAGTCCCGTAGACCGAAAATGAGAAACATGGGTACAGAGTAAAACAGCCATAGAAATTTAAGCTTTTTAGGCTAACTTAATCCTTACATATAATGCAACTAGCTTGGCCAAGTTATAATGGAGGAAATGCTATCATTGCAACACTTTGATAATAGAAAATGTTCGTCAGGTATTACTATCCCCCCCTCTCCTGCAGAATGAAAACCCTGATTAAAACTCAATGTATATATATAAAACTATTTTGTGTAATGTAACAAACAGTGGCGGATAGTATTCATGTTTCCTTGCAGAGGTCCTTACGAGGGTTCGCTTCCATCTTCCTCTCCCCAAGAACTAAAATAAATTAAAAAATTGCTATTACTTGTTAATCTTGTACAAAGGACGCAATTAAAGTCCCAGTGTAACACCCCTTCACATTTAGATTTTTCCCCTGGAAGAAAACCAGTTATTATTGGTTCTTGATTTCTCAGTCTCACCTACATAAACATACGAATAGAATTACAGGATAGGACATGTTTAGAGTGCTTGCACGTGACATCTAACTATATTTCTCATCAAATGTGTCACAGATGAAAATTTCTGTTTGTACTGCCTCTATTTTCTGGTACATATGTTTCATTTATGTTATGTTGCTAAAATTCGTTAGGAAACAAGTACAGACTGCGCCTGTGTGCCTGACAAAACGTAAATGTACTGGATAATTATTTCTTCACTTTCTTCCAGGAAAAAAAAAGTAACCCATCTCATGTCGGCTAACAAAAGGAGGTAGCGGACCAAAGATAGCCGTTGTTCACCTAAGGTCGTTACACAGCAGAGGTTTCATTCAGTCAGAGGGAAAAGAAAAAAATAATTTAAGGTTTCTACATTTGTTTTGAACTGCAATATACTTCTTTCTTTTATTTTAAGAACCATTTCCTTCTCATTTGTCTGCATCAGAAAAAAATGCAAAAAAATCACTAAAATGTGCCTATTTACCCAAAGTACGTACTAGATCACTAGTTCAATAGTAAAATCACTAAATCTAGTACGAAATCATAAATGCGGCATCCCTGGGTTGGAGCGAAAGTAATTGTTGGAGTAAAAACTAGTGCGTATTTCTACTGCGTTCTGTTGTTGAATTCACAGAAATGTTCAAAAAGAAATTCAAGAAGTAAAACACGATCCTACAAAAGACTGTTTACTTGCTCACTGGTTTTAGTATTGTGAACTGAAACTCAAGTGCGCAGTCATGTTGAATACTTCTGTCCCTTTCTACTTTACAACTTGAGGTGGGATGAGGGTCAGATCTAGTGATATACCGCTAAAGGAAGTGCTTCAGTAGCGGTATGTATTGTTTATACTACTTACAACGTTACCCCCCACATAAAATATAAATTCACCCTTTCTCCCTTCCCGTTTTCGAATACAATGAACCGACTATTTTGCTGAAGAAAGATGCTAAAAGAAAATTGAAACATCTGTGTCTAAACTTTCTTTGAAGCGCAGTCTTTCGTATTTGTAAGGTTTTGCGAGTGTTTTCGAGATAGCCAAATCTTTTACCATGGACTCCTGCTGCGAACTGACCGTGAGTAAACACCCGATGACGCTGTGCTCAATTTCTCTCGCACACGTGAAATGGGTTTGTTGTTTCCAAATCAAATAGGAAGTTACCTTGTGCTTTTGCATTTCTGCACGCACACAGGTACCATTGTTGTTTTAATGATCAGAAGAAATATCAAAACCATCCGATATATATGATACAAAACAGCTAACAGAGGGAGGCAAAGATAAAAGTAGGCCTATACCAAGTTTTCCGCGTGGTACCATTATGGAGAATAAATATTTGATAAAGTCACGTAGATGCGCTTAAACCTATTCCATCTGCCCTTATAATTTTTCTGGTCTCATCAATTTCTCAGGAGAATACGTACAACATATGTCCAAATTCCATATATACTCTTTCTAAACTAATGAGTAAACTCACTAAGAACACCAACTGATATCAATAAACAGGAAAGAAAACAATACTTTACACTTCTATCATTTGGTACACATCTCTATGAAGCACAGCATGTTTCTTTTCGAAATAGCTCCTTCGTGTCACAGCTGTGGTTAGTTTTGTTTTGTGTTAGGATGAAAGAGAGAAATGCAACATTTGCTTCGCGGTGAAGTTATATATATATATATATATATATATATATATATATATATATATATATATATATATATATATATATATATACATGGGCGGCGATTAGGGGGGGCAAAGGGGGGCAGTTGCCCCCCACTTTTTTGAAATTACGCATTAATGTATATAGTTTAATATGGAAATATATATAGTTTTGTATGTTGGTTCATAGAATAAAAATAGTGCCATAAAGTATTTGTCGTTTCATGAGTACATATTGGTTGCCTTCCTGTGAAATTAAGAAAGCTACAGGAATTGCGTTTGAATTGCCACTAAAAATGGCCCAAAAATTAACCTATTGGAGCGCCACAGTTCGAGCGTACTTTCATTTCTTCTTGCAAGGGCTCGATATGTTAGTCAGCCGCTCTGGAACTAACTGAGATAACGTTTTCCAAGAAAAAAAAATCCTTCACAAGTTATTCTTTAATTGCATAAAAATCGACAGTTCCTAAAATGTATTTTCTTCTTTCTAAAAATAAGGGATATTTTAATTTGATTTTTTTTCAGTTTAACATCCTGTTCAGCAGCGAAGTTATATGAGACGTGGAGTTAATTATCAACGTGGGGTCCAAACCACGTGAGCTCCCCCGAATCCCCGGAATCGAGCCCGGATCTCCCACGTCAAAGGCGTGTACGCTAACCGCTTAGCCACGAAGGAGCTCAGTGAGGAATATTAATTTTGCAGTGTAATATACGAGTTTATGGGTGTACATATACAGTTTTGTATATACAATTAAATTTAGTGAATTCAGCATAATTCTAGGTTTTAGGATTATTTTGTATAACTGAAATGTGGAGTAACTAAATATTGCTGAGTTTTGATATATTCCAAGAAAGTGAAAACTGTACTTAATGGCAGCGAACATGTTTCGGGAAGCTGCAAAATAATTTCTTTAAATATCGTAGCATATGTTTGTAGTATTCACTGTCATTCTAAGAGTAATAACACATGTAATAGCTTGCGTGGAATTAAAATTATAAGTTGTTCATTTATTTCCAGTTTCAATATAACTTCTGCAAAAGAAGCCTCGTTATTCATTACTATGATTATTTGATTAATATTATCCTTTCTGTTTATTTGTTTTGCAAATTTGTTATTAAATAGGACCCTAATCTGATCACACAATTTTCCAGACAGATATTTATGAGCAAGGAATATAATCTCTTCTTACACCTTCGTTGTTTAAGAGTACAAAGGGCTAGTATCTACTTGTGTTGCTCTTGTCAATTTACTTAATAAATATGAAACAAGATATACGGTATTTTAACTGAAAAAGACAGTATCCTAATAGTTATACAACCTTTCGTCAAACAAAGTGTTACAAGCAACCAGGAGAACTAACATTGATATCAAATATTCAGATCATGTCTTGCCCCCCCACTTTTAAAGTCCAACCGCCGCCACTGTATATATATATATTATTAAGATGAGCGGTGATAAGCGAGGTTTAACAAAGAGTGCCTTTCGGATGCACAATTTAACGGGTAGTTGCAGTCCGTGTTGAGAATCGAACCAAAGCTATGTAAGACATGTTAATATTGAGCTCTTTTGTGGTAAAAGTGAACTTCAGAAACACACAAAAGACTTGAAACATCAAGCTAATGTAAAGCAATTAAAAAATAGCCTACCTATCGCTGCATCTTTTCTGTGGCTAGGAACATGCAGTGTGTAGCAACAAGAATCGTGTTAAGGACTTTGTTTTCGAACATAACATTCCCTTCCACACCATAAAAGACAATATAATGTTTGTTAAAAGAAAGTGCACATAATATTTTTAAATTTTGTTTGTGATCCTATCATGCACAATTATAAATAATGCCTTTCATACTACGAGAATGAGTTCAACTATACGTCATGGCCCCTCTAAAGCGGGGCCGCGGTGGCTCAGTGGTAGATCGTTCACCTCTGGTGCTTGGGGACCCTAGTTCGATCCCAGCTCACACCAAGTGAACTTTGTGGTGGACAAACACCGTGTGCGTGGGTTTCCTCGGGGTTCTTCCGTTCCTCCCACTTTCTTCATTCCACGATTTCACTAATTTCTCATCATCACCCCCTCTCCTTTAGCCTAACCGCCATAACCGTGGGACGTAAAACTCAAAGATTTCACTTCATTTTTTCCCTCGAAAGCGATATCTTTCAAAATCATTTATTGTTAGATATTGTAAATTTACGGTATCTATTTTAGTGGACGGGAAATTTTGCATCTAATCGGGTAATTTCATGGCTTCTAACAGGAATTCGCAGTTACGAAATTTGCATCACTGTCTTTTGGAAGGATGCCTAGAAAAAATACTACTAGAAAATAACTGAAAACACAATTGGATTTGATAGCCAAATTCACGTCATCTTGGTGCGTCATCATTTTTCTTTAAATATTTGTATTTAGTATTAGATTAGAGTTTAGTGTCCCTTTCAGCATCAAAACTATATGAGACGTGAACTTACAAATTAACGTGGGTTCAGAACCACAGGAGTTCCCATCGGAAATCGAACCTAGGTCTCCCGCACCAAAGACGCGTACGCTAATCATATGGACAAGGGTGTTCGATATTTAGTAATGTGTACATAAAGTTGTGAAATTGCGCTTGTATAATGGAATGCAATTCCTTCTACTGACATAAACCTTCACAATACTTAGCTGGACAAAGTATCTTTAAAAAGAAAATGCCACTCTTTATGTTTCAGTTCCTGGTTCGACTGAAGGATGGAACCAATTGCAATGAGCGTTTTAGGATCCTACTTTGTGTAGTTGATTCATCATAAACTTGGTATTTGATACGGATATGAACTATTACACTTATTTGGTGTTTATTTCTAAATAATAAGTCCTAATACAATTTCATAAAGTTGTAATTCTTCTTTAGTTTGTATCACTTTACACAATGACAAATCCAAAAGGTGTGTTGTATCGGTGCAGTACCAGTTTTTCACGTTTTTCAAAATGTTCCAAAACCCAAAGAATAATCTTTAATTTCTGATATTTTAGTCGTCACAAATTACAATTTTATAATGTAGCCAGTGTTTATAATTACTGGGCAGTTGGGCGTTTAAACTAATGACATCATAATAAAGTCAAAACCATAATTTTGAGTTGAATTGATTCTGAGTTTAACGTCCCGTTCAGCAGCGAGGCTATGTGTGACGTGAACCTACTGATTAACGTGGAATCCGAACCACGTTATTTTAGTGGGCGATAAGAAATATCTCGCCAGTGCTTTTACAATAAATAAAATTTTATAAGTATTAAAGAATAGTGGTAAGAGATTTTATAATAGCTCTTTTATTTATGAGATATGAGTATTTTGAAAAAAAAACTAAAGAATAGGTTGGCGGAACCACAAAAGACTCGTAAAATAAACTTTCTTATAAACACATACGCACCTTACTCACCTTTTATAATTGCTATGCTTACGTTCTCCATAAAAACAGAAATTCTCTTTTAGTGATACTTTACACAAGATCACGAAGTGGGTTCAAATTTAATTAAAGGCAGAATACAATACAATAATCCACAAATATTGCCTCAAGTGAGTTTAAAGATTTCTAAACACTAGTGCGAAACCGGGCTCTGCCGTTGCGATCGATTTACAGGTCTTGAGAGGAAAGTAAGAAGGGACTTACGCACACAGTAAGTAAAAACAATTAATATGCCTGTAACTTTCCCCCAAATGGGTGTATCTTAAAACTAACCTCGCCATTATTTTTCTAATTAAATTCTAGCCCGAAATTATGTATCATATTACCCTATTCCCATTTTGAAAACTTGACCTTAATTCGAAAAGGCGGATTTCAAGATGACTGCTATCAAGGTCATATCTACCATACGACTTCCCCCCAGGACTTACATGTATCCACATGGCTTTTCTTCATTTTTCTTCATTAACGCTCCGTTTACAAAGGATAGTAAGGGACTTCTGTAGTAATCTCTAATAACCACATCACAACCCATAAAAGTAATTTTAAAAAAATAGAAAACATGCACCATGGCAAAAATTTGTCATCACAAGTAATGATGCATACATGCCTTCTATCAGCAAAAAAAGTTTCATTGAAATTGGAGCCGGACATTTGAGTGATGTCCCTTGTGGGATGTGATTGAACGTGACGTCAGAACACATCGTCCCCCTTTCCGGAATTTACGGGAATTAGGTGACTGAGTGAGCACATGTGGTGCCAGCTCTCTCCAGCGACCTATCAAGGATCATTGCGTGTATGCCAAGACGTGTCGCCGTTTTTATCCATGCCAAAAGTCGACATACTGACAATTAGGTAGGTAGTCATGATGGTCTGGCTGATGTGTGCGTATATTTTAACTCGTACATTTTGTCTCGACTCGAATTTCGAGACGTCTCGACTCGAATTCGAGTCGAGTCGAGACAGAGACTGTCGAGTCGAGACACGAGTCGAGACAGAAACATATTTTCGAGTCGAGACACGAGTCGAGACAACATTTTCTCGAGACGAGTCGAGACAGGCTTAAATCTCGACTCGACTCGACTCGAATGCATCCCTACTGGTGAGCTTGTCTACGTTTTATTTTCAAGATCTCCATTTTTCTTGTTACCAATGAAAAAAGTTCAGGTACTCTTGGATTTTGATATTTACAATTCTAAGAGTGGCAATAGCAATAGGAGGTCGATTTTGAGATGCATTCTGTGAGCTTTTAAAGAAGCTAACTACTAGAAAAACATATTTTTGAATCACCTGTAATATATGGATTATTATATAAAAAATTGAAAGTAACTATGCGTGATCATCACGGTCAAATTGCAAAGTCAAATGAAATGACGTTTGGTATGTAATCAGGCCCCAATCCCAACTGGGAAGTTATCATACGCGTATCACTTTCATTATAATACATATCCTTAGGGGGGGGGGGAATAGGGGTCCGAATTTTTGCGAAAAATTGAGTATCTCACAAGCCGTTCATGTTAGCTGAAATTCAGTATATAACTCTTTATTAAAAATAAACAGAACGTTTCCTGGCATTTTTTAAAATTTTCTTTTATGATGGGGGAGGGGCATTTTCTATATATGGAAAATTGGTAGTGGGTTGGTTTGTAAAAATAATCGAAAGCGATTGATATTAGTAGAGGAACAAAATGAGAAATGAAAACTACAGTTCTTCGCATTTTATGCCCACTGCTTTCTATTACAATAATTGCTGAAGCTGGTTTTTAATATATGGAGCGTTCAGAGCATAAGGCAATCAAGCCATAAAGTTATGGGAAAATGACCATAAAATTTACATTCCAAGTTTAATTACAAAGGCATTTTTAAATTATTACTTCATGCTTAATTATATGGAAAACTAGTTTTATTTTTTATGTTGATCTACTTGATCTTGATTTGAGACTTTCAAATTTCATCCTTTTTCTGCCGAAATGTATCTGTAAGCCAACAAAGAAATAATTATATATGATAAATTTAAATTCATCTTAATTAGGAAGATGAGAAACATTTTACCAATGTATATCGTAAACGTCAGATCCACCGGTGTTGTAACAGAGCAGTGCTTGAGCAATTGACGGTAGGAATTCAAACTCCGATAAGTGATAATTTCACAGTCTTGTTTCATTACAAGTGTAACCTCTTTAGTCAAAGAGAAGAGGACATGGATCATGGTTCAGAGTTAATGACGATGGGTTTTGGTGGGTCGGAGTTGGTCACAATGGTTTAGTGTGGTTCATGGTTGGTGGTGGGTCGGAGTGGGTCAATGGGTCATTTGGGTGATGGATGATGGTGGATCATTGTGAGTCGTGGATCAAATTTTCATTGACCCACACCATCTCTGGTTAAAATTGTACTCAAGAGAAGAGGCACCAAATTATGCTCAAATTTTGCACATAAATTGTACTCCACCAGAAAGCAGTACATCTGAAACAGTTCACGGTACTACCTCTTAGAACTCGAGATATAAGGGTTTGTCTGTTTGGCTAATAAGACCGCAAAGATTTATCCTACCGCAAGCAAGCTTTTTATCATCGTTTCCCTGAGGAAGTCAGAATTACACGTGGCTAGTAATCGTAACGTTGATTGTTCGCGCCCATCCCGGGGTATTTCTTTTAGTGTTTTTTCTGATTCACCTAAATATAAACAAAGCACGCATATAGGAGATTTAACGTATTTTGGGGATGTAGATTTTTCGTTCGTTGGGGTTCCGTCGTGTCTCTGCCACTGGTGTTATAATTTTCAAAACTGAAGTGGAGCAATCGCAGATCGTCGCTGCGGGGCCGTCAATTTTTGACAAGAGATCGTTAGTTGTCCATCGGTGATCCACCGACGCTTACGGCATGGTCCGTTGGCACCTCTAAAAATCTCATACGGTGAAACAGATATGAAAATCGGAAAACACGTATTTAATATTTTCAAACGTACCCCGTGTCGAGGTAAAACATATGTCAAAGGGCCCCTCGGATGGTCCCATTTTGGGTCCAACTTAAAATTTGAACATGGAAGGGGAATTTAGTAAATCATTTGAAAGTTTTGCTAGAAGAAGGAATATTTTAAGTCTCGAGTCTCTATGCTAAAGTTGAGCAAAATAGCGAGTCTTCAAGATGGTAATAAATTCTTTGAAAATTCCGTGACCATCTCTAGAAATGTGAAACTTTGAAACCGATATCAGAAGATGTAAACACTTGTCTTGTCATTGCAAAGTATAATCCACCAACGTAGAACAAAAAGTATAATGCACCAACGTTCCTTAAATTTTTGTACTCTACCATTAATTTCATAATTCACACTCAACTTGTCCTTTAGCCTAAAGACACAACCATGGAACGTAGAATTTAATATTAATGATGTAATAAACCCACAATGGGGCACTTCTTGTTTTACCTTGGTGCATTATACTTTTGCAATGGTAAGACAAATGTTTACCTCTTCTGATATCAGTTCCACAGTTTCACATTTCTAGAGGTGGTCACGGAGTTTTCAATGAAGGATTTATTACCATCTTAAACACTCGCTATTTTCCACAAGTTTAGCATAGAGTCGAGTCTATTACTATCTCTTATAATTTTGGCAATACTTTTAAATATACTACTTGATTCCCCTTGCCATTTTCATATTTTGAGTTGCACCTCTCCTGGGGACCTTGGCGCAATCCTTTTACCTCAACAAGGAATACCTTTGAAATTATAAAATACGTGTTTTCCAGTTTTGACATCTGTTTCATCGTTTCAGACTTTTAGGAGTGCCAACGGGCTTCATGGATACCATGCTTCTTTATTCCCTTAGTTTTCAGATACAAGCCGCCATGCCGTAAGCGTCAGTGAACCACCAATACGCAACTGACGACCTTTCGCCAAAACTTGGTGATACCACAGCTACGATCTGTGGTGCTCCACTTTTGTTATGAAAATTATACCACCAGCGGCAGAGACTCAATGGAACGCCAACGAACCACAAAATTACTCCCCCAAAATATGTTAAATCGTCTATATGCCTGATTTGTTTATATTCAGGTGAGTAAGAAAATAGGGATGGCCAGAACCGGTTTTCGGGTCTGAACGGATCCGGTACTCGAACCGGTTCTGAAAACAGGATCTCCGAGAACCGGTTCCTCGCGGAACCGGTTCCGACGGAACCGGAACTTTCTGGCCATCCCTAGTAAGAACACTAGAAAATAAAGCAAGTACCCCAAGTTGGGCGCGAACCTTCAACCTTAAGTTTACTAGCCGCGTATTTTTCTGACTTCGCCACGGAAAGGATGAAGAAAATCTCGCTTGTAGAAGAATAAATTGTTGAGGTCTTCATTTAGCCAATCAAACAAATCCCTCTATGTTGAGTTCTGTGAGATGTTACTGTGAACCGTTTCGAGATTTCTTTCTTTCTGGTGGGGTACATCTATGTGCAAAATTTGAGAAAATCGCCGACGAGCACCTTCGAAGCCACTCCTCTTTAGTACAATGTTAACCAGAGATGGCGTGGGTCAATGAAACCTTGATCCACAACATACTGGCCCACCACACATCGTGACCCACGACCCACCGTCACCCACAATGACTCAGCACCCAACGTAACCCATTCACCCAACATAATCCACTCTGACCCAACACCAACTATAACAACTCTGAACCATTGTGACCAACTCAGACCCACTAAAATACATCGTCATTAACTTTGATCCGTGATCAACGCCATCCTCTCTACTGACTAAAGAAGTTATATTTGTAATAAACCAATTTTTTCAGTAGTAAGACTCTAAAAACTCACAGTCTGCATCTCAAAAGCCAAGTAATAAGTGCCATTTCCATTGTTACAATTGCAAATATCAAAATCCAACTTCATTTTATTACCTCATTTTATGTCTACAATATCTGTGCACAATTTCATTCACTTCGGTTCACTTCCTCTGGCCTTTAGGACCACAACACTCAAAATTTGGGTGGGGGTTTTGCCCCCTAAAACCGTTTTTCCGCAGAAAATTAACGAATACGTTTTTCCGTATTCGTTTATTTTTGTGTATTGTCCCTAAAGAATGTGTCGTTCCAATGTTTCTTCAATTTCTTCTGACATACTGTTATTAGCACTTTCCTCGCTTCACCGAAGCAAAAATGATTCTTTGAACGTCATTGAAGGTGTTCAAGATCTGGTTGTCTCATTGAAATCTCAACCAAAAATGATAACTCATTATTTGTTTTCGGAAGTTACTAAGTTAATAATGCTTTATCTTGCTATTTATATGACTTCAGTGACACCAAAAAGATTATTTTCGGCTTTATGAAGAATGAAATCTTATTTTCGGAGCAGGCCTACCATGACCCAACATAGATTAACTACTTGATGAATCTTCATTCCTACAAAGATCTTCTCGAAGAAGTTATGAAATAACCCATTAACATTGCCAAGGAGCTCATATTAGTTGATGTGATTTTGAGTTTAACGTCCTTTGAGCAGCGAGGCTATATGAGACGGGTCTTACTGATTAATAGTGAAATCCGAACCACATGAGCTCTCACCGCGGTCTCTCACGCCAACGGCGCGTACGCTAACCACTTAGCCACGAAGCTCGGAGCTCATATTAGTGAAGAAGAAAGCACATTATGGTAATTTCAGTGCAGACAACTACGTACGATGACTGTTAAATGAATATTTGTTATCTTGAATATATTGTGATAATTATCAATCTTATTTGATGTCATTTATTAAAAAATAGCATTCTCATTTCTGTAACTCACTATAGTATACAAGTTAAATTTCACACATTGTGCAAAAGAGGGGAAGGGATTACAACATACAGTCACGAAAAAAATAAGTCAGGCGGGCAAGAGGAGAAAATATTCCCAACTCTATTCACGTGAGTTAACTTCTGCGAGAGACTTGCTGCTTTCACGCAAGGTCTGTAGGCATCTTTCCCAAACAAATCCAGTACAACATACAGTCACGAAAAAAATAAGTCAGGCGGAGGCGGGCAAGAGGAGAAAATATTCCCAACTCTATTCACGTGAGTTAACTTCTGTGAGAGACTTGCTGCTTTCACGCAAGGTCTGTAGGCATCTTTCCCAAACAAATCCAGTACAACATACAGTCACGAAAAAAATAAGTCAGGCGGGCAAGAGGAGAAAATATTCCCAACTCTATTCACGTGAGTTAACTTCTGCGAGAGACTTGCTGCTTTCACGCAAGGTCTGTAGGCATCTTTCCCAAACAAATCCAGTATCTGCTGAAAAGCAATGTTCTTTTCGATACTAAGCTTAGTGCTTTTAGACAGAGAAGGAAAACAGTACTGGATTTGTTTTCGAGGAAAACAAATAATTCATGCATAGTAGTTTACAAGTGCCAGATTACCTATTATAATTAATTCGGCTTGTGATGTGTAACAAGTCGTTCATGTTACTCTAATTGTGACGGAAAGGCGCTCCCGATTCCGACGTCGATTGGTTGGGTGGTGGATTGATTTGGAGTTTACTATTCTATTCAGAGCGAAGCAATTTAAGACGTGGACCTATATCTTAACGTGGAATCTGAACCACATAAGCTCCCACCAGGAATCGATCCCGGGTCTCCCGTGCCGAAAATGAGCACTCTAACTATTACGAGGGAATTCTCCACGGCTCAGTGGTGCTATTCAGCCGGTTCGCTAGAACCGGTGGTTAAAATATTTTTACTTCGCAGAACCGTTTGTTAAACCCAGACAACAGTAAATGTTACCCAGTTACACCCAGAAACAGTAAATTTTTATTTAACTGTCTTTGTTTTTAGAACTTCTTACAACTACAGGCTTAAACATATGATCTCTCAGAACAAGGTATAAGCGTTTATTTCTTAATCTTCAATGCCCAGATATCAAGAATGAGAACTGCGATTACATCAGTATAGTTGTGAGGGTTATTTATATTCGAAACGTATACATACCATTATCAACAACGACGTCAACTTCGTGATTTTTGCTAGTGTTGTTCACGAAGGGGAGCTCTCGTCTCGTGAAGTATCATGGAAATTAAATTTTGTTTTGAAAAAGGTTTAATTATTTCTATTGAACGATGTCGTCTTGTGTCGTTTCCTCAGCAACTACTTTCTGCACACAATAACACACGCATCAGTAAATAGCATGTGTATCAGTTTTCAGTATTATAGCGTGTCGTTTACTCGTCATACATTGCAATCAAAAGATCTTACAGTTGTAGCATCTGAACTATCGTATAAGTTGTGTTTTAAATATCCTAATCATCTATTGCGTAATTGCTGCTCGTGAAATTTCCACCAATATTGTTTCACGCGTTTAACTTAACAGGTTTTATTATTTCTCTTTGTTAAGGAGGAAGTTTGGATCACAATTTCTTTATAAGTGAGATTAAGAGATTAAGAAAGAATCGTCCTTAGTCTTGAAGGAAGTAGTGAAAAATACCCTTAGGTAACAGGAAAAAGACCCTTAGATAACAGGAATAAGAAAGACCTTGAAGTTGAATATTATGCTGCCCACACGAAACGAAAAATTTTATTTTCAGATGGAGAATGATCCAGACATCTTCATCTTCCATTAAATAATCAAGAATCAGATCTCATGTAAACGCTCCAAGAAGACTGTTGATTGAAAATGCTGAGAAATAAGAGGTTTCATTCACTATGTGTACGGGGACACTTGGTCGAAAAGGTGTAACAGCTTTTTCAGTCCAACCATTCTGAGTGAGGTGTTTCTTCGGTTTTCTTCATTCATACCAGGCAAATGCTGGGATGGCACCTAACATACAGGTCCCAGTTCACCTCCTTCCTTTTCCATTCCTGTCTTCCTTCGTCACTAATTGACTCCATGCCGCCTCGAATGAATGCGGTGATAGATAATATTGGTTCGTGGACACACTATTAGGTTTAAAATTATAAGATTTTTATGTTTATTGAGGACTGTTTTGTTCAAGACTAATATTAGTTTGAAGTGTTCACGAGCAGAAGGGAAAAAATAGTTCTAAGCATTTGGAATTGCAAAGACATACTGAAATATTTTATCTTGTTCTTTTTGTTTAATAAGTGAAATTCTATTTTTTTTCTTTTTCGATAGGAATTATTTTTAATCCATCATTTTTCTATTGAAGTTAGGAAAACATTCTGAACAATTTTGAAACACACAAGGCCAAAGCGAACTTAAGTAGAATATTTTATTTTGTTATTTGTGTGAAATATATTTTTTTCTTTCTTTCTTCCTATATACCAGGGGTAAAAGTGGATCTGAAAAGGTAGGGGGAGGCATGAGTCATGCCGCTCCCCGTGCCTATCTTTGCCCATTGAAAATTTTTAGAAAGTGGAAGGTTGCCTCAGATATTTTCTGGAAGTGAAGGGGCGACGTCCCCCGACGTTCCCCCTCAGTTTTACCCCTACTATATATAAGAATTAACATTTCCCTTTATTCATATTATGGAAATAACAAAATGGATATTCAGAATAGTTTTGGTTTTCAAACACAATGTCAAGAAGCAAGCATATCTCCATGAAATAAGCATATCGTTCCATTTCTTTCTTCTTCACTCTTCTATCTATCTAGTCGATCGCCTGAAGGCAAAACATCGCACAGCAAACAAGCTGATTCGACACGTGCCAACGACAGAATGAGTCTTGAATTTAGTACTGAAGCTGCCTTCCAGGCAAAAGAAAAAGAAAGCAAAATGCCCGCAGGCGTGACTCTGTGACTAAAACAACTGATAAGACTTTTTTTTATTATACAGAAGGTTGTTGAAGCCTCTTTATTCCTTATAAAAACAATATATCCAGATTCAAGGAAGCCCACAGGATAGAAAGTTGAAAAAATATCTTTATCATTCAGAACCTTTATTACCTGTATTATTATTATTATTATTATTATTATTATTATTATTATTATTATTATTAGTAGTAGTAGTAGTAGTAGTAGTAGTAGTAGTAGTAGTAGTAGTAGTAATAGTAGTACTATCACATAATATTTTTTCGTTAGTCTTCACAGCAATTAATGCTTAGCAGCAGGGGTAAAAGTGCTTGGGAACACGGGGGGCCGCCGACCCCCATCTCCAAAAAATGTGTATGGCGTCCCCCCAGTTCCTAAGGAATTACAATGGGCAAAGATAGGCATGGGGAACGGCGTGACGTCATGCCGCTACCTACTGTCCCCTACCTTTTCAGATTCACTTTATCCCTGCTTAGCAGGAAATCGATAGAAAAGTTAGTAGGACGTAGGGTGGTCCTTAATTTTTGATTTCCGAATTTCTTTGGACGAGACCCCAAAAAATAGTTCCATGTGGGACTAAGTTAAGCCAGGAGAAAAGTTAGCTCCATTGAATAATATTAAATGGTGCCTCAAGCGACCTAAACTTTTGAACCCGATTACAATACATAGTATATGGGAAAAGTATGGAATAAACTCTTGTAATTTAGAAAGGCTTTAAGGGAATGCGAAAATACCCTTGATAATGGGACCAGAGGAAGAGATACACCTAATTTTGTATAGTATTGGCATGGCGGCCATCTTGAAGTCCGCCATCTTGGATTCAGATCAAAATTTTTAAATAGGAAGAGGGTTATGTAATATATCGTTTTGTGGTAGCGTTTTACCAGAAACACAAATCTGTCAGTATTGTAAAGATAGCTTTAGTCGTGTAAGAATTATTACCTATGAAATGATTTCGGAATGAAACTCTTGTTTAAAACCAAAAAGAAAAAAAAAGTTCAAATGTCAGGGTTAACATTTGAATATTTCAATTTTCTAGTTAGCTTTAATGGAATAATGCAAGCTGCGGATACAACCATATTATATGTAGAAAAGGAATTTATTTAATTGGTAGTGCCAATGAACAAATTTTGGGAAGTAAATTACCATCAAACAAGCAAGTGTTGAGTGTCTTTTTCTACAACTTGAGAACGGTAAATATTACAGTGAGGGAAAGTGCACGATTAGCTGTTAAAGAAACTGAGGTATTTTGGCAAAAGGCAAGGATTTCGGTAAAGGATACCCAACGCAGTGTTGACAAACTGATTGTATTGTATGAGAAATGATGAGCATTACAGAAGAACAATGAAACGTCGAGTGAAGTGCAAAGGCAAAAAGAAGTAGTCTTCTCAAATATCTTGCCTGATTCATTTGATATAGCACACACTAATGCTCTAGGTATAATTGAAATCAAGAAAGATAGAGAGTTTCTTTTGTCTCAAAGACAGAAGGGACGAGGTCAACGGTGCTTGCATTCTGCTAAAGCAGAAGCTCAAAAATAAAAAAAAAAAAAACTTCTATACCTTCCTTGTAGACACCACATTTATGAATTAGTTTTAAAACGTGTATTTGATAAGTGTTGTGTTTGGTTTGCAGCTGCACCGAACGTTCCTCTATTTAAGCGTTTCTCAGAACGAGTGGTATAAAATAAGTTGCACTAACTTTCTTCCAGGAATTGATGATGATGATGTAAGGAACAATATTTCCGATGGAAAAAATGAAGTGTTAAATTTTGGTATCAAACTTGTAGAAACAGGACACCACAGGAAGATTACAGGGAATTTTTAGGACTGGTCATCATATTCTTGGGTGGTATACCTCCTCGAGGCGTTTTCTTTCGTTTGCCTGGAACAACTCACCATGCAGGGTGGAAGGGAAAAGCAATCTACTGTTTAGAAACATTTCTCTTTCGCTAACAATTACGTTTAACAAAGCAAATAGAAACGGGCCTTCGCAGAGTATGCATTTTTCTAATACGACTATATGTGCAAGCTTGCTTTAAATGTGATTGAGCATCCCATTCACCATTACAAGACCTGCAACTTTTGAAAGGTTTGTACAGTTATAGACAAATAGATGCTGAATTCTCTCTCTAAATTATCTCGCTGTCTCTGGTATTTGGCGAAGGAACACGTAGAATTTTATGTAGTTAGCATTATGAAAAAAATGATAGACAGAATTAAAACTGTAAGGGGAAACCGTGAAACAGCAAAGAGGCTTGATTCAATAGATAATACGATAAAAATTCTTGTGAAAAGAGAAATCAGTCGTTTTGTTAAAATAAACACAAATTTTCCTCGAGAGATTTAAAATACCTAAAGGGTTTCTTTAGTGTGATAAGGTTTCATGGTCAAATAATAATGACTATTAAATTCAGTCACGTAACAAACGATGCAGCAGAAAGAGAAGTGAAAGAAATAGAAGATTACAACAACGTTCTTACGAAAAATGAGGAACAAAGTTTCTTTTGCGGATAGTGAAGGTCCACAGATAATCTTTTCTTAGATGTGTCCAAAGTGAACTGTGTATCAAATAAGATTGAAAACTTCTTCCAAGTTATAATTTTTCTCTTTCCTCATAATGGTCTATGAGTCATCTTGATGAATACTTATTTTTAGTTCATAGCGAAACAAAGATTTAGGTTTCTCTAGCAATTTGTTTCACTTTATGTAAAAAAAAAAATCAAAATTCTTACAAATATGTTGTCTATAACTACAATAAGAAGCATTTCGTTTTTCATGTGTAATAATTCTTACATGATTGTGTAATAACGTATCTTGAAAATAATGCCAGATTTGTGCTTCTGGTAAAACGCTACCTCACAACGATATGTCCTGTGACCCTCTTCCTATCTAAAACTTTTTCCTCAACTCAAGATGGCCGCCATGATAGTGCTATACAGGATTAGATTGGTCTGTTTTTCTAGTTCCATTATTCAAGATATCTTCCCATTTCCTTAAACCGCTTCTAAATTACAAAGGATTCTTCCAGATTTTCCCATATACTACGTATTGTAGTCGGGTTCAAAACTTTAGGTCGCTTGAGGCACCATTTAAAATTATTCAATGGATCTAATTTTTCTTTTGGCTTAATTTAGTCCCATATGTAGTGTTGTAAAAAAACGGTTTTTTTTCTGTGAAGTTTTTTTTCAATAAAAAACATCGTTCTTTTTCATGTTTTTTTTCAAATGTCTGTTTTTTTTCTGGCAGCTATTATTTATTGATGTATGTTGAAGATTATTGAAATAATCAATAGAACTTGAGTCGAAGCCCTCGTAACTTACAAATCGTTTATTTCCTTGTACATATACGAGCAAAATCGTGTGATTATTCCTTTCGGACTCAGATCATTTTTGGCGTTTTCATACTTTGTCAGTTAGTGACGTATTCCTCAAAAACCATTTACCCTATTGATATGGTTAAGACCTTGCTTTTTAGAAAAGGAATGTGGCTATTTTTTGGTGTACGTTACATTGCAGTGTTGCGAGCGGGTGGGAAATTACTGAGGGAAATGTAGGGGTGAAAATTTACAAAAAATCCCTAACCGAAATTCAAGATTTTTTGTATCTAGCACCACTGTTGCCATATGGGTCTAACTCACCTAAAAAGATTCTTTGGTGCGTTGACAAGGTACAGTGAAAACCTGAAGTCGCTGGCTTCCATTCAAAGAGAGAAAGAAAAAAATCTGTTTCCATACACATGAAATTTTGACACTTTTTACGCCTCAAAAGCAAAAATCAACAGATATGCCGACGCTACAGCTTCTCTAATTATCCTATTTGAAACTTTTTATGGTGTGTTCTGTAGGCTAAAGAGAAGGCTTTCAGGTAGTGGTACATTTGTTCCAACGTAGCGAGCAAGAGGGAAATAATAGAGGGGAAAGGGAAATTTGCCGAATTCTTCACTTACAATCGGGAATTAATTGTTTTGGCTGGAAACAATGCCATAAAACATACGTAAATTATCTGATTATAAACCTTGGTACCCTAAGAATGTATCCTACAAGTATCATTGCGATATCTAACAAAGTAAACATGAAATTTAAAAAAAAAAATCTCATTCTAACTCAGAAATGCACAATTTTCTTACCATTTACAGAACATGGTTTATTATAAGCCACAACTGTACTTCCCCTAATTATTCTACCAAAACTTTTTATGGTGCGCTGTGTCGGCTAAGGACGAGGCTTTCAGACAGTGGTACGTTTGTTCGAATGTAGCCAACAAGAGGGAAATAATAGAGACAAAAAGGGAATTTTTCCAAAATTTCCTCCTAAAATCGGAAATTAAAATTTTCTGTAGCTGGCAACAGTGCTAGCAGACACACACAAACTATCTTAAAAGAAACTTTGGTATCCCTATTATATACCCTGCAAGTATTGTGACGATATCCAATAAAGTAAGCAGATCATTAAAATATATTTCAGTCTACGTAAAAAAATCAATTATCTTTCCACTTAGAGAACAAGGTCTACTGTAAACCTCAACTGTACTTCCCCTAACTATCGTATTGAAACTTTCTGTAGTGTGTTGTGAAGGGCAAAGACAAGACTTTCAGATACTGGTACTTTTGTTCCTATGTAGTCAACAAGAGGGATATAGTAGACAAAACAGTAATTTTCCCCTAACATCTTGAATTAAAATTTTCCGTAGCTGGCAACACTGCTACCAGACAGACTAAAACTATCTTAAAATAATTACTGGTACATTACTAATATATTCTACAAGTATCATGGCGATATTTAAGAAACAATGCTTTTAATTACCAAAAATATATTTCGATAAACAGAAAAGTAGGGAAAATCAAAAGTTAGAACCTAAATCCGAATTTTTCGTGCGTCCCCTAATTACTCCACTGTAACGATATGTACCCGAGTTTGTTCAGTGGGAACAAATGTTCGACTGGCGTAAGTTGACTTGCATTGGGACGTATAGGTAGGTTTATAACCAAAATTTCGAATTTTTTGCCCAAATTTAAGGAGATTTTAATTTCCGTAGTTGGCAGCACTGCACGCAAGCCCATCCAATTGATGTCAACAATTAGGTATCCATCCGACGTATCTACCTGACAAGTCTTAAGGAGATCTCTCTACAACGAATGAAGCTACAGGGGAAAAGTAATAAAGAAAATTCGAAAATTCTTGAATTTTTGACGGGTGAAATTTGAGAAGGAAATTCGACACACAGAAGAAGAAGAAACTAAAATGATAAACTATGGACCAACCATATTTGGCAAAACAATATATATCGATATCTTAATTAGTGACCATACAGGAGCGGATTAAAAAAGTGACACACGCGTATGTGCCACTTTGGCCATGTGGGTCCGAAAGGGTTACGAGTGTACATTTAATTACATTTTTTTGACTACTAACTTGTGTTGTTGTAGTAATTATAGTCTTGACTAATAATAATATCGTTGTTGTAAACAATCATAATCTCTCCTTTTTACATCTTAGTTCCAATACTGATGCTGAGAAATTCAAGGTGTTTCAAAATGAATATCGGGGAATTAAGTCTTCGTAGTACTTATTACATTTTACGCACAATTATAAATACATCAAATAAAAGAACACCTCAAACAGTTTTTGCTTCAAGTGTTCGATGTGAGCTTCATTCGTCACATGGCACACATTGAGTCAATAGGTGAGAAAGGCCCATAAACTTTCCGCCATATGGCACAAAACATTCAATTCATACAGACGGTTGCACTGTAACTACAGATTCAGTCTTTGCAAGGTTATTGTGCTGCCAAAATGTCTTGAGCCGTGGCAAAAATGCGAACTAAAGCTCACACCCTCACCCACCCACGCGTTGAGCCAATAAGGGTTCAGCTGTTGCTAAGCGAGAAAAAGCGAGTGGAATTCCTTCAGCCGATAGCAGCGCTTGCAACGGAAGACTAGGGATCAAGTCAATGTGGCATTAGTATAAAACACACAAAGCTGTCTGGTCTCTAGTCTCCATCTTTGCTACTTGCTCTTTCTAACGGCAGACAGAGGGAATAATGCATGGCATGCGTGTGTACAAAACTGTTTGAGTTGCTCTTTTATTTGATAATACTTATAATTGTAAGTTAATTGTAATAGATACTATAAAGTTTCAAAACCCTAATATTCATTTTGAAACACCCTGCATTACTTCAAATTATGTTATCCTATATTCATGTCTTGTATGTACACTCATGTCCAAAATTATTGTTCCATGTCTATAAATATGTTGTTCTAGGAATATAATTTGATAACGAATCCGCCTGGTATTTCTTATAATGTTAGTATGTGTATAATCGGAAAAGACATGTATGTGGAAAATTTCATGTCAAAACAGCAGTAAATAAGAACAATAAAACGAAAATGAAACTTTCTTGTCCATTTAGCAACATTTTCTTTTACTCTTTCTCATTTTCGTATTTATAATTCTTTTCCTTTGAAATTTATCATAAATATACATTTTCAGATTATACACACAGCATCAGTATTAAAAGTACCCTGCAAAATCATTATCAAATTATATTCTTACAAGAAGACAGTTATAGATATGCAACAATCATTTTGGACATGAGTGTACATATCATCGGGCCTGCCCTAGGCAATTTGCCGCCTCCCTCTTTCTCCAGAAAGAACAAATCTTAAAAGTCACGATTTTAAGTATGCTACTCCAGCATGAACAACGAAAGGGAGGGAAACTACACCCGCACTCAGAAAGGCTTATATACTTACTACAAATACAATATTGTTGTGTCTGGTTTTTTTCTTTAAATATTAATCTATTATGTTAGTGAAAGATAAAGCAAATACATCTGAAAGATGGTAATCCATTTTATAGAATTCAATATCGAGTTTCAATCTCAACATATCAGTTTGCAATTATAGTGCAACTAGCTCTTTTACCTTTATTTCTTGATTTTCCTTCTACATCTGTTATTTTTTTTTTTAAAAAAAAAGTGTTTCCACCTTCAATGATAACGATCCTATTTGCGACAAAGACAAGAGAAGCTCTGCTAACTAACCAAAGGGGGCAGGCATTCGAGAATTGAGTTCCTGTATTTGACAACAATCAAGCAGTTTATTCTGGGATTTATTTTACCATTTGCTTTAGCACTGATCATGAGACCTAAACATAATTTATGAATGTAGTATTCAAATAGAAGGTCAGCTTAGTAAATTTAGCTACCATGATCATGAAGTCTGTCTCCAACAAGAAATATTTATTTTAAATAAAATACTTATGACAGATATTGCAGCCCCGTGGAAATGCACGTGTTGCACATATGATAGAGCCAGCAATGCATATCATATATCAAGTCGACAAATTATTTATATATGATATTCAGAAAAATATTAGTAGGCAAATTAGTTTTAGTTTTTACCTTTAGACAAGTTATTTGCGTTTTATACTGTTCGTTATATTATTTTCGTACTTATTAAAGGCCTACTTTCACGAAAAAAAAAAATGTTCATTTCTACTTTTATTTCTTCGTTGATATTGGTGAAACAGTACAGAAACCCGGATTCTTAGTAGGTACACTACTCATATAAATTGTAAAATATTTGTACCGTATCAGTTTCTAGTGTTTAATTTATGTTGCATTTTATGGTAATTACACCTACATAAAAATACTTCAGACTTAAATGACGTAAGATACATTACAAATGACTATTTGAAAAAAAAAACGAAATTTAGAAAAAAAACGAGAGGCGATGTTTTTTTTCTAAAAAAAACGTACATTTCTGAAAAAAAACGAACGGTTTTTTTTCTATTTACAACACTACCCATATGGAACCATTTTAGAGGGCTCGTCCAAGGAAATTCCTAAATTTATTTTTTTTCCATATAAATAAGTACCACCCTAGTAGGCCAGCTACTCTATTGGTAAAAATCGTAATTTGGCAGTTATTAAAAGCAATATTTCTGTAGGTAGAAGAGAGGGGACTATGGAAGTTACCATTGCCAAGTATAAAAATGAAACCTGTGTTCAACACTGACTACGTATCATTCAAGGATTTTTTTTTTAAAAAAGCGAAATGCTTACACCTTTTCAAAAGTAAAATTAATATAATTACTAAGAAATACATTCATTGAAAAATTCAGGGTTAGCAGCACTCTTAAATCTACTTGAGAGCATTCGAGTGCAAATTCAAGCAAAGTTAACGCATGGAAGACCCAGGTTCGACTCCCGTTGGGAGTTCATGTGATTCGGATTCGTCGTTAATTAGTAGGTCCACGTATCATATAGCTTCGCTGCTGAAAGGGACGTTAAGCTCAAAATCAACTAAAGAAAAGTTAAAACAATGAGAAAGTTTTCAACTGTTTTGAAATATTCAATTCTATGTTAATTAAAACTACATACAGCATTTGATAATAGAAGCATCGTCAGAAATAAAATATTCAATAAAGCAAACTTTTTGAGTAGGGTTTGTCTGAAGATATATACAAATATTGAAAACAGTTTTAAAAGGTGCATAATGCAGAAATACTATTTTATCGCGTATGAACTTGAGGTTTTTAGAACAGCAAGTTCTGACCAGGTATTAACGTCGCAGAACCAGGATATGACCCAGGGATGGACTAAAGCAAATTTTCTAACTTTACCCAGTGTAAATAAAGTAGGATTGAAACCCATTTTATCCAGTGTATACCTGAGCGTCATCGGGGGTTGTAGCCCCTATAAAATTCCCCTTGGATCCACACCTGTTGAAACCAATTCATATTTCATAACTTCACACACGGCACGATCAACCCTGAATCTATTGAAATCTTACTACCTAATAATTATCGAGTGTCGACACTTTTTCTATTAAAATTCATAGTATATTCTATCATAATATAAATTCTCACTCATGTAGTGTGTGCTAATGTAACTAGGGATGCGCACGAGACAAGATTTGTGGCTGTCTCGTCTCGAAAATGTGCTGGAAAGGTGATGTCTCGACTCGAAAAATGTATATTTCCCTATTGGAAGAGCCGTGTCTCGACTCGAATTTTGTCAGGAAAATCCTGTCTCGATTCGTCTCGTGCGCATCCTTAAGTGTAACTCATGATAAAAATGTTTTGTTTTCAAATAAAATGAAACGGTTGAGGTGGACGCTGCCGAGTAGAAGACATGCAATATATTAAATCGCCTCGCAACCCACTTGGCCACACACTTAGGTTACACTCTTCAACCTTTTTCCCATGGTATCTAAAGTATCGGCTAATCTTAAATTCTC
The DNA here is from genome assembly GCF_964235325.1 of Thermobia domestica. Classification (NCBI taxonomy): domain Eukaryota; kingdom Metazoa; phylum Arthropoda; class Insecta; order Zygentoma; family Lepismatidae; genus Thermobia; species Thermobia domestica. The sequence continues at coordinate 199,173,176 of NC_137456.1, read as the reverse complement.
ATTGCCGATTCGGGTTTTCTAACAAGAATTATTATGTTGCAACTTAATTTGGATGTAAAATCCTAACTTAATTAGCATTTAAGAACATTGCAGTGTGAATTAAAATCATGACAGAAATATAGTTAAATCTCAGTTTCAAATTTCATGTCTATTGAATACTTGTACTGTCATTTGTTTCAATGTTGGTAGGAGCCGAAAGTTCCAATTCATCCCAATTTTTCGCTTTAATTCCCTCTATTTGTTTGTAAAATTTTAAAGAAATATTATTACTAACAAGTAACACTTCCGAAGCGTAACACTCCGATTTTGATAAAATTTGAAAGGTAGATACTACACATGAAATAAACGAATACGGGTTTCTTATTTTCTGCAGAAATAACGGTTTTAAGGGACAAAAGCCCCCACCCACAATTTTGGAAGTTGACGCCCGAAAGGCAAAAACCAAGTCCTCTAAAACAAAAGTAAAGTCCCGGAAGGCAAGAGGAAGTGAATCGAAGTGAATGAAAATGTGTACAGATATTGTAGATATAAAATGAGGGAATACCTTTTTCTTATTTTCCTGAGAAAAAGATAACGATTTAGGTGGGACACAGACACCTCCAGAACTTTGATCGCGAAATATCAAAACTGCTAATAAGAGAAAATGTCAGAAGTGCTTGAAAGACATGAAGAATTGGAACAACACATTGTGTAGGGACAATACGCAAAAAAACGAATACGGCTTTTCTTTTATTTTTTGCGGAAAAAAACTGTTTTAGGGGTCAAGAGCCCCCTCAAAAAATTGAAATTTAAAGCCCAAAATGCAAGAAGAGGTGCACCGAATTGAATAAAATTGTGTGCATATATTGTAGACGTAAAATGAGATAATTGGGTTTCGTATTTTCCGAAAAAAAGCGGTTGAGTGAGGCACGGACCTTATAAACTGTTGATTACGGAATATCAAAAGTGCAAATAAGCATACGTCAGTAGTTCCTAAAGAATATGGAGAATTGCAACGAAACTTCGTAAAGGGACTATTTTTAAAACAATATATGAAACGTGTTTTAATTTTTGCGGAAGAACCGTGTTGGGACCTAGGCCCCATCCGAAAAAGGAAGATACTACCATAATAGCGAAGGAAGAAGTGGACCCAAGGAAATCAAACTTGTTAGTAGATATTATATAGACCAGGTGTAAAATAAGTCCTATCGTGTTTTTCAAGTGTCCCTATCCGGTTTGCTTCAAATTTGACAGATCAACAGCAATACGGAAATAAATCGACACGTGTTTTTGTTTATGCGGAAAAACATTGCATGGGTTAAAGGTGCCTCCTGAAATACTATAAAATACGCTATACTGTTTGCACTTCTTTTACTTGACCTGCCAAAATTGCAGAAATCGGATGGAGACACGACACTTGTGAAACACGGAAGGCCATATTTTAGATATCCAATATCTACATACAATTTCATTCGGTTCGGTCCACTGATACCGCCACTCAACGCCTCGGTTCACTCAATAGTTTTTTCCTTTCAAGAAAATACGCAACATGTATTCCCTCATCTTACTTCTACAATATTAGTGCACATATCATTCACTTCGGTCCAATTCTTCTTGCCTTTTGGGGTGAAATTCCAAAATTTTGGACGAGGGATTGTGACCCAAAAACCATTTTTCCCTTGAAAATAAAATAATGTATTCGTTTACTTTTTGCCTATTGTTCATACAAAAAGCTTCGTCGCAATTCTTCATGTCCTTTACACAGATCTGACATAATGTTAGTAGCAGTTTTGATATTTCGTGATTAAAGGTTTTGAGGGGTCAGTGCCCTACCCAACCGCTTTCTTCAGGAAAATACGAAACCCAAATTCCCTCATTTTATGTCTACAATATCTGCGTACAATTTCATTCACTGAGGTTCGCTTCTTTTTGCCTTTCGGAAGTCAACTTTCAAAATTTTGTTTGGGAGCTTCTACCCGCTAAAACCGTTTTCCCGCAGAACATAAAAAACCCGTATTCATTTACTTTCTGCGTATTGTCCATACAGAAAGTTGTTCCAATTCTTCATGTTCTTTACACACATCTGACATACTGTTAGTACCACTTTTGATTTTTCGTGATCAAAGATTTCGAATTGTCCGTGCCTTACACTACCGTTTTTCCAGGAAAGTACGAAACTCGTATCCTCATTTTACTCTGCAGTATCTGTGCACAATTTCATTCACTTCGGTTCACTTCTTCTTTCCTTTCGGGCGTCAAATTTCAAAATCTCGGGTGGGGGCTTTTGGCCCATAAACCGTTTTTCCGCAGAACAACAAAAAAAAAACGTATTTCTTTATTTTTTGCGTATTGTTAATACACAAAGTTGTGTTGCAATTTTTAATGTCGTTTGCATACATGTGACATACTTTTACTAGCAGTTTTGATATTTGAAGATCAAAGGTTTGGAGGGGTTCGTGCCCTATCCAACCCTTTTTTCTTGGAAAATAAAAAACCGTATTCCCTCATTTTACGTCTGCAATTTCTGTGCACAATTGCACTCACTCCGGTTCACTTCTTTTTGTCTTTCGGGAGTCAAATTTGCAAATTTTGGGTCGGAGCTTTTGTCCCTAATACCGCTTTTCGAAGAACATAAAAGAACCCGTATTCCTTTAACTTTTGCGTATTATCCATACAAAAAGTTTCGGTGCAATTCTTCATGTACTTTACACACATCTGACATACTGTTACCAGCACTTTTAATTTTTTGTGATCAAAGGTTTGGAGGGGTCGGTGCCCAACCCAACCGTTTTCTCCAAGAAAATACAAAACCCGTATTCCGTTATTTTATGTCTACAAAATCTGTGCAAATTTTATTAACTTCGGTTCAGTTCTTTCTTCCTTTCGGGCGTGAACTTTCAAAATTTAGGGTGGAAGCTTCTGCCCCTAAAACCGTTTTCCCGCAGAATATAAAAAACCCGTATTCGTTTACTTTTTGGCTATTGTCCATACACAAACTTATGTTGCACTTCTTCATGTCCTTTACACATATCTGACATACTGTTACTAGCAATTTTCATATTTCGTGATCAAAGGTTAGGGGGGTCCGTGCGCACCCAACTTTTTTTCCAGCAAAATACCAAACCCATTTTCCCTCATATTGTGTCTACAATATCCGTGGACAATTTCATTCACTTCGGTTCACTTCTGTTTGCCTTTCCGGCGTCAACTTTCATAATTTTGGGTGAGAGCTTTTGCCCCGTAAAACCGTTTTTCTGCAGAAAATAACCCTTACTCAGTTATTTTGTTCGTATTGCCCGTTCATAAAGTTTCGTGCCAATTCGTCATGTCTTTACACAAATCTGACAAACAGTTAATAGCACTTTTGATATTTCGTGACCAAAGGTTTGGAGGGGTCCGTGTCCCACCCAATCTTTTCTCCAGGAAAATATGAAACCCGTATTACCTCAGTTTGTCTACAATATCTGTCCAGAATTTCATTCAATTCGGTTCACTTCTTTTTGTCTTTCGGGCGTCAATTTTCAAGTTATTGTTTGGGAGCCTCTACTCCCTAATGCCGGTTTTCCGCAGAGCATAGAAAAACCGATGTTCCTTTATTTTTTGCGTATAATCGATACAAGAAGTTTCGTTTCAATACTTTCTGTCCTTTACACACACCTGACATACGGTTACTAGCACTTTTCATATTTCGTGATCAAAGGTTAGGGTGGTCCGTGCCGCATCCAACCCCTTTTCCCAGCAAAATACCAATCCCATATTCCCTCATTTTATATCTTCAGTATCCGTGGATAATTTCATTCACTTCGGTTCACTTCTGTTTGCCTTCCAGCGTCAAATTTGAACATTTAGGGTGGGAGTTTCTGCCCCCTAAAACCGTTTTTCCGCAGAGCATAGAAAAACCGGTGTTCCTTTATTTTTTGCGTATTATCGATACAAGAAGTTTCGTTTCAATAATTCTTGTCCTTTACACACACCTGACATACTCTTACTAGCATTTTTCATATTTCGTGATCAAAGGTTAGGGGGGTCCGTGCCGCATCCAACCCCTTTTCCCAGCAAAATACCAAACCCATATTCCCTCATTTTATATCTACAATATCCGTGGACCATTTCATTCACTTCGGTTCACTTCTGTTTTCCTTTCCGGCGTCAACATTCATAATTTTCGGTGAGAGCTTATGGCCCCTAAAACCGTTTCTTCCGCAGAAAGTAAAAAAAAAAGTTTTCCTTTATTTTTTTGTGTATTGTCCATACAAAAATTTCTTTGCAATTCTTCATGTCTTTAACACACATCTTACATACTGTTACTAGCACATTTGATTTTTAGTGATCAAAGTTTTGGACGCGTCCGAGCCCCACCCAACCGTTATCTACATTAAAATACGAAACTCGTATCCTCATTTTACGTCTGCAGTATCTGTTCAGAATTTCATTCACTTCGGTTCATTTCTTTTTGCGTTTCGGGAGTCAAATTTGAAAATCCTTTATACACATCTGACATAATGTTAGTAGCGGTTTTGATATTTCGTGATTAAAGGTTTGGAGGGGTCCGTGCCCTAACCAACCGTTTTTGCAGGAAAATACGAAACTCGAATTCTTTAGTTTTACGTCTGCAGTATCTGTGCACAATTTCATTGACTTTGGTTCAGTTGTTCTTGCCTGTCGGGTGTCATCTTTCACCATTTAGAGTGGGGTTTTTATATTAAAACTTTACATTATGTAACTTTTTCTTTTTTTAGGAGATTCTTTTTTTGGATGGGGAGGATGAAATGCTTTTCTCTGATATCTATTTCTTTCCATTCATCTTGTTTGAACTGCTTAAGCAAGATCATTTTGTAACTTTTGATCTCATCTAACTCCGTCACCATAATAAAATTGTTATTTTTAACAATTTGTTTTATTCTCTTATTTGCAGTTTGCCACACTGATATATTTTTTACAAAATCTAGGTTTAGTCCAACGCCTTTCGAATTCGGAACCAACCCAACCGCCGAGCTTTTTGGGTTGCCTGTTATTGCAGGAAAACGAGAAATGCAGGTGGTAATGCACTTTTGGAGTCGTGTATACAAAAACTTTAATTCAAGCAGGTTTTGTTTCACTGGCATCTGTTGTTCAGAACTGCAATTAGTGTTCCCGCATAGAAATGTAAAGTTCTCGTATATTGTATTTCCAATTCTGCATAACCCTTAATGGCACTACCCTTTTCTTATCGTAGCTTGCACTTTCCGGGCCTGCGAGGCCCACGTACACTGTAGTATGAACACGTGAACATAATTTAATGGAGATCGTTCTGAAAGTTTAAAAACTTGATATTTATTTTATATAATGTGTTCACTTTTACATACAGGAATATATATATATATATATAAAATTAGTAGATTATATAAACAGCACAATGTAAGGTATAATAAACTAAGCTTGTTTCGAACATGAAAGGATGCAAATTTTCACGTTACATGTACGCTTTTTTGAAAACATTTATAGAGTATAAGTTTATTGTAAAAAATATATGTGAATTTGGTATTTGTGCTCACTGTTACCTTGAAATATTTCTATACATACTGCACATTACATACATTGCTCATACACAACAAACATATGCTCACTGCATACATTATTCTGACATTTGCAGCATACCACTTTGGTTTTCCTGTCTCTAGAACTAGGGCACAAGTGACATAGTTTCCTTTTCTTTCCTTCAGCCCTTGGTGGCTTATCGCTTTCAATCTTGATACCACATCTTAACAAATTCTCTCTTACAGACCTTTTCAAAGTAGATGATTCAGCTCTTCTCAACATTAGGGGTGTAATCAAATCATAAGCTAGCTCCTTAATGAAAATCCTTCGCTCATGCTCCTTTTGGATATTTCAATTCGGATTATGATATTTGAGAACAAGATAAGAGCAAATACTGCTACGTCTAACATATTCATGAAAAAAGCCAAAGGCCATCTTTGAGTCTGTCTTTTGCACGAATATTCTCGCAATTTTTGATCCATCAAATCGACGCCTCCTTTATTGTTATTGTAGTAGTTGATGATTTCCGGTTTCCTTTTTTGGTGACTATCATCGATCATCGAATCATGATGCATGCTGCTGATGAGAATCACACTTTTGTTGTTTTTAGGAACATAACTGACCATTGTTACATCATTACAAAAAACAAATTCGGAAGAATAAACACTTCTTTTATCACTAGGCCTCATGATGAGAGGGATGCTCCTGTTGTTAGTTCTAACTGTTCCAACCATTGTTATGTTTCTTGTGAGAAGGTATTCGGCTAAAGGAACGCTTGTGAAATAATTGTCTGTTGTTATGTTACGTCTTTGATATTGACTAAGGGAAGACACCAAACGCTTGAAAACTTCTGCTGCTAGATCTTTTTGAACTGGTTCACCAATTTTTCTGGCACAATAGAAATATCCGTCAAAAGCATAGCCAGATTTAGCATCGCACATCCAAAACACTTTCATTCCATATTGTACGGGTTTTTTAGGCATGTGCTGAGTAAAAGGACATCTTCCTCTAAATGGAATCAACTGTTCGTCAATTGTTAGTGATTCGCTAGGGATAACAACTTTTTTACGGTTTCTTAAGAAACAGGTCCAGACATAGGACACATGCGCATCTTTTTCAATCTTTTTACGAAACTCTCGTGTTCTCTTATCATCCAGGCGTAAAGAGCTTAAAATACATTTAGATCTGTTGACAGACATTGTAGCGTTGTAATGCGGGTTTGAGTCGGAACTTTGAAACAGTTCTCTAATTGTTACATTCCAATTTTTCTCGACGCCAACCAAAAGCAGAAGTCCTAAAAACGCTAACATTTCTTCCTTGTCTACTTTTCTCCATTTCTTGTGAACCTCAGTTGCTGCTCGTCTTCCTTGCAAATTAGAACACAACACAATTTCTTCCAAAATGTCATGTATAATGAAGAAATCAAACGCAGCGCGAGGAGAATCAGTAAATGTCCCCTGCCGTGGTCCAGGAGCTGGACGTGTAAGAGATCTAGTCTGAGATTGTGTTGCCAGGAGAACTTGACCAAGAACGTCCGTCTTTTGAACGCAATTCTGCACTTTCGATGTTCCGTTACTTGCCTCTGCATCAGAGTCATTTTCATTGGCACTTTCACTTGTATCATTTTCACGGGAACAGGTCAAAACTCCCACAGCCAAAACTCCCACACTTAAAAAATGTCAAAACGCCCACCCAAACGGTCATAACTCCCACACAAATGGACAAATCTCCCAAATCTACGAATGGTCATAACTCCCACAGCCAAAACTCCCACACACAGAAAATGTCAAAACGCCCACACAATCGGTCATAACTCCTACACAAACGGTCAAATCTCCCAAATGCACGAATGGTCAAAACTCCCACAGCCAAAACCCGCACACAGGTAAGAGGTCATAACTCCCAACGGTCATAACTCCCACACAAATGGACAAAACTCCCACACACATAGCAACGGTCACAAACCCCACATAAATGGACAAAACTCCCACACAAGTGGACAAAACTTCCACACGCAGAAATTGTCATAACCGCCACACAAATGGTCAAAAACCCCACACAATCGGACAAATCTCCCACACTTTGAAATCATCCTGCTTGCACGTCTTGTAAATTTTACATGCTGAAAATAATTTTAAGAAAGTCTAAAAAGCGCTTATGATCCAAAGTAGATAAAGTGATAAGTGGACAAAACTCCTACATGTTGAAATGGTCATAACTCCCACACAAATGAACAAAAACCTCACACGTCGAAACGGTCATAATTCTCACACAAATGGACAAAAGTCCCACACGTCGAAATGGTCGTAACTCCCACACAAATGGACAAAAACCTCACACGTCAAAACTGTCATAACTCCCACACAAATGGACAAAACTCCCACGCGTCGAAACGGTCATAACTCAAACACAAATGGACAAAACCCCCACATGTCAAAGTTTTTACTGTTATGCTTAGAAAATTACAATTTTTCTCAGAGTATGGATGCTTTTTTGTGATTTATTTCTCCACTTCTAACCTTGTATCTCTGAATATATCCCCCTTTGTCCTTATTTTCTAAAATTTTTCTCCCACTTCTTTCTCTTAATGTTGTCCGCCACGGTGTTCTTCCACTACATTGCTTCTCGAAAAAGGGACGTGGTTTGACCCACTTCATATCCTGGTTATGAGCTCCCATTTCTTTGCTCGGAGAAAAGAAACGAGATCGAAACAAATCAGCAGAAGCAAATGTAAAATATATAACTAAATGAATTATTAAAAATATGGAATGTAACACTTGTTGTATATCACATATTATGATACGGATATACAACTATTTTACATAATATATTACAGTAAATGGACTACTTAGATGAGAAGTGCACTAGTTACAAAAAACTATATAATGGACCTTCATTTCTAAAGATATCTTTAAACAATTGTAAATAGTAAATTATAAAACAAGAAACTACATAGTTATGGTGTTAGTTGCGAACATAACAGAAATATGTATTGTTCTTGAGATATTGAACTTAACTTTATTCACGTAAAATTTCAAATTTGGAATTAGGCCACTTGGCATCAAGGCGATGCACTTTAAAATAATTCCCTTCTCACTTTACTCCAATAGCATAGCTATTTTAGGAGTCTGTGGATGTTACATCCTCTCAAATGGAAGCTAAATGATTAGTTATTGTACGATGATTACATATATGCATTCTCTAAAGGTTAAATAGGGTATTCACCTTGTCTCTTGTGCATCCGTATTTAGTATATCACTGAAAAAAATATATGTAACTTTCCATTAATATGAATATATGTAAGTTTAATTGCCTAATAACTTCTCAACGATTTCTCGGTGTTATCACGGAGGTTTGTTTATTGACTAGACACTGATTCAGTGAATTGCAAAAGAAGATGAATTTAATCTGTTCTTCCTTTTTTCTTCCGAAATTTAAGTGTTCCTTCTGAAGCATTATTTCATTTGTTTACCAATCTGGTTGCTATCTGGTGGCAATTTCCTTTTTTCCTTTCAATGGAAATTGCAGATAGTTTTGTGTTGTGCTAGCAGCATGCTTTATATTGATTCGTCTGAAATTAAGTATTCACTTTATAATTAGTTTTCAAATTTCAGAAGCTGTTAAATTTATATTACATTGTGTTAAATGTTCAATACATTTATAATACTTTTGTTTTTACGTAGCTCACTGAGGAAAATCTACTTCATAATGATAGCATTTATGAACTAGAAATCTATGAATTTGTACATTATCCGTTGCAGCTTTGGAAAATTCAAGATTGCTAATAAAACTCCAACTGATCAAAGCAGTATATATATTTTAAGATTATATATTTGTGTTACAGTTTCGGCTATGTAACATAGCCTTCCTCAGACACATTATGAGAGAAATATCCAATTTTGACAGCTTATATGCAATCTTAATGCAAGACACGCCCTACAAGTACAAAATTACGGCAAAAAACTCGTCTTGAATTCAATAAAGTAAGTAATCTTTTTAACTTATCATTGATAAATGTTCTGAAGTTCATAATGATTCTTATTGAGGTTCATATTTTGAAAATACATTAAACACTGTTTTGAAGCCCAAAGTATGCGTCTTCTACAAGTTTGTCAGCTTTAATTTGGAAAGAAATAAAGAATTAAACCTGGCATATGCGTGCACAAAAGTGAGAGTTTCAAAGTTAATAAAGCAGTTGAAACGACTGGAAATTCTTAAAGAAAGGGAGAAAAAAACAAGACACATTTGACCAAAGTTTTTCACGAAAGTTATCATCGATAATACTTCTCTAAAACTATAACATGAGTGAGGGCCATTAAGTGAGTCATATTTGACTGACTTTAACTCCAAGCAGGGAGGATTATGTGAAAATCTCGACAAACATAGGCCTATACACCATATTGGGTCAAAGTTGAATAATTTTCACGAGAGTTATTGTAGAATATATTTTCTTTTAAATCCGGGAAGGGGAAGAGGAGTACAGTATAAGTTTAGTATCTTGTTCTCGATTGATTCCATATCTATGTATTGAGAATGATTGTGCAGTCTGAATAAATACGTGCAATATTGCATGAAAATCCAATAGCTTTAGATATCGTGGATTATATTTATTAATAGGCGTGTGTGATGGCGAGGAGATTAGTCCTTCCAAAATTTGGGGACCAAATTCATCGCTCATTCTTGACTGATTTTTATCATAAGCATCGGGTTATTACAGACAAGAATTAAAAAAAAATACAATAATATATCAGAATCGAATGAGATTTGCGAAAGCAATTGTGCCAGTTATTTTGTCGGTCGTCCCAGAATACGCATACTTATGATTATTAAAACAGTTGTAGTGAAACTCTATGAAAAGAAATGTCATAGAGTCCATTACTTTATTCTTTACAGATTTTAAATACATACAGAGACATAGAGGTCTGCACTGGTCGGAATTTTTAGTCATTGCCAGGCCCGGCTCGTGAATTTATAATGTAAGGCCCGACCCGAGTGCGAAATATGTTTTAGTACTTGGGCCCGAGCCCGTCCTGAGCTCGTTTGATAGTCAAATGAGCCCGAAATAAACCCGAATTACGGAAACGTAATAATTAATGCAAGATTGTATTTTTATCTACAGCAATCAGAAGTATATACCTAATTTTGCAGTTGTGCTTTAAAAGTTCTCCAGAAAGAACCGTGTAATATATATCGTTGTACAGTATATTTACGAAGTTAGGCCCAAAAAGGCCCTAGAAATATGATTGTATATTTAAAGGTTTACGGCCCAAGCCCGGTCCGGGCCCAAAGTGATAGGGCAATATGATTTGTAGGCCCGAGAACGTGAAGATCTGTACAGAGAGAATGTTTATGAAGCCTCAAAAATAAAAATAAAATAGAAAATAAAAAAAATAAAAAAAATAAATAAAAATAAAATGAATGTTATGATATGTTATACCAAAATCGAACATCTTTTTAACGAAAATTTTCTTGGAACTTTTTTCTACATTGGAAAGGGGGTAAATTGACTCCTTTACTCGAGTAATATTTTAACTCCAAGCTGTGGGGACAATCAGAATTTCCCAAAGAAGTTATAAACAAAGTTTTGTCATAGAGGGCCCATTTCAACTTTGGGGAGCCCAGGTCCTTAAAGCTCCAGGGATCGGTGCCCTTGGCAGATAGACTAACTAACTAACAACTAACTAACTCTATGGCATATGGAACCCGAGTTAAAAAATGAGTTACTATCGACGTGAGAACAAAGACTCATAAAATTGTCGAAATTTCTCCTCTTGGGACAGAGACTCAATAAAATGCTACCAAAGTGTTTTTTTTAAAGATTAATTAACCAATTATTTTTTCCCCGCCATGATATGTATTCATGGTACTGAACCTGAAATATGTTTAATGTTTAAATTTGATTTTTTTTCTTCTCTCTTCGTCTTTCGTTTTGTCGATTTTTTTAAGTAATCCAATTTTTTAATATCTCTACAAGAGAAATGTGTTATTTGATATTGTTGAAAGTAACAGATTTCTGTGAATGCCTATGTATTATTAGTAATATATTTTTTTTATTCATGTGTCAAACTTTTCTGTTATGTAAAATTAAGTTTTCTTTTCTTGAAATGTAATAAATGTCTATAAAAATATAGTTAGGTTAGTTTAATTCAACTAAATACAACCTGAAGTATACATTGCCCTGTATGAATGTGAGTGTGAGTGAAATGTAGGTTTAGTATTAATTGCACCAATTCTTTTGACGTATATGTGTGACTTACTATAGTTAATGGTAGTTGGCAATTAAAGTCGTTGAATGTCAATACTAACTTAATCTAAGTTGGCTCTATAAAGTAAGCAAAAAGGACGGAAATTGAATGACGAACGATCATCATGACAGAACTTCAAGAGTCAAAAGTTTCAACAAATAGATGTGTTACTTTGATTTTTTTTGTGGTCGATTCTAACATGCCGTCAACTTCGGTGTTTATTTTTTTTTTCAAATATTGGATATTAGTCGAGAACTTCCGGAAATATTGATTAAACTGTTAAATTAAACTTTCTCATCTATCTCAGAGCTAGATTGGAATAATTCGGTAGTTGGGCTTACATGGATCTAGGTCTGGGAGGTATGGGTTAACATGTGTCTACCTTTGATCACCTTAATACCAAATACTCACCCAATAGCTCTTGGAAATAATCCCAATTCGATAATTATTCACTTTCCTTTACAATATTTCTCAAAAATATCCAGTAACAGTTTCTTTTTTTATCTTCTTACTTTCTCTATTTTTCTTCTCTTCTTATCCCAACTTTCTCTTCTCTTCTTTACTTCTTCTTCTATTTTAATAAAACTGAAAAGGGGGTCGTGACTGGGAGTTCCATATATAATAAACACGGTCATGTATTTATTTATTTTATTTTCTTCAGATGTCCGATATAAGAGTTTTCTTTCATTTGGTTGAACCTTGTAGGTTCGAAAGTAAGAAATGATATATATATATATATATATAATTAGACATAAGCTGATAGCTTCATGAATAACCCTCTACCAGGGGTGAAGGGTTCCCACTCACGACTTACTCCATGCATCTCATTTGTTGCAGAGCGAGTTTTTTCTTTTCTTTTTTTTCTTTCCCTTTTCATGGTTGCGCCCCAATGTCTGATATGTTTTTTTCTTTAAACACCTAACTTTCGTACACTTAATTCTTTCATTATTTACATCAACACGGTTCTGTATGGTAATGGTAAGTTTAGTGAAGTCACATCTTGTTTAAACTTTTTCTTGGGTAGAATATTTAGAAGCTGACATTTTAAATTATGTCCATAAGCTTCGGGAATAAAATGATCGGGATAGACGCTGGCGTTTTCAACTTTAAAGATGTCTTTCCGACAGCATTTCTTTTGCCAAACTTTCCGCCAAAAATCCGACGGAAATACATGATAAATAACTTTGTAACCCATAGTATTTTACTATAATTGCGACAAGTACTAGTGTAGAATTCGACATGCTTATAGGCTAACACAAGCACTAAAGTAATTAATGTTTTCTTAATACAGGAAAGCAAGAATCACTCACTTTCCTGCAAAAATCAAAGAAACAAGCAAGGGTGAATCACAAGAACCTTGGGCGAAAGCTGTTTCTGCTCCCGCCCTGACGTAACAATTTTACTGTATCTTCGGTTTTCAAAGAAGGGTAGTTATGACGCGATCTTAAAAGAGGAAAGGAACAGTAGAGTCGACGGACCTTGATTGCAGAAGCAATAAAGTCTTTACCTTACAAGGGAACCTTCCGAAAATGATAGTTGCAGTGAAAGATATGGCCTATGCCAATTGAAAGAGAGATAACAGAGATGAGCATTCCCGAAAAATAAGCTGCCCATAGCAATAGGTTCAAGAAATATAAGGGGTGGAAGTTCGGGAAACAGCAAGGTTGGACAAACGGGAAAAGTGCAAATTTCGCAAAAAAAAAGGGGGCACGGCAAAATACAATAATAGGGAACAAATGGAGGCCACCAGTGGGGTTAACAGTGTTGCCAACTGCAATGAAAAGTACATGTTTTGCAAAGAGCACTATATGTAGTGAGTGTCATATAGAACAATATTCAGTGTTATGTAGAACATAAGATATGACGTGTATAATCAGTGGTACAATCTAACAGAAGTACGAAAAATACGGAAAAGACGAAGTTGGCTACAATGCGCTACATTTGATCACGAGCTGTGAATATTAGAATGAACAAAACAAAAAGCACCAACTACGCAGGAAACCGACGTACCTAGAGTCGAAAAGAAAAACGAGTTCCAAAGTTGGCAGCACTGGCCATAAAAATCCAGACAATTCTAATATAGTTAGGCGACTCGCTTCACAAAAAGAAAATTCCGGCAAGAGGCATAAACCTTCGCATCATTTGTACATGCTCGTCCACATTGCACGTGCAATTGTTCGATGAGACAATGATCCAAACATAAGATACATTTAGAGTGAGCACAGCGGAATACTGCTAATCCGTCATACGTGGTACAATGATCGCCTGTGAATATCTCGAAACAGTACTCTAGAGGTGTCGGAACCTTTGGTGGTCTTTCTATCACATATCCACACCAGTAGAAAGCAAACATAATCAAAGGCTTGATCTGCTGTGTGTTGCTGGCTGCAGTATTATCACCACCTATATGATGTATCCAGAGTGTCCCACCTAACTCTGCGACTGAAATAGTTTCAAAGCGAAAAACATGTGACACATCCAGTTGTGCAGGAATGTACCCATGTCAGTGGGCGAGAAACTTCTGTAAGACGCAAGTGCCCCCAAGTACCCCATCATAGGCTCCCAGGGGCCAACTTCAAACTTTCAAATAGCACCATCGGTCGAGTTATATTTCTTTCGATAAATCATGGAATATGCAACAACGCATATCAGAAATATTTACTATATGGGATTTCAAAATGGCCGCCAAAAGTATCTGCTCGGTGACAAGAACAACGTGCATTTTTGGCGACCATTTTGAAACCCGTGCTTCATATGTCAAATGTTTCTTATAGGCGGTGTTGTATCTATCCAGAGAAATATCATCCTAGTCCCTGTTCTCATTTGAAATGTTGCGGTTGTTCTCTCGGGCCTTATGATGGGGACCCTGGGGACTTGCTTCTTACAAAGTTTTCTTGGCCTTCGACATGAGTACATTCCTGTGCAATTGGATTTGCAAAATCTCTTTTCGCTTCGCAGCAATTTGAGATCACAATGTTCGATGCCATGTTAAAACACAACATATATTTGTAGCTGCCATTTTGAAAAACATGCTTCATATAGCAAATGTTTCCTATATGTGTTGTTGCACATTCCATGATCTATCGAGAGAGGTACCACTTGCTCCCTGTTGCCATTTGGAAGTTTGAACTTGGCTCCTGGGGCCCTATGATGAAGATCCTGGTGGCACTTGCTTTTCACAGACTTTTATCATCCCTGATATTGGTACATTCCTGCACAACTGGATCCGTCACATTTTTGTTCGTTTCTCAAATCTTTCAGGTCACAAAGTTTGGTGGCACACCCTGTATATTCCCACATACGACCCAACCATGACATAATGTTTACTTCTGTTATAGGTTGTTGGCTCAACCCAACCATTTCATGTTCCCCGACTTGGCATTGCCTCAATCACACTAGAATTGATGCATTCCGAGTGATGCCTGTTACCGGAATTTTCTTTTTGTGAAGCGAGTGGCCTAACTATATTAGACTTGTCTGGATTTTCATGGCCAGTGCTGACAACTTTGGAACTCGTTTTTCTTTTCGACTCTAGGTACGTCGGTTTTCTGCATAGTCGGTGCTTCTTGTTTTGTTCATTCTAATATGCACAGCTCGTGATCAAATGTGGCGCATTATGGCCAACTTCGTCTTTTCCCTTTTTTTCGTACTTGTGTTTTTTTCTATTTTCTTTTGTTAGATTGTACCACTGATTATACGCGCCATATCTTATGTTCTACATGACACTGAATATTGCATTCAATTCATATAGTGCTCTTTGCAAAACATGTACTTTTATTGCAGTTGGCAACACTGTTAACCCTACTGGTGGCCTCCATTTGTTCCCTATTGTGGCAAGTCTCTCTCTATACATCATTTGCCAGCATTGTATTTTGCCGTGCTCCCCTTTTTTGTGGAATTTGCACTTTTCCCGTTTGTCCAACCTTGCTGTTTCCCGAACTTCCACCCCTTATATTTCTTGAACCTATTGCAGTAGTATAACATCCTCAGTTTTGGTGCAATTTCCTTCTCCACCCTTAACTGTCTAAAATTACGAATCCACCACTGACCATTACATTTTAACACAGAAGGTTAGCGCAAAGTGAGATTGGGCATTGTCTCTGTGCATAGGCTTTTTTGACATTTAAAATCATAAAATCTTACATCTAAAACCTTACACTCTAAAAAACTTACATTTAAAACTTATAACTTATAGTGCTTTCTTTTATTGAAAAAATAGTTTTTGTTTGATCGAAATCGGTCTACTAATAGCTGAGTAATGCGAACTTAAAGTATGTTGATTCGCTGTTACGTACATATATACACTTTCGCCACCCACATATGCATATATTCAGTTGAGAGAATTAATAGCATACATGTACATGAAATTTATGATCATTCTCCTTCTTCCTTTTTTGAAGCGTGACATGCAATCTGATTTTCTTTTCTCCTCCTTCATCACAACTTCTAGCTAGCAGTCGAGAGGGCGCTCTATCTGACGTATTCTCCTTCGAGGAGACAACGCAATACATGACGTCATTGAATCCATGACGAAATATCTCTTGGGTCTCTTTCTCTGTTTCCTTCTCATCAACACTCAGCGATACCAGAATATTAGAACTAAATCCTAAGTGCAAGACAAAAAGAAAAAGAAAAAATGTCAGTGTTACCAACCCACTTATCAAATACTAGTGTTTACCCAAAATATTTTTAAGAGGATAGTTTTACCCCTCCATAGTTACAATGTGGTAACTCATCAAATAAAAAAGTTGGCAAATTTTAAAAAAATGAGTTGGCACACTGCAAAAAATAAAAATCCAGATATTCGAAAAATAAAAATACTGTCATAATCTACATAAAATTCTAAGACTTTTTTAAAGAATAACATTTTCCCGAAAAACTCAAAATAAACCCGTAAAAAATTCCCAAAATTTTGAATTTGCTATAACTTCGTCAAATATTAACCGACGTTCAAAATTCAAACGGAAATCAATAGAGAAATAAATTTACTGTCTATCGAATGTCTTGTAGGGCGCATAACTCTAAGGATATAATTACAAAAAACTCAAATAAATCTCTTATTTATACATGTATCTTTAAAATTCAAACGGCATTGTGTTCTGTATGCTTAGAGGTCTTAGTTTTTATAGTATTGAAACCATAAAAACACTTATAACGCTTATAACACTTAGAACATACTTAAAATTACAAGTTCGGATACTGATAATGGAAACTTCTGCTAACCTCGTTCTCTATAGGAAACAATGACTTCTTAAACTCTGTCCACTGATCGTAATTCAAGCTGAATAGGCAGCCGTTAATATCAAAAACAACTTTCACTTCGGTTTGCACATTTTTTACATTTACATTGAAATTATTAGTAAGAATGAACTTTTTTTGAGGATCCATAATAACCACTCAATTTTTTACTTCTGAAGACATATTTTAATCATTTTTGTTATTTTTTGGACTCATTTCTAAAGTAAAACTGATGTATTTTATAACCATTATCTAAATCTTTTAAACCCTCATATTTAACAAACAGCTAATATTTTTTCAAATCTTTCAACACTTGCTCAGTATCATCATTATATCTTTGTGGTAATAACGTCTTATATTTCTCATCTAAATGTAGTAAAACTCTTTGACAATAACGCTGTTTGAATCAATTTCCATAATGTTATCTCGTACGCTTTACTTTTTACTAACTCATCTGTGCGAAGGAATCTCAATGCTTTAACGTCATTTTTCTTATTCAAATAAGTAGCCATAGCTTATTTCTTATAAGGAAAATGTTCGTTTTATGAGAAATTCCTAAAACCGCTCCCCATTTGAAATTTTACATACAGAACTCAACAGTTGGATAATTATCTTTTAGACCAGTGTATTTGATTTTTATTCCATCTTTAACGATCTCATCAATTATTTTATCTGTTAAGTGTTTTTTGTAAATCTAGGTGGAAGAAAGACCTTAAACTCCTCGCACTCAACTAAAATGCTCTTTCGAAACTTAGTTTTAATCTTTTCCATTTTCACAATCTTATATTCTGTACCTAATTCAAATTCTCTTAATCCAATAACTTGTTTTTGCTCAAGACTTCCAAGTTTATTTAAAACCTCAATATGACTCGCCATCGTATTTATTATATAGAAAATCAATGAACACTCTTCAATTTTTAACTTTAACAAGAAACTTTTTAATCATTTTTGTCAATTTCGTTTATGGAAAACCTCCATAAACATTACAAAAAATACATTTAACTATCTAAAACTCTTCTACTACTTTCTCATTCTTAGGATCATATGTAAAGTTCTTTTGTCCAATTAAAATCGCATAGCATATAGTATTATCAGCCACAGCTTCTGCAAAGTCTACTACAATCTTTATGTTTGTTCTCTCATTTACCGATACATTCTTCCTCTTACTAGAATTAATCACGTACATTGGTCTGTTATCTATAAACTCTTTAGGATCATAGTACATCTCGGTATTACCACATGTTATTCTCTTAAATGCAGTATAATCTTCGTACATCTTAAAATAATCCATGTTAGCAATATCTAAGTTTCTTGATTCTTTTGGAAATACCTCATTCCTTCCATTCTTAAGATATATATTCTTTACCTTACAATGATCAAACTTACTTGCATCTGCTGTTTGTTTACCACTTCTATCAGTTTGGAACATTAAAACTACGAAATCAGGCATATCAAATTGTCTAGAATTGAATTGAGTAGTAACATCGAACTCCAAGAAAGAACCTACAACAGTCTTCTGAACACATTGATAAGTATGGAATGAAAACATGATTTTAGGTTCTTTAAGAATATTCAACTTTAAGTTGTTTTCGTAATTAGATTCGTATTCAATAATAGGCATTCTTATCTCCATATTCTTTAGTGTTATTTTTCCATCATGAGGAGCTGTTGGACTTGCTTCTGTTCCAGTCCATTTGTACAAGGCATCGTTATTATTATTAGCTTTTGTAAATTTTATTATCAATCCACCTTTCCACATAACCTCTTTATAATCACTTAGAAAGCCTGGAATTAATCTTAATGGATACAATACGCTAAAGTCCTTTCGTAGACCAAGTTTATCATCCGTTTCAAATCCTGCTTGTTTTAGATATTCAACTTCTGGCTTGGAAATATTTAATGTTCCAATAGCTGTAGATGTTATTCCAGGTAGTTCAACCTTATCTATAACAACTCCATGCTTTCTAACCTCAATTTGAGAAAAGAAGAATGGTAAGAAGTTATCTAAAAGTTTTATAGTATCATTTGCACCAAATGTTCCTCCAACTGATGCACCAACAACTTCAAAAGTCATATGACAATCTGCTTTGTGTGGATGTATAAACCCATCCCCCACATCGAAATCAAACTCAATATCTTTGTTAGCTTCATTCAAGTTATTAAATGTTCTTGTGTTAGGTTTAAAACTCTGTAACGCGTAACTCTCAATACTATCCATTTATTATAAAGAAAATCTTGAAACAACGCTTTTATGGGAACGTACCCATAAAAGAATCAAACATAATAACATTTAAAAGACTTATAATCCCTATCCTAACTTAACCTTAGCATTCATAGCAGTACCAACTTCAAAAGCAGCTAATCGTTCACCAATTTATGCGTCACTACTAAATGCTCTTTTCCATGCTTTAGTTTCTAGTTCCTTATTTGCAATATGTCTTGACTCTGTATCTTTAGTGTCTCTGTAGTATATATCGTGTTCTTTACAAGCCTCATCTAATGGGTTAATACCTTTATCACCTCTTTCTAATCTTTCTTGTAGCTTAGTTCCTGGCAGTTAGCCCTGCAAGTTTCCCTGAAGGCTGGACTGTATCTTAATGGATCATAGGAGTTGGTCAGACTCCTCACCATCACACCCGTTCAGTCTCTGAGACGGCTCCATATTAGACTGACCATTATATATCTATGTTGCAAAATTATTTCCATACAGTTTTAAATAGCTTCTCTTTACTTCTTCGTTCTCTCATTCTAAGTTTATTTCTTTCTTTTTTCTTTTTCATGCCAAATAGGATCTTGTTTATGCCGATGATAATAAGCCCTTCTTGATGCAATCTTTTTATCCAAATCTCTTGTTTTCTCTCTGTTGAACGAATAAGCTCGAATGACATTAAGTATAATATTTTTATCAAATTTTTCAAGCTCTTGTTGTTCTCTAATTCTTAAATCTTTTCTTGAAGAAACAGTTACTATCTTAATAGGTTCAATTGAGAATTTATCTATTCCAATAGTTCTCATGTATTCGCTAATAAGTTTAGGAATAATATTTCTAGCATCATCTCTATGAGAACCCATTCTTTGGGATAATCTTCTCGTTGTACTTCCAATATAAATTTTATCATAGATGCTATTTACGATTTTATAGATAACACCTTTCATATTTACTTTTTCTTAATCAACTTTATTATACTAATTCATTTTTTATTTTGCAAACTAAGGAGCTCGCCTGCGGATTATCCAATCCTAATCGTTATTACCATTGTGTTCGGTCATTACCCGAGTTGCCCCTAAAAGTTTCCTAATAGAGGTGGTAGATTAAGCTCTAAGGACGTTTCCGCAACAAGGTGTGTGTTGCCATGCTGTTTTCAAGCACGACAGCGGCACAGTTGACCGCAAAATTCGTTACCAGGAATATGTAATTCAAATGGGAGTTTATTAATCAAATCATTTACTAATCCTTTTCCAAGCTTCTCATCGTTCCAGAATCGTGGTGGTAATGTATTTAAGATCTTAATCAAATAACCTATACCTTTTGGATCATTAGGAATAAATTGTGAAAGTTTATTATTAATCATACTCACTATACCTACTTTCTCATTATAAAAGTTACTATCACCAGCCTTTTCTTCTCCATCTATAACTATTAACCGATCAATTATTTTTCTCACATCATCCATCCATATATATTCTTTAGGTATCTCTGTATGTTGTTTAATTCCTTCACCAGTCCTTTTAGGTGTCGTGTTCTTTTTAGGAGTTGGAGGTAAAGATGGTTTAATATAATCATCCCAAATAGGCTTGATAATAATAATGCACTTACAAGTAAGGGACCATATGGTTGTCGCCCAAATCAGATGCAGACATACGTTACCTGATTGAGCATGAAAAGATATGGAGAACACAGAAATTTAAGGTGCTAAGGGCCATAGGGAGAGGAGCGAGGAAAGAGGAAACATTGAATGTCGGCAAAATTGAAGAAAGTCAGGAATGACGGGAAAAGTTAATTTCTTGCAAACAGGGAGAGAAAGTCAACCAAAAGAAAGAAACTAAACATAACAAAGGCATCAAGGACGAAGAAAGATCATAATCAGGGTTGCCATCCGGACCGCAGTGTTGCCAGCTCTGCATAACATTGATATGGAAAATATAGCACAGTATAGCAATTCATGCACAAGGAAAAATATTAATAACACAAAAGACAATTGAAAAGACTCTGTACACGTGCATAAAAAGGTTTAACGTAGTCGTGAGTGAATATTAAACCCGCGTGAATACAAATGGAGAAAAATAGAAAACAGTACGCACCATTTGTAGTTTAATTGCAGTTGACGTGAAGATCACGAATGAATGCGTGGTCAACACACAAACATTTCTCGCAGTGAGCACAGCGGA
This sequence comes from Thermobia domestica, assembly GCF_964235325.1. Taxonomy (NCBI): domain Eukaryota; kingdom Metazoa; phylum Arthropoda; class Insecta; order Zygentoma; family Lepismatidae; genus Thermobia; species Thermobia domestica. The sequence continues at coordinate 199,151,808 of NC_137456.1, read as the reverse complement.
CAAAAGCAAGCTGGTCACACGCGTCTCTGCAGCATTCCTCTGTGAGTCCTTCTTCAAAGCAATATACGAAAGGTGTTTCAAACTGTCCAGGATGTTCATTGGAGTAGCCACATTTGAAAAACGCAAAGCGTATCATCTTTTGGAATGGCCTAGAGGAAAACTGGTAATGAACAAATGACTGAAGGCGGAGAAAGTTCTCACGTTGCCACACATTAATACTGGAGAACACTAATGTATCTGTGATGAACGATCATCATCATCATCATGGAACGATGCTCCCAAACACTTTCGTTTCTGTGTTATCATGTGTACCCCCTTCACTTTCATGTCTATATTTGTCCTCCCTCATGTACATTATTCACTCACGACTATCGTTAAACGTTTTTACGCACGTGTACAGTCTTTTCAATTGTCTTTTGTGTTACTAATATTTTTTCTTGTGCATGAATTGCTATACTGTGCTATATCTTCCATATGAAAGTTATGCAGAGCTGGCAACACTGCGGTCCGGATGGCAACCCTGATTATGATCTTTCTTCGTCCTTGATGCCCTTGTTATGTTTAGTTTCTTTCTTTTGGTTGACTTTCTTTCCCTGTTTGCAAGAAATTAACTTTACCCGTCATTCCTGACTTTCTTCAATTTTGCCGACATTCAATGTTTCCTCTTTCCTCGCTCCGCTCCCTATGGCCCTTAGCACCTTAAATTTCTGTGTTCTCCATATCTTTTCATTCTCAATCAGATGGCGTATGTCTGCATCGGATTTGCGCGACAACCATATGGTCCCTTACTTGTTAGAAACCCTATTAGATGCTACTTTTTTATCTCGACTATAGTTTTGGAAGGCAGCATCTGATATATTATTATTTCCTTGTATTGTTCAAAATCGTCATCATCATAATCTTCGATGGTTTTATTAGTATTCATCGTTAACGATTCCCATAGACCTTCTGTTCCTTTATAAGTTTTACAATTAATTATCAAATCATCACTACTCACTTTAACTTTAGAATTGCCTATCTTATTTATTATTTTTCCACCTTCTTCTACAGCTCTTATTCCAAATACACTATCATTTCTTCTACTATAATATTTTGTTGCAATCTTACCAAATGACTGTGCTGTTGTTAAAGGCTCTACTCCTTCCACTTTGTCTTTAGTTTGTTTTCTCATTTGTTTTATTTCTCCCGTTATAGGTGTATCACTACTACTTGGAGAACTATCATAAGTTATCTTTTTAGGTGTTTCTAGTAGACTAGGATCTATTGAAGCCGTCTTATGTACAGCTGAAACAAGTTCAGTTATTAGATTTTTATTTTGTTCTGCTACTTCTTTGATCTCACTTCCCAAATTTTGAATAGCATCAATTACAGGTTGCTCTTGTGTCTTAAATTTATCGTATATACCTGCTCTTTCTTTCTTGCAAGATTTGAAGCCCTTTATCAAGAACTCCTTTAACTTAATATTCTTATTAATTTCTTTCTCATCCATTTATTATATAGAAAACGAACAAAGGTCAAAAAACGAACAAACGTCAATAAACGTGAAAAAACGTGAAAAAACGTCAAACGTTAAAACGTAAAAACGTGAAAAATGTCAAACGTTTAAGAAGTATTTTATCTTGTTCCTATACTTATCATTGTTTACCTTCCTTGTCATATCAATAACTATAAAACCATAATCTTGCCAACATGTTTAAAATTAGTATCATCTTGTCTGAATACGCATAGGAAGTTAACGTTATCTCTTATAAGCTGTTTAGGTACTTTCGAATATGTCTGTGCAAGATAGAAACAGTCTAAATGTCTATGTTTACCTCTCATAAAGTGATTTCTAACAGTATCTTGATTCTCTAAAATGTAATCGTCAAACACAACTACAGAGTATTTTTCACATTCATCAATAGGTACAATACAATCATCACTGCTTAAGAACGTTGCTATTTGTTTATTGAACTTTAGTTCTGCTTTCTCAAATCGATCTTTTAATTGCTCATACTTTGGCTGATTCATGCTTTTAAAATATATATAGAAGTAACTATTGTTTAACCAACCTGGCTCTAATAATAAAATAACAAAAAAGTTTTACCACACCCAGATGAACCCACAATAAGACATCGAATATCATCAGGTATAAGCTCTCCATTTCTTTTCTTAACTGTTGTTTCTTTTATCATCTATTTTACATCCCAACTAATAGTTTTCTTACTCATTTATCATAGAGAAAATTGTCTCTTTTATGATCTTATATCTTTAAGTTGTTCTCTGATCTTATGCAACGTATCTTTTATATATTCGTTATCCATTTCGCCATTTAATGTTATTATCATCTCTAGCTGTTCTTTAATTGAGTTAATACAAGTGACAATGGTTTTATATTCATCTTTTCTTTTGCTTATGTTTAACTTAGAAGACAAACCTGTTATTATTGCACTTCCAGTTGCAAGAGACGTTAATATTGAGTAAAATGTTACAGGTATAAAAATATTAATAAACCCAGTTGTTGCAGAAAGTATAACTGATAACGTGATCAAAGTGTAGTATGGATATCTAACAATTCGTAGTTTTCTCTTTTTCTTCCTTAAACTGTATTTTAAATTTTGAATGATATCTTCTATTAACTTGATTACTTTCTCTCCTGGAATATCTCTAGGTAAATCAAACTCATTCATTTATTATATAATAAATGGCTAAGGTATTAAGTTAACGAGTGATACTTCTGTTTTAAAGAAGAAACTCCATTACGAATTAGACAACAGTAGCAACTATTTAAGTATAGGACTAGTTGGGTTTTACACAACATACTTAACTCCAAACATTACAGAAAGGAATAATAAGTTAACAATTTGTAGTAACCTTCATGCTAATCTTACAAAACAACTCATAGTTCAACCTGGCCAATATAGTTTAAAAGAATTAGAAGAATATATTAAATCAAATCTTCCATACTCCGCCGATGCTTTTAAAAACATTAAATTTACTGAGGACAGAGAGAAAAATAGAGTTAAAATATTTAGCGACCATTGTGATATAACCTTAGACACCATTAATACTGTATTAGGTTTTAGTGAGAAAAACTTAACCAAAAACACAGAACATGTTGGAGATAAGGTACCAAAGTTTCATCCGTTTGATACAATTAATGTTCACTGTAATATAGCAGATGGTATGTTTGTTAAAGATACAGAATACACACATAGAGAAACAGGAATTATAGCATCATTTAAAACAGACGCAGAGTTTAAACATAGTATTATTTACGAGCCTACTTATCCATTATTTTTCCCTATATCTAAAGACAAGGTTGACAATTTTGAGATAAGGATAACAGATGAGAATGATTCCTTAATTGAATTTGGTGGAGCAACAACAACTGTACTTTTACAAACCAAGATTTTCTCTTAAATAAATAGGAAGATGTGTTCTATTAAAGGTTGTAAGTTTAGTGTTCCTTACAACGAACTAAAGGATTTAAATATCGATCATGTATTAACAAAGAAACAACTTAGTGATAAATTCAAGAAAATTAAAGAAGGTAAAGGAATGGATTTAGCTTTAACTACTGCACAAATGAAAAAGATTAAGAAAGAGCATATGGGTGGTTTTATCTTTACAATTCCAGCCATTCTACCGGCTTTAGGAGCAGTTAGCTCATTAGCAGGTGGTGCAGGAGCGATTACTAAAACTGTACTTGATGTTAAGAAGAACTAGAAGAACAAAACAAGAACTAGAAGAACTAGAAGAACAAAAAAGGCACAATATAGCTATAGAAGAAAAACATGGAGCAGGTAAACCAAAGAAGTCAAAAAACTAAAACCATTGACCAACTTCGATATAGAGAGGTTGGTTAAAGAATTAAAGATAAAACGATTTAGAGGTGTATTTATGAATGACGAACTTCCACAAAAACCCTATGTAAATGAGTGTGGTATAGTTAACCTCGATAAATCAGAAAACATTGGTACTCATTGGATATGCTATTGGAAAGATAACAACATAAAGTACGTGTTCGATTCTTATGGTGGTGTTCCTCCTAAACAATTGGTACAATATCTTGGTACTGAAAACTTATTTTACAATGACGAACGAATACAAGACTTTAATTCAGTTATATGTGGTCATCTTTGTGTTAAGGTTTTAAATCTTCTAAACCAAGGGTATTCTTTTAGTGATGTTATGTATATGATTAAATATGATTAAGTTTAAGTTAAATGATTAAGTATTAAAGAAAAACAAATACACAAAATATTATGATGATGTCTATTTAATACACTATCGCGTTACCGATCAAAAACCATTAAACTTACGACATATGGAAGAAACACTTATAACCGACTTCGAAAACTTATACGAAACCTTTAAAGAACTGTACACGAAAAGAGTATTGTTTATTAACTTAAAATGTGTATTGTACTATCTGCTGAAATGCATGATGTTCATGTTGATATTGATTTTAAACACTAATCTAGACAAATAGAGATGTTAAAGAAATGTTTTGAAAAATTAGGATGGGCATTTTCTGTATAATAAATGAGTATGGATATATTTGGTAATGTTAAAAATAGAAAAGGTGATGTTGATATTAGTGAAGAAAAATTAAAATTCTTGGAGAATTTAAATGATGTTGTTAGCGTAAGTCAACTTAGGTCAATAGAAGCTCAATTAGAAAACGATAGAAAACGATTTGAACATGCATTAGAAACGTTACAAGATATATACATAAAGGAAGATTTTCAAAAGATTAGGGCGGATACTACTAAATTGATTATGCAAAAAGAAACTATACCTCTATTATATCGATTGAGAACTAAGAATGTTAAAGAGCCAATCTTTAGAATATTTAATCTCTCTAATGGTTACAAATTTCTCTATAATGGAAAAATAATGCACATGGATAAAATAATGGAATTAAGTTTGGATAAATACTTTCTAGAGATATACAGGTGTATTTAGGTGATACTTTGATTGAAAATTTACCTTTTAACTTTAAGAAGAACGATATAATTACGATTAAACCAAATAAAAATTCAGCTATGGAAGAAGGACAATTATTGTTTGTTGTAATGTATCCTCGTCGCCAAAAGTGCCTTTACATCGCCGTGACGGGTATGTGACCGCGCAGTACTCCAAGGAAGGGATGGTTGCATAAGAAATTGTGATTAATTTTGAACAGTTTTTATTTTGACTAGGGAAATAACATAGATATAGGGAGCAAAGGAAAAGATTTGAAGCATCAGTACACTATCATCTCTGAAAAGATTCGTTTTCTCAGTTTTTCATTTTATTCTCTTATATGTTAAGTTGATAACTGCTGACAACTGCTACTAGCGCTTTACACTCTTCAGGAATTTAACACGACATGTTCGCAGAACACTTTTCTAAGTCCTAAATGTATGCGTGAATTATTTCATTCGTCTCACTGTCCTTATTTCAGAACGGAAACTGAATGTGCTGAACGTGAGTATGTTTCGCTGTCGTCAAGCAAGGGTTGTAATAAATGTAAATAAGATTCTTATTATTAAATAAAACACAGAAGTATCTATTCCATGTATAGCACAATATAATACAGTAATTAACCAACACGATAATCACTAACGCCCGCAGGATTTTTACGAACGGGGGGGGGGGGCAAAAGACCGATATAGAGTTTTTTGATTTATCGCCCTATATATATATCAAAAGTCATAGTTTATCATTGATAGCGTATATCGTCTTACTTTTTAAAATCGCCAGTGTAACCTATTAGTCAGAACATACATCTCCAGATATAATGTAGAGAGAAAAGAAGGAAAGAGATATGAAAAGTGGCGTAACTAATTTTACTGCACCCTGGATAATCCATTACTCATACCCGCCCTCTGTCCCACGCATTTCAACTACTGCGTTATATATATATATATTATATATATATATATATATATATATATATATATATATATATATATGGTTCCATGTCAGAAGGGCCCGAAAAAGTGCTAGGATAGAAAGGCCCGAGTCAAAACGGGGCTCGGTTTTAAAAGGCCCCGCGTCAAAAGGGTAAGTTCAAAAGTGGCCCCGCGACAAAAATGCCCGAGTCGAAAATGCACAGCGTAAAAATGTTCCCCTCGTCAAAGGGGCCCAGGTCAAAGATCATCGCGAGAAGAGAGTCAGAGACAAAAGGGCCCTATGTAAAAAAACGGACAAAGTGGACACCGCCTCAAAAGGACAGGGGTCAAAAGATTCTTGCGAGTAAAGAGGCACAGTCAAAAGGGCCTTATGTCAAAAAAGCTGGGTCAAAAAGGACCCCGTTTCAAAATGGCACAGGTCTAGACGGTCCCGCATCAAAATGACCCAGCGGCAAAAGGTCCCGAGTCAAAAAGGCCCCGCGTCAAAAGGAGCCAAGTCAAAAGAGCCCCGCGTCAAAGGGGTCGGCAACTACAATTCCACAGCTAAAAAACCTGAGATCAGGAGTGAAAATCATTAGAAAGATACATATGACCAATGGCGTAACTAATTTTATTGTGCCCTGATCGTTCATCCAACTCATACCTTCCCCCTGCCACCCGCATTTCAGCTGGTATATATATATATTTCTATGTCAGAAGGGCACAGACAAAGGACAAGAATAGACACGCCCGAATAAAAAGGGTCGAAAGGGCCCTGCGACAAAAGGATCCGAATCAACACAGCCCTGCTGTCAAAAGGGCCGGAATCTAAAGGACGTCGCGACAAAAAGCCCCTATCAAAAATGTCCTAGTCAAAAGGGACCTCACCTCAAAAAGGACACGGGTCAAAACGGTCCCGGGTCAAAAGCGTTACAGGCGAAAGGGCACCGCGAAAGGAAGCCCGAGTCAAAAAGGCCCTCGTTTAAACGGGACGAGTCAAAAGACCCCTGCGTCAAAAAGGACCGACTCAAAAGGCTCCGCGTCAAAAGGGCCCGGCAAATATAATTTCACGGCGAAAAAGCCTGAGATCAGGACTGGAAATCAGGAGAAAGAAAGAGATATGATCAGTGGTGTAACAAATTTTACTGCGCCCTGGTCATTGATCATGTATTTAATCATACCTGCCCCTGCCCTGCCCTACACAGAGTTGATGTATATATATATATATATATATATATATATATATATATATATATATATATATATACAGTATATAGTTCTGTCAGAAGGACACGGACAAAAATTCGAATACAGAAATGCCGGCGACAAAAAGGTCCAAATCAAAAGGGCCCCGCTGTCAAAAGTGCCCAAGTCAAAAGGTCGTCGCGACAAAAGGGTCCTATCTAAAAATGCCCGGTGAAAAAGGACACCGCATCAAAAGGGCACGGGTGAAGGCTGTCCCGTATCAAAAGTTCCCGAGTCGAAAGGGCCACGCTACAAAATGCCCCGAGTCAAAAGAGGCCCCGCGTCAAAAAAGCCCCTTGATAAAAGGCCCGGTAAATACAACTCCACGGCTAAAGAGCCTGAGATCAAGAGTGGAAATGAGGAGAAAGAAAGATATATGACCACTTACGTAAGTATTTTTACTGAGCCCTGGATCGTTGATCATCTATTTACTCATAACTTCCCCCTGCCCAACGCATTTCAGCTGGTGAATATATATTCTATGCCAGAAGGGCGAGGACCGAAATGCCGGAGTCAAAAGGGCCCCGGGCGAAAGGGCCCCATGACAAAACTGCCCTAGTTAAAAACGGTCCCGCGTCTAAAGGACTCGGCGACCAAAGGGGCCGAGTCAAAAGGGTCCAAGTCAAAACGGCCCCGGGTAGAAAGAGTCCGGGTAAGGAGTCGGCGACAAAAGTGCCCTGGTCAAAAGATCCGGAGTCAAAACGGCCCCGCACCAATACCATTCGAATCGAAGGTGCCACGCGTAAAATAGTCCCGACTGAAAAAAGCCCCGCTTCAAAAGGGCCCGGTTCCACGGCTAAAAAGACTGTGATCAAAGCACGAGAGGAAATCGAGCATGCACAAGTGTATATTGTCCCTTTGGTAAGTTGATGGTTTTGTGCAAAAGAAGGAAAAATATCTGTAGTTATTAGTAGCAAATAGGAAATTTGAATCGTGATATAAGTTTTGTTTGGTTGTTGATTGTTCTGCAACAAATGCTATTACTTAAGTCATTCTCCATTAAAGTAAGGTTGCACTCCCGTCTTTCGGAGTTTGTATTCTCGTTACTTTATATATTATTCATTTTCCCCTTAGTTCTAAAATTCGATTTCTAGCCCTGATCAAAGTATAGTATGAAAAATATTCTGTGAAAGCGATTAGTTTAATTTTGCAGTCAGAAGACACATGTGGAGCTGTATACAGGGTTAGTCAAAAGTATTGGGACAGAACAATAATAACGACGTGCGTGGATGGAGGCAAAAATGTTACAATTGGCATTATTGCATTGACTTGGAGTGGGGTCAGCTTCGAACCGATCTTGAATTTCGCCATATTGCATATCACACAATATTATTAAATATAAAAGGTTATGTTTTTAGACTAACTTATACCTTAATATTCCTACAAATGAGAATGTGAACTCGTTTGTGACACATCATCTGTTTGGGACAGAGTATGCTCTGTTTTACAGGGTGTCCGATGTTTAAAAGTAAATTACAGACATTCAGTAAAGCGACATCAGCATCATCCCTATTTATCGTATGATCATACTTCAGGTCTCGTTTTATCACAATACAGCAGCCTTTTAAATGGTAAACTCCGCATCAAAAAATTGCGACAGCTAACGCCGTGCAGTTAGGCCACCAAATATACATCTTCTTATCACATAGTCGTGTCAGGTAAAGAGGACCCTCTCTCACCTCCTTTCTTCTCTTCCATACTAAAATTAGCTAATAACATGAGCGCAATATTTATTTCAAACTATACATGTATTAGTATAGATAAAAAGAAATAACAAAAAAAAGAGACGAAACAAGATTCATAGGTTGATGTAGGGAGAAACTGAAACACCCACAATGAAAAATTGAAACCAATGAATGTCTATTACACAGAGATTCAGAAATTAGCAGAGAGAGAGAGAGAGAAGAGAAAAGGAGAGGAGAAGAAGAAAAAGTAACGGGAGAACAGATAAAACTGTGGAATTCAAACGTAGTAAGAAAATAACCTAACATTATAAAGTTCCGTTTCCAGAAATCCAACAGTAATATAGAAATAATGTTTGTTTTTACATAGTTTTTCAGAACTATTCGAATATACAGGCGATCCTTTAAATATTTATTATGTTACTTTTATAATGGATAGCATACTCAATTTCAAGTAGAACTGTAGATCTCCGAGACACATCTAGGATAATGTCAAAGGTTTAACACACATGCTTTGTTTCGGCGTGGTTCGATTGCAAATTCGGTAGTGTTCGTTGGACGTAATGATCCAAAATACATTCTAATATACCAGTACACAGCGTTGGTCATATCTTCCATTTCAGACTACTAATGCGAACTGAACGGAAAAAAACGAAACGAAAAGAAAAGAGAAAGAAAGAAAAAAGAGAAAATTGAAGAGTGCTGTTTTATTGCTAAATATCTATCAGATATAACCTATATTAAAAGTCCAAACTGTATCGTAATGGAAAGCTACAAGTTTTGGAAAGGAAAAGTTCATGTTTCTCATAGATGTAGCATCTTTCAAATTTCAACGTGAATAAAACACATTGAATTATAGGACGGGAACAAATATTGTGTCGAACTAGTAAAATGAAATTTTGTTTTCAAATAACCAGAGAGGTACCATTTTGTAGTCTTTTCCGAAGAGTTATCTGTTCCGAACATCCAGCATTGATTTCATCTCTACCGAATATAACGTAATTTGCACAGAGAGAAAGAACACGCTAAGAGCTCATACGCATCATCGTGTCAGTCGTATGATGTTGGTTAGGTTATAGACCACCACTGGATCGAGGAATTTAAATCCGTAGTGACCCGGTAATTCGACTGAGATTCGGTAACCCAGAGGATAAAAAAGATATTTTACTTATTTCCTTGCGTTTAAACAGTATTTCTGTCAGAGATGACTAGGGCCGTTGATGTTATCCCCAGAGCACGAAAAACACGTCGCCGAAGTTAACAGTTAATTAGATTCCCCGGACCAGGCTTCTGCTCCGTTTTAACTTTGGAATATGAACTGCATGTATGTGTGAGAGAGAGAGAGAGCTAGAGAAGTGAAAGATGCAAAGAAAGATAGGGAATCCTCAAGAAAGAAAGAGAGAGGGACGGGACGAATATAAATATGAAGCATACTTACTATTGCAGTGTATGATATAGAACGCACACACTATTTACTCGAACTGTCGCTAGTGATGCCTTGTAAGTTCTCCATCAGAAGATGAGTCTCTTTTTGCAGCCATTATTTTATGCGAAAAAATCATACTACCTGATGGAGTATCGAACCAAGATTTTTCATTTGGAAGTCTGACACGTTACCACCACATCACCGATTGCTTTAGCCAAACTTTGTTTAACAAATGGTGTAGTGTTTCTTTCTGAGAACGATAACACGAAAATTGCATACTGCAGATCAACGATGTCTTTGGAATGTCCTGGTAATTCCTGTCCTCTTTCCCATCCAACATTCGTAAATCGTCTTTATCATGATACAGGTGTTTGCTTTCACATTGTTATGTATTGCTTGTCCAGTATGATAAGTCGATTCTTCACAATCACTATGCTACGAGGGTCATCCGGAAATTGGTACCCGTTTGTGCAATAAAGACACAGCAGTACATATTAACAAATATACACATTTTTATTGGAAAGAGCATACTTTACACTACTTCTCCACATAATCACCAAGCAAATTTAGGCATTTGTCATACCGTGTGACGAGTTTTTGTATTCCAGGGTCATAGTCCTCCGCCACCAGTGTATTGAGATACGTAGTCACGCCTCGTTTAAGTTCGTCATCACTGTTAAATCTTTTTCCCGCCAGAAAATCGAGACACATTAGGAAAATGTTCACAGAGTTCATCAATTGTGACGCGCCGATCGTTCCTCACTCATTCGTCTACTGACCTCAGTAGTTCGTCTGTAATGACAGATGGTCTCCCTGATCGCTCCTCGTCGTGTGCACTCCCCCTCCCCAGGTTGAAGTTGCGACACCAGCGCCGAACAGACGACTTGTCCATCGCATTGTCTCCATACACCTCCTTTAATTGGGGATGAATTTCACAAGGTCGAACGTTTCGTTCATTAAGAAATTTAATCACGGCCCTCACTTCACAACTCGCGGGGTTCTCAATTCGTTTAATCATTATAAATGAGCACAGACACAACACAGGCACTGCTAGCATCACGCAACCTCGCACAGAGCAGGCAGACAAGCCACTGACGCGTTATGACCTTTCCCAGCGGCTTTCCGAGTCGTCAGCGCTTCAAGCGGCGCAAACGGGTATCACTTTCTGGATGGCTCTCGTAGATAGCAATATTATTCATAAGGCCATTGCGTTACCCCTACACTATCATGCCATCTAAAATTTCAAGCCGAATATTACTTTCTTTAGCCCTGATCTTTGGAACGAATCGGCTTCTTCCTGTAACGTTATTTGCAACAAAGTGCACAACAAAATTGATTTGTTCGACGGCCTAGAGAGAAATAAGTGCCCACTGATTAAAAAAAAAAAAACTTACAATCGAGGAAAGAATGTGAAATTAAAACATATTTTGCAGTAATTTATCCGTGCAAGTTCAAAAGTAAGCAAATAATAATAATAATAATAATAATAATAATAATAATAATAATAATAATAATAATAATAATAAAATAATAATAATAATAATAATAATAATAATAATAATAATAACAATAATAACCTATATTATAAAATTGAAAGTAACTATGTGTGTGGCTCCTAATCTCTTGAACCATCCAACTGATCTCTACAAAGCTTTCAACATAGATAAGGTTCGGATCTGGGACTACTTTTGTCATTCCAGTTTGACGGTGCAACGTAGGGGCCGGTGAGAGGGAGGTACATGTAAAAAAAACTGAAAATGAAAGTGGCTGTCTTTGTGACTTCATCACTCTTGAACCACCCGACCGATCTCAATTAAATTTTCAACACAGATCAGGTTCGGGCCTTAGATAGCATTTATCTATTTACTTTGACGATATAGCTTAGGGTTGAGGAGAGGGACAAGTTAAAAAGTGTAAATAAAAGTTGATAACTCGCGAAACAAATGATCCATCACGATCAAATTTTCAACCTAGATGAAGTTCGAACCTGAGATGGTTTCTGTCATATCACTTGGACGTTGGAACTAAAGAGATAAAGAGGAGGAGCGACATTTAACAAAGAACGAAAAATTACTGGTAGAAGTGGTGTATCTGTAATTTTTGGATTCGTTGAGATTAATAGTGACACATCTGATGCTGTTTAAATCCAAATTCAGTCCCTCTAGTGGGAGGAGGGAGAGACATATAAAAATGATCGAAATAACCAATATCAGTGTCGAATTCACAGTTTTCCGGCTCGCTTAGATAAACAATGACACGGCAGATGCCGTGCTCCATAACATAGGGTGGGGAGGGGATATATAAAACTCATAAAAAATGACCGATATCAAAGAGGGCTTTAGTATTACTAAACTGTGAGTGAGTAACGGACCATATTAATATTTTTTCTCAATGTAACCCAATGAAGCGGGGAATAATAATAATAATAATAATAATAATAATAATAATAATAATAATAATAATAATAATAGACTACTATAGTGTGAATGTACACATTTATTATTATTATTATTATTATTATTATTATTATTATTATTATTATTATTATTATTATTATTATTTTTCCGGTACTTTTGAACTTGCACGACGAAATTACTGAAAATATGTTTTATTTCTGTAATTTTTCCTGGATTGTATGCATTTCCTTCATTTATTAGTGGGCACTAATTTCTCTCTAGGCCGTCGAATAAATCAATTTCGTTGTGCACTTTGATTCGTTCCAAAGATCACACCTAAAGTAAGTAATATTTGGCTTCTAATTTCAGGTGGCATGAAAGTGTTCGGGTAACGCAGTGGCTTTATGCATAATACAGCTATCTAACATAGGTTCAAATCTTATTCACGTCAAAGTTAATATTTTTACAATGTGATTGTGAAGAATCGACTTATACTGGACAAGCATTACGTAAGAATATGAAAACAAACACCTGTATCATGATAGAGACGATTTACGAATGTTGGTTGGGAAAGGGCAAGGGAATTACCAGGACATTCCAAAGACATCATTGATCTGCAGGATGAACTTTTCGTGTTGTCGTTCTCAGAAAGAAACACTACACCATTTGTTAAACAAAGTTTGGCTAAAGCAATCGGTGATGTAGTGGTAACGTGTTTACCCCAGATTCCTGTATAAAACAGTATCTTGTGTAGAAGTTTCCTTGACACATCCCTATTTATCCTAGAATCGTGGGTCGTACATAATTCTCTTCAGAACTGGCTTTCAAACGATACCATTCACATGTCTCCATCGTGTATCTAAGCTGTGAAAATCGCGAAAAAAAGAGATTTTTTGGTTAAAAATATTTTCTTACCTTTTTGCCCCTATGGACCCCCAGTGTTAACGCAGAGATCACCTGAAAAATCTGATAAATTTTGTCCGGTGGACTGCATGTTTGTGCAAAATTTCAATCTTCTAGTTGCGAAAGTAAATCCGCCAAAAAAATAAAAAAAAATATCGGCCTAATAACAAAATATTTTTTAAAGTTTTGACGTCATCACCTCCTATGTCTCGACGCAGAAAGGCGTGAAACCATACATAACGTGTTCTACAATGCCTCTAGGCTTGGAAAACAGAAAACCCAAAGTAAAAAGCTTTATTTGTTCTTTTTAAATCGAATAATGAAGACACTCATTTAGTAGCTAAAACATATTAACAATCCACAAGAACTGTCACTTGTTGAAACCTTCATATCGAATTATGAATGGATGCTGTACTCAACAAACGAAAGTCATGCCTGATGTGTGCAAACACAGCTGACCAACTCATGGCAGACACGTAGACTACAACTTTCGTGCCACAACATGCACTGTGGTAGTGGTTGTCCTTATTCATCAAAGTAAAGCCCGCCATGTAAGTCTTGCAGGCCGAGTATACCTTTTAAATGTTTCTATATTCAGTCGTCTTTGGTTCCATACAAAACTATTTTCCTGCCAAAGAAATATCTCAGTATAATACGGAAACACACAATGCAACTGCTGTGGCATACTCACTCCCTAAGGGTGAATCACGCGACAGTGTACTTATCAAAATGTGTTGGTGGCCTTGGCCTTGAAAACATTCAACTTCAGAGCTGCTCGCACATAGCTTGTGCCAAAAAGACTAGCTCAGGAGAGTAATGCTCTCGGAAGTAGGAACGAGAAACACAGTTCTGATTGGTTGGTGTTATCAATTTCTTGCCACGTTGCATTTAAATAGCAGAAGTCAAATAATTCTTGTTGTCGGTCTTCGTGGCCGAGTGGGCTAGCGCTATATGCTATTAATGAAAGTCCCTTTTGGAGTGAGTTCAAACACGGCTCGAGGATTTATTTTACATTTTTAAAATATTTTTATAACACTTTTTAAATTAAAATAATATGAAAATAATATTCAAAAAAGTGATTTACTTACTTTTGTGCAGATAAGTAGTAGTAGTAGTAGGAACGGGTTAGAAACCCAGCAGGGCTCGTTTTGCTCCCCTTGTACTCCATGATATAAATTTTGTGACCAACTTAAAACAACTGGCTAGAATAGCGTTTAGAACAGCTGACTAGAGTAGCGCGCGAAAAAACGTACTTCTGGGAGCATTACTCTCCCGAGTGGGTCGTGTGCCAAACACTGCTTATGGAGTCCCTTTCCAGCACAGTAAAAGGGCTAAAAAAAAAGGAAAAAATGAAGAATACGGAAAACTGTTCCTTATGCAAAGAGCGTTTCAAAACATTTCAAAAGGTACGCTATGACTATTATCAGTTAATTGGCAACAACCGATATCACGGACATATCCAGGAAGTTTTGAGGGGGGGAGGGGGCAGGTCTGAAAAATAAATTTGAGACATTTCTTGATATGTGGTTGGCTAACCAAAAATGTGAACTGGAGTGCTTCATGATACGTATTTATCCCCTTCTGGAGGCTGCATTGAGGAAAGCCATGTTGTTCAACACGAGAGAATCCAGGATTACAATAAAAAACTTTTTATTACCATCTATTTATTATTGCATTATTATTATTTATTTTATTATTATAATTATTTTTCTTAGGTTATGTAGAGTAAACTATTTTTAATTTAATTTCCTATTAACATAATTCATATTAACTCTTTACTAATATCCTTATTTTTATACTGCATAAGTACTATCGTGGGGTCAGATTTAACACCATTATTTGTTTTGAAATTAAAATATGTTAATACCTGTTACCATTGGCAGTTGATTGTGGACCGTTTACTAGTGCTATACTTTAATGGACTTAACTAGTTTTGGGGACAAAAGATATTTTCAAAATATTTTTTGACTAATGGTCTTTTGGTAATAGATTATTACGAAGCGAAAGAACATACTTAAATGAAATAAAGTTTTTTGTTATCCGAAAATAAAGTATGAAAATAAACTTATTTTTATGTGAAAAAGCATTCAATTATTAGTGCTGAGAAAATGTAACTTGTCATTCAAAAAGCTGACAATTGATGCTTTTGTGTTTCATTAGTTGCTTGGCTGCAGGCCCGTATCCACAGGGGAACTAGGGTGCCGGGCCCCCCTAAAGTTTTACTGTTCCCCCTAACAGGGACGTACCCAGAAATTTATTTCGGGAGGGGCGTAAAGCGTTTTGGAGGCGACAAATACAATTTGAGGCTAAATTATATGAAAATTTCTAAAATTGCCCCTAAAAGTAGATTACATTTTTTAAAAGTCGGGATTTCGGGGGGCTGCCAGTGACGTGGGACGGGCGAGTCTATTTGCTCGGAGGTTAGGTAGATATGTCAACAACGTGCGCTATCAGCGCCACTAGTACATTTCATTGCGTAGTGTCTCCACAGCAGTGTTGCCACTATTTAAGTTCCAACCCTCGTGTATATATATATATATATATATATATATATATATATATATATATATATATATAAATGAAAGTGACTATGCTTGTAACTTAATAACTCTTAACCATCCGACCGATCTCGTTCAAATTTTCAACATAGATGAAATTCTGACCTGGGATGTTTTTTTATCATTTTACTTTGAAGGTGCAACTTGGGGGAGGGGGAATATATAAAAAAAAATGATTGAAAATGAACGATGTTAGTGTCAAATGCATAGATTTCGGGGTCGCTGAGATAAACAGTGACTCTTTCGATGCAGTTTAAATCCAAATTCACCCCGCAACTTGGGTAAAGTAGAGGATGACATATACAAAATGTTCGAAAATGACTCATATTAGAGTCGAGACCATGGTGTTAGGGGTCGCTGAGATGAACAGTAACACTTTCGATGCCGTTTAAATTAAAATTTGGCCATGTAACTTGGGGAAGGGGAGATATATAAAAGTGATCGAATATGACCGATATTTGTGTCTAATCCATACTTTTTGGAGTCCGTAAGTTGATGGTGACAGTTTTGGTGCCCTATATATCCAAAATGAAACGTATTCTCCCCGTATGAAAAACGGGTATTCTAGCTAATTTATAAAAAAGAAAAAACAATAAAATTATTTGTTTAAAAGATTGCATATAAATCTGAGAATAAAAATAAAAAATACAGCAGAAAAAACTGTTACGTAGCGAAGACCTAAAGCCCCTTCTCCCCCTTATCACTCTTCATAACGCAAGGCCGAACCCCTTCCCTCCTTGCCGCGTTACGTAATATGTGGACGACCCCTAAATGTGTCTTAATCACATATCTATTAGACACAGAACAAATATAGACACTTTAGTTCTTCTACTGACAGTCAGTACATATAGTGATTTTTCTTGATTGACCCTTATGCACATTTCGGTTGCACATAGAACCAATCCAAGAACGTTTTATGTCATCAATTCGAGGACAAATAGCACATCTCCTCCTTTTAGCTGGAGAATCTGTTTGCGGACAGTCTTCATTGATGTTCCTATCAGTTAGTCGTAACAATGACTGCCGAAGCCTACGAGAAAGTGTCCCGCATTCGCCCTTACTTTTAGGTGATCTTGAGCGAGAGTCATCATAATACTCCTCATGAAGTCTCGTCTCTCAAGTCTTCTTGGTTCGTTGGAAAGATGGTAAAAAGAACAAGGCTATTTAAGCATGCAACGTCCAGTATTCTATAGAAAATTGCAAGAAACCACCTTCTGCAAAATTTGCCAGTTCCGAGTTCTGCACATATCTCCGTAACACTCCCCAAGAAAACCACAGAAAAAATGTAATGCAGGAAACGTATAGCGCAAGTACTATCCTGGGGAAAATTTCGACCCCAGAGGTCCGAAACTATCGAAACAACAAAGTGCATGGACACGAACAACAAGTCGCTACGAAATCTCAAGATCAACTGAAAAATGCAACCGTTAAGTTTTACGACCCACGATTATGCCGGCTAGGGTAAAGGAGGCGGCGATAATGAGAAATGAATGAAATGGTGGAATGAAGAAAGTGGGACGAAACTGGAGAACCCCGAGAAAACCCACGCACACAGTGTTTATCCAGCACAAGGTTCACTTTGCGCGGGCTGGGATCAAACCCAGGACCCCATGCACCAGAAGTGAATACTCTATCACTGAGCCACCCCGGCCCCCTAGCAAGGTCAACTGAGAATAGACGACTGAAGCCTCAGTGAAACAATATATATATATATATATATATATATATATATATATATATATATATATATATATATATATATATATTGTCCACAGCTAGAAATGTGTTTGCGGAGGTCAAATTTGATCCCCTACGATAGCAGTTACGAGTTAAGTATGTAGTGATAACTTAGGAAAAAGATATGTAAAAAGTTAGATTTCTTAATAAAAATAACTTTGTATACTGTTAGTATGTATATATATATATATATATATATATATATATATATATATATATATATATATATATATAGGGTTTGTCCGGGAAGTAATAGTACTGATTTTATTCCGCCATGACTTTACTTCGGAGCGTGCGCGCACCGACTGAATCCAGTAGAGGGCGTTCCTAGCTAACGAACGATCAGCTGGTCAGTTGTCTCCGAGCACACGGAGAGTCAGGACAGGCTTTTTCGCGCGACGTGTTTCTGTGAGTGGTGCAAGCCGAAAATGCAGCGTTCGTTAGAGCAGAGGTACGCGATTAAATTCTGTGTTAAACTCGGTAAATCTGCGACAGAGACGTTTGATATGATCAAGCAGGCTTACCCAGATGATGCTTTAGCAAGAAGTGGTGTGTTTCGGTGGCACAAGGCCTTTTCGGAGGGCCGGGAAGAGGTCGCCAATGAAGACCGTGCTGGAAAACCATCGACTTCGACAAACACCGACAATGTGACTCGTGTGCGCGAAGTTTTGAACTCAGACCGTCGACTAAGTATTCGTTTAATTGCCCAGATGTTAAATGTCAAAACTGTGGTTCATGAAATTGTGACGGAGCCTTTGAACATGCGCAAGGTGTGCGCGAAGATTGTCCCAAAAGTGCTCACTGACGACCAGAAATTGCGACGAGTGGAATTGTGCCAAGAAAATTTGAACATATGTGAAAGTGACCCCCAATTTTTGAAAAAAGTAATCACAGGTGACGAATCATGGATCTTTGAGTATGATCACGAGACAAAGAGGCAATCTTCCGAGTGGCACACGCCGGCGTCTCCTCGCCCAAAAAGAGAAGAATGAGCAAATCCAAAGTGAAAACGATGCTCATAGTCTTTTTTGACATCAAAGGCTTCGTCCCATATATTAATTTGTTCCTCCTGGACAAACCTTCAACGCCAAGTTTTACGTGGAAGTGCTCAAGAGACTCAAACAAAGGGTCAATCGGGTCCGACCAGACATCGGAGCTGACTGGAAGCTGCACCACGACAAGGCTCCGTCTCACACCGCCTTTCTTGTGAATAGCTACCTGACCAAGGCCGGCAACCCAACGCTTCCGCAGCCGCCCTACAGCCCAGATGTGGCCCTTCGGACTTCTTTTTGATTCCTTGCCTGAAACGCCCGATGAAAGGCAAGCATTTTGAGACGACAGAGGAGATCCAAGCAGCTTGCACCGCGGCTCTCAAGGCTATTCCGGAGAATGACTTCCGTGACGTCTTCAATGCTTGGAAATCGCGTTGGCAGCGCTGCATCGACGCAGAAGGAGCCTATTTTGAAAGTTTTCAAAGAATTGTAACGATTGGCTCAATATTTTTTTAAATCGACTCAGTCCTATTACTTAATATATATAGGGCAATAAATCGAAAAACTCTATATTATTGTTCTGTCCCAATGCCCTGTATAGAGATCCACATATGTCTTCTCAGAGCAACATTAAACTAATCTTTTCCACAGAATATTTTTCATTCTATACTTTGATCCAGGGGTTGAAATGGAATTTTAGACCTAAGGGGAAAGTCAATAATAGATAAGGATTGATTCAGAAAGTCGGAAGAGCAAGCGAACTTTGATGGAGAAGCGATAGAGATTGTTGCAGAACAATTAACAAAAAAACAAAATTAAGATCACCATTCAAATTTACTATTTGTTAATAATAACTACAGATGTTTCTCCTTCCTTTGCACAATCACTTCAACTTACGAAGGGGATATTATCCCCTCGTGCATACCTGATTTTCACTCTTGCTTTTATCTCAGGCTTTTTGCACGTGAAACCGTATTTACCGGGTAACTTTGACGCGGGGCCATTTTGACTCGTGCATTTTTTTCGCGGAGCACTTATGCCCAGACCTTTTCCATGCTGGGTCGTAAGACTCGGGCCCTTTTGAGGCAGGGCTCTTTCGACCCAGTCTGCTTTGACGCAGGACTCTTTTTACTCGATTCCTTTTGACCCGGGCAATTTTGACGCAGGGCCATTTTGACTCGTGCATTTTTGTCGCGGAGCACTTACGCCCAGACCTTTTTCATGCTGGGCCGTAACACTCGGGCCCTTTTGAGGCAGGGTTCTTTCGACCCAGTCTGCTTTGACGCAGGACTCTTTTAACTCGATTCGTTTTGACAAGGGCAATTTTGACGCGGGGCCGTTTTGACTCTGGCCTTTTAGTAGCGGGGCTATTTTCACCCGTGTCCTTTAGAGGCGGGTCCTTTTGTCCCGGGCTCTTTTAATGTAGGGCCAGTTTGTCGCGGGGCCCTTTAACCAAGCTCTTTTGGCGCGGGCTGTTTTGACTCGTATCCATTTGTAGCGGGGCCGTTGTGACTCTGGCCCTTTTGTTGCGGAGATCTTTTGACTCGGAGACTTTTCTCGCGGGGCCTTTTGACACGGAGACCTTTTGACCTGTGCTCTTTTTTTACATTCGCTCAGCCGCGTAACTCTCAGCCGGTGCCTTAAGCATTCAAAACCGGCGAGGTAACATTATTGCGAATGATTCTTTATTTTTTCTAGGCTCTCTTGACGCGGGGCTGTTTATACTCGGGCTCGCTTCACGTAGGGTCCTTTTGACTCGGTTCTTTTTGTCGCGGGACCATTTTGACCCAGGTCTTTTTCACGCTCGGTCCTTTTATCCCGGAAACTTTTAACTCAAGTCCATTTAACTCGGGCCATTTAGACGTGGGGCCATTTTGACACGGGGCCTTCTGTCGCGGAGACCCTTTCACACAGGTCCTTTTGACTCGGGCCCTTTTGTTGCAGAGATATTTTGAACCCGGGCCTTTTGTCGGGGGGTTCTTTTATACGAGCCCTATTGACCTGGGCTCTTTTCACGCGGAGCCCTTTTTACTTGGGCCTCTTTGACGCAGGTCCATTTTGACTCGGGTCTTTTTGTCGCAGGACACTTTTGACACGAGCTCTTTTGACGCTGGGCCGTTTTGATCCGGGAACGTTTGTTGCAAAGAGCTTTAGACCCGGGCCTTTTCGACTCGGGCATTTTTGTAGCGGGGCACCTTTTGGCACAGTCCGTTTGGCATAGAGCCCTTTTGACTCGAACTCTCTTAACACAGGGTTCTTTTTTACTCCGGTCTCTTTGTTGCAGGACGATTTTGACCTGAACTTTTTCACGCTGTTCCGATTTGACCCGGGCGCTTTTGAGGCGGGATACTTTTGACCGGGGCTCTTTTTACGCAGGCCCCTTTTAACTCGAGCCCTTTTGACGCGGGGTCGTTTTGAGTCGTTCCCTTATGTCGCGGATACCCTTATACCCAGACTTTTTCACGCTGGGCCGTTTTGATTCGGGTCCTTTTGAAGAGGGTTCCTTTCGACCCAGGCTCTTTTGACACAGGGCCTTTTAACTTTATCCCTTTTGACCCGTACAATTTTGACGCTGGGCCGTTTTGACTCAGGCCTTTTCGTTGCGTCGCTATTTTGACCCTTGCTGTTTAGAAACCGGTCCTTTAGACTCGGGCCCTTTTGTTGCGGGATCCTTTTGACTTGTGCCCTTTAGAGGCCGCTCCTATGACCCGGCCTTTTCTGACCCAGGGCCAATTTGTTGCGGGCCCATTTGACCAGGGCCCGTAATGACTCGAGCCCTTTTGGCTCAGTTCCCTTTTGTAGCTGAGCTCTCATGACTTGGGGCCGTTTTAACTTGGGGCCTTTTGTCGCGGTGGTCATTTACCCTGGCCCTTTTGACACTGAGACATTTTGACCTGGGCTCTCTTGACGTGGGGCTGCCTTTTCTTGGACCCGTTTGACGCAGACCTTTTCCACGATGGGTCGCTTTATTCCTGGCTCTCTTGACGCGGGATAATTTTGTCTCGGGCCTTTTTTACGCCGGACTGTTTTGACCTGGGCCCTTTTGAGGCGGGGTCGTTTTGACCCGTACTCTTTTGACACAGGACCTTTTTTTTTCGAATCCTTTGGACTAAGAACCTACTTAATATATATAGCGCAATAAATCGAAAAACTCTATATCGGCCTTTTGCTGCCCCCTCCTGTTGGAAAAATCTTGCTGGTGTTAAGGATTATCATGTTGCTTAGTTACTGTATTATATTGTGCTATACAAACAATAAATACATCTGTGTTTTTTTTTTAGTAAGAAGAACCTTACTTACATTTATTACGGACCTTGCTTTACGACAGCGAAACATATTCACGTTCAGCGTAATCAGTTTCCATTCTGAAATAAGGACAGTGAGACGAAAGAAATTATTGACGCATACATTTAGGACTTAGAAAAGTGTCCTGCGAACATGTCGTAGTAAATTCCTGAAGAGTGACATGCGCTAGTAGCAATTGTTAGCAGTTATTAACTGAACATAGAAGATAATAAACTGAAAAACTGAAAATACGAATCTTTTCAGAGATGACAGTGTACTGATGCTTTAAATCTGTTCCTTTACTCCTTATACATACGTTATTTCCCTAGTCAAAATAAAAACTCTTCAAAATTATTCACAATTTTTGATGCAACCATCCTTTCCTTGGAGTACTGCGCGGTCACATACCCGTCACGGCGATGTAAAGGCACTTTTGGCGACGAGGATACATAGGAAGAGAGCTTTCCTAAAGACGTTTGCAATATAATAAATATGGATATTATTGGTAACATTAAAAATATAAAGGAACAATCTAGAGAAGTTTTTACGTCAAATTACACATCCTGGGTTGATTTTAAGAATAAAAGATTGGTTAATGTATCTAATGCTATTGATAAACAAGATGTTGTAACATTAGAACAGCTTGAATCAGTGAAAGAAGAGTTTAATTTACTTACACGAAAAGGAATTGTTGAATTTCCATGTCGATTGGCAGAAGATGGTCTTGGGTAACCAGCCTTTTTTGTATATAATTTAGCTGCTGCCTACAAATTTCTTTATAGACGTAGGTTAATGCATATAGAATCAAGTCTTAATAAACATATTATAGACCTATTTTTAAATGACACACTAGTTGAAAGTTTTCCATTACACTTTAATATGTATGATCAGTTAACAATTAGACCATCTAAAGATTCTGAATTGAAAGAAGGTAAATTATTATTGCTTATTATGTATATAGAAATAGAAGATGAAGGTGAAAACGAATCAAGTGATGATGATGATAATGTTAAAAGTATGGTATTAGGTAGTGATAAATTTTAATTATTTTGTTGATTTTCTATACAATAAATAATAATGATAATGTATTGTGTTAAATGTAAGAAATCAACAGATACAGAGAAAGATACCATTAGAATTTAACAAAGAATGGAAGATATCTAAAGAAAGGTATTTGTTCTGTATGCGGTGTTACTAAAACTCAATTCGTTAAAAAGAAAGATTGACTATATGATGGCAAAGGTGTTAGAGAAGACATTATAGAAGAAATTCACAAGTCATCTAGAAAAAACTTTGACAGATTAAGTGTAGTTATAAAAGTTATCGATGACCTTTGGCAAGCTGATCTTGTAGAAATGGATAGTGGAGTATTAAAAGGTGTTTCCAAATTAAATAATGGCTATAAGTATCTGCTAACGATTATAGATGTGTTTTTGAAGTATGCGTTTGCTGTTTCTGTTAAAGACAAGAGTGGTAAAAATGTTACAGAAGCATTCGAATCCATATTAAGAACGAGAATACCTAGTAACTTACAAACTGATCAAGGTAAAGAGTTTTACAATAAAGAGTTTAAGAAGTTAATGGAGGAAAATAAGATTAATCATTACTCAACCTATAGTGGTAAGAAAGCTTCTGTTGTTGAGAGATTTAATAGAACACTTAAACAAAACATGTGGAAAAGGTTCACAACACAAGGGAATTACAAATGGATAGAGATATTACCAACATTGGTTAGTGAGTATAATAATAAAGTACATAGAACAATTGGTTTAACGCCTATAGAAGTTAATAAGAAGAATGAACGAACAATATTGGAGAAAGTGTATAAGAAAGAATATAAGCGTGTTAAACCCAAATACAAATTAGGTGATTATTTTCGTATAAGTAAGTCGAAAGGGTTATTTGAGAAAGGATATACACCTAATTGGTCAACAGAAGTATTTGTTATTAGCGAGGTTATTCCATCTAATCCACCTATGTATAGAATTAAAGATTTAGAAGAAGAGGATGTACAAGGTAGATTTTACGAACCAGAACTATTAAAGACGAGTCATAAAGATGAATACTTGGTGGAAAAGGTGTTGAGAAAGAAATGAAAAAATGAAATTTTGAGTTTTACGTCCCACGGTTATGCCGGTTAGGCTAAAGGAGACGGTGATAATGAGTAATGAATGAAATGGTGGAATGAAGAAAGTGGGAGGAAACGGGAGAACCCCGAGAAAACCCACGCACACGGTGTTTGTCCACCATGTTGAGAAAGAAAGGTGATAAAGTATACGTTAAATGGCTAGGATTTGATGATTCACATAACAGCTGGATAGATAAAAGTAATGTTGTAGTGTAAATATAAATGTTTGTCTTTTATGGAATAATGACCATAAAAGGCGAATACAGGTTAATTCAATGCTACTAAGCTGTGTCAAGATCGTGAGAAAAAATTAAGAACTGGAAGAGAAAATAAACAATCTAAAGAGTTAATTTCTTATATACAGTAATTGCACCGAATTTGTGGGGATGACTTTAAGATTATCAAAGGCGGTCAATTAAATATTACATGAGGAACATATGTTCCGAAAGAGTTAATACTTGATATAGCAAGATGGTGAATGAGAATTTATTTGTGTGGGTAAAAACTCCGAAAATGATTAAATCAACATTTTCTATATAATAAATATGAGTACTATGGAAAATTCGTATAGTTTAAATGATATTTGTTACGAACAGATTAAAGACAATTATTGGTATGGTATTTTCGGGGATTTTAAACTGATTATAGATAAGAGTACAGGATACTTTAACGCTGTCAAGTTATGTAAAGATGGTGGAAAAAAGTTTGATCACTGGTTAGAAAATAAAGAATAAAAAAGCTCATAGCATACATTTCCAGAACCGGAATTCCGGGTGTAGAAATTATCAAAAAAGTAGCAGGTGGCAAAGGAGAAATATGGAATGAAATAAGAGGAACGTATGTTTGTAAAGAATTGATTCTAGATATATCACAATGGTTATCTCCGGAGTTTTATCTTAAAAGCAATCAAATAATTATTAACTACTTTACGTAAGATTTTATACACCTTCAAGAAAACAACAAAGAGCTTCAAACAAGAGTAGAAGAAGTAGAACAATTAATGAACGATTTAAGAATAGAAAACACAAGACTTAGAGAGATAACAGCTGAACATACAGAAGATCCAGGGAAAGTACACAAACTGGCTATTATTAAAAAGAATCTCTCCTCTATTCAACTACAAAAGATATTAGAAAAGTACGAAACAGACAAATGAGAACAAGTAAAGAGCTATGAGAGTTACAGGTATTGGGTTGGAAGAATTCAAGAGTGTAACATAAAGAAAAGATTACAATGCTTACAAGAAAAATATCCGGACATGACTATATTGTCTAAAACCAAAGACCCAAACTCGATTAACCTTCTAAATAAAGTAAAAGAAAAGTATGATTGTGTTATTTCGCTTGGTTGCCATGTAGACCTAAAGAATGTGGATGGAGAAGAAGATGATGAGTTTGTTATTGAGTATTTTGTTTTTAAGTATAAGAGACAATTAACATTAAGTTTCGTATTTAGATATTCATTAAGGTAAGGATAATGAGTTTTGAACATCCCTATCAGAAGATTTGGTTAATATCTAATAATTAAGGTTACGACTTTTATGGTATAATAGTCATAAAAGGTAATTAGTTAAACATTAAACAAACCATCTGTTGTAACATTGAATGCTAAATTCAATATACCACCTAAATCAGACTCATTATGGTATTTTCTTATTATAACTCTCCAATCCACAAAGTGTCTAAATACATATATAAACTCTACAGAGAGGTCTTGATAAATTGAAATGTTATCCCAATAAACGCGGTCTTTGAACTCTGCAATAAATTCTTCTGTTAAATTTTGAAACATTGAAATCGTTCTCCAATCTACTTTGTCAGCGTAATCTCTTATAAGATTTTCTGATAATTGCTGAGTCCTACATAAGCACTCCCAAGAAAGTTTATCTGCATGTTTTCGTATAAAGGCTTCAGAGAGTTTGCTTCCATAAGATATAGCATCAAAATCAACTTTGTCTATAAACTCATTAATAAATTCTTCAGATAGGTTTTGATTTAACGATACTTCTTTCTAATCAACTCTATCTGCAAATTCTCTTATAAAGTCTTCTGATAAGTCTTGGCTTTCTGAAATAATCTCCCAATCAATTTTATCAGCTAATTCTCTTATAAACTCTTCTGATAACTTTTTCCATGACCATATTTCACTCAAATTAACTTTCTGCAGATATTTACGTATGAATTCTTCTGTAATGTGATCGTAGTTATATTCCTCCTCATAATCATCATAACCTATAGATAACCATTGTTCATCAGTCGGTGAATCTAACATCTCATCAGACAAATTCATAACGTTTGCATAGAGAATGTTTTGTATAAGAAATGAGTTCTTTTCTTTAGTGGCTTTCTTGAACAAATGATCTATCATACCTATGGACACGCTAAAATTTATTTTGTCTTCATCATTATAACCACCAATATCTAAATGTTTACATACACAATCAAATATAGGTTTGTAAGACAATATTTCCTTAGCACTAGTCATATTCACCTGTTCGTTTTTATTCTTAGATTTTTTAAATTTATCTCATTTTTGTTGGTTTTCTATATAATAAATATGGAAGCACATTTTGATTTATTACATGATAGACTTAAACTAATTCATCATGATCTTAAACTCTTAGCAGCACTACTAGAGAAGCAAATACTGTTAAAGGAAAAATAATTATTATTAATACAAAAAAACCATCTGATTTGAGTAGTGATGATGAATATAAATATGGTAGTGATGATTATGACGATGATGAGTAAGTTTACAAAAATGATCTAATATTAATATGTGTATATGTAACTTTGATGGGATATTCCCATGAAAGTAGTGTTCTAATACAACGCGTAATATGTAGACAATGGCAGAAGTGTACAATGTTAAGTGTTGTATTAGGATAAATGGAAGTAAAAATAGTGCAAAAATGATTAAAAATAATCTGGTGAAGATAAAAAACGATAGTGATAAAGATTTTCTATATAATAAATAAGATGAGTAATTATAGTAAATTTACTGTAATAGAGTTAAGACGACAATGTAAAGAGAGGGGAATCAAAAGATATCCCCGATTAAGAAAACATGAACTAATAAACCTTCTTAAACAAAATGATGATGAACAAAGCAGAATACAGATTAGAAATATATTCCCATTTAAACAAGAAGTAATTGAAGAACCAAGAATCAAAGTTGAATCAGTGTCAATCGATGTAAAACGTCAGAACATTGCATTAAAATCAAGATTAGAAACATGGAGATTTACAACAGATTACAAACCACAAGATCCACTTGAACAATATATTACTGCAACATCTAAAGCTATATTAAACAGATTACAAATTAGCTTAAGTAAACATAGTTCATTAAAAGCTAATCTTTATATAAGTTGTACATATAAGAAAGGTGAAGAAACTCAAAACTTCTATTTTAGCACTGAAAACCAAGAAATATATCAATCAAGTAATTTAAAAGAAGAAATAACTAAGATGAAACAAAGATTAAGAACAAGAATGGATGAGTTCCAAGCTAGAGGTTCTGGCTGGGCTTTTATAAACATTAACTTTTTACAACTAGCAATCGTCAAATATACACCATATAGAGGATCGACATACATAGAATTACCTAAATAAATTCAAAACAAAAAGGCAGTAATTAATGTAAAGAATGAAGATGAAAAATGTTTCTTATATTCAATTTGTTCTACACTATACCCAGTTAATAAAGATCCACAACGACCTTCCAAGTACAAGCAAGCTGTTAAATACTTAGAAGAAAAATTAAAAAATATTCATTTTCCTGTAAAACTAAGCAATATTCCAAAAGTCGAAAAATAACTTGATATTTCTATAAATGTCTATGCATATGATAAAGACTATTCAATCTATATACTACATCACACACAAAACAAGCAAGAAAATCATATCAATTTATTATATATAAAAGGACAAAATCAAAACACATTATTGTTGGATTAAAGACCTAAGTAAATTAGTAAGTAGTCAAATAACTAAATGGAGAGCTCGAAAATATTTATGTGATAGATGTTTGTTATACTTTTACTCCCAAAACGCTTTAAATAAACATGAGCAAGATTGTTCGTTAAATGAGCCAGTATAAATAATAATGCCCGAAGAAGGTAAATGTGTTGAATTTAAAAACTACCAATACACAATGAAAATGCCTTTTGTGATTTATGCTGATTTTGAATGTTTGTTACATAAAGTTATGGGTTGTGAAGAATGTTATCCAGATAATGAATCATATACAAAAAATATCAACATAAGCCATCTGGATTTTGTTATTATGTAGTAAAGAGCGATGGAAGTAAAACTAATCCTGTTTTGTATAGAGGTAAGAATGCTGCTAATAAATTTATAAGACTGTTAACAAAAGAAGCTAAATACATATCGAACATATACAAACAAAATAACGAATTACCATTAACAAAAGTCAGAGAAAAAAGTTCAATGAATCTGAATGTTGTTATTACTGTAAGCAGAAGTATACTAAAGCAAATCATAAAGTTAAGCATCATGATCATATAACAGGGAAATTTATAGCACCAGTATGTAATAACTGCAATTTAAAAGTTAAAGTACCAAAGTTTGTACCAGTGATCATACATAACTCGACAGGATATGACTCACACTTATTTATAAAAGAGCTTGGATGTAATAAAGAAGAAATAGATCTAATACCCAATAACGAAGAAAGATACATATCATTCAGTAAAAAGGTTGGAACTATTAAATTGAAATTTGTAGATTCATTTAGATTTATGGCTTCTAGTTTAGACAAATTATCATCGAACTTGAAACGTGAACAAATGATACATACCCAGCACTTTTATCCTAATCAAGAACAGTTTCAACTTGTAATAAGGAAAGGTGTTTACCCATATGATTATGTTAACAATTGGAATAGGTTTAGAGAAAGAAAATTACCGCTAAAGGAAGCATTCTTCAACAAGCTTATGAACACACATATAAGTGATGAAGCTTATGAACATGCAAAGAAATATGGGAAACATTTGACATTAAGAATCTCGGACAATACCATGATATATATTTGAAAACAGATGTATTACTGTTAGCAGATGTGTTTGAGAACTTTAGAGAAATATGTCTTAAAGCTTATGATCTTGATCCAGCTTGGTATATGACAGCACCAGGTTTAGCTTGGGATGCAATGTTAAAGATGACAAATATAGAATTAGAATTGTTGTGGGATTATGATATGGTATTAATGGTGGAGAAAGGTATAAGAGGTGGGATTAGTCAATGCTCAAAAAGATATGTTAAAGCAAATAATAAGTATATGGAGGATTACGATAAGAATAAAGAAGATTCTTACTTAATGTATCTAGATGCCAATAACTTGTATGGGTGGGCGATGAGCCAATATCTACCGTATAGGGATTTAGATGGTTAAGTGAAGATGAGATTGAAGAAATAGATTTCACAAATATACCTGATGATTCTGATACTGGTTATATATATTAGAAGTTGATCTTGAATATCCTAAAGAATTACATGACTATCACAAAGACTACCCATTAGCTCCTCAAAATATATGTCCGCCTGGTTCAAAACAATCAAAGCTATTAACAACCCTATATGACAAAGAAAAATATGTAATTAACTATCGAAACCTAAAACAATGTCTTTCACTTGGATTAAAACTTAACAAGATGCATCGAGTAATAGAGTTTGAACAATCAGATTGGTTAAAGAAATATATTGATTTAAACACACAAATGAGAACGAAAGCAACAAATGATTTTGAAAAAGACTTTTATAAGCTCATGAATAATTCAGTATTTTGGAAGACTATGGAGAATATTAGAAAGAGAGTTAATATTAAACTTGTAAGTGATGAGAAAAAATACGAGAAGCTTGTAGCAAAACCAAGTTATAAGAGTACTACAGTTTTTACGGAAAATTTAGTAGCAGTTCACATGAACAAAGTTAAAGTGCAATTTAACAAACCGATTTATGTTGGTATGTCAATTCTAGATTTATCAAAGCATTTAATGTACGACTTCCATTATAATGTGATGAAGCCAAAATACCAAGACAATAGAAGTATGTTATACAGATACCGATAGTTATATATACCATATTCAAACAGAAGATGTGTACGAGGACATGAAAAATTATATTGATTACTTCGACACGAGTGATTACTGTAAAGATAACAGATATAAGATACCATATGTCAATAAGAAATACTTGGTAAGATGAAAGATGAACTTAAAGGAACAATCATAGAAGAATTTGTTGGTTTAAGATTAAAAATGTATTCAATCAGATTCGAGAAAGATAAATGTTGTAAGAAAGCAAAAGGAGTTAAGAAAAATGTTGTAAGTAAAGAACTGTCATTTAACGATTATAAGAACTGCTTGTTCAACCAAAAAGAATATTATAAGAAGATGAATTTGATTAGAAGTTATAAGCACGATTTGTATAGTATAGAAGTAAATAAGTTAGCTTTAAGTTGTGTGGATGATAAGAGATGTGTTTTAAAGGATGGAGTAAATACTCTACCATGGAGGCATTATAAGTTAGAAGAGTTGTAGTTTTAGATGTAAGATTTTAGATTGTAAGTTTTTTAGATGTAAGTTTTTATGATTTTAAATGCCATAAAAACCTATGCTCAGAGACAATACCCAATCTCACTTTGCGCTATCCTTCTGTGTTAAAATGTAATGGTCAGTGGTGGATTCGTAATTTTAGACAGTTAGGGGTGGAGGAGGAAATTGCGCCAAAAGTGAGGATGTTATACTACTTATTGCTATGGGCAGCTAATTTTTGGGAATGCTCAGCTCTGTTACAGCTCTTTCAATTGGCATACACCATATCTTTCACTGCAACTATCATTTTCGGAAGGTTCCCTTGTTAGGTTAGTCTTCGTCTTTCTTTCCGCAGGTGGGCTTCAAACAAGGTTTCTTTAACATATTTTTGCATAAATAAAATTATTTTTTTAATAATTAGATTAATGTATTAACTGTTCATGAATATTGGTTAATTGGTAATGAAAGGGTTAGAAAAAATGATTTTTTCGTGTTTTATGTTTAGTTTAGAGGTATATTGTTATATGTATAGTATAGACTAGTACATGTTGTACCTACATGTAGGGCCGGATCCAGGATTTTCTGGGGGTGCCAAATAACTGCCAGTAAATATGAATTAAATTTGAGGTTTTTAAATGCCTTTAGGCATCTGTAGTGTGAATAAGGAATTTCCCTGGATGTGCTAAAAGTCTGCTCCCGATGAATCCTTCGCGCTCAAGCTTCAGAAAATTGACTGAGACTATTGCAAAACCCACTGCTAGCTTCTCACTTTAGGTAGTGTATATTTACAACGAAGGGGGGTGCACGTGGACCTTTGCACTCTTCCTAAATCCGGCCCACCATACATGTATCTGATATTGTGGGCGGAGACGCAACTCTAGGAAAAGTATCTTTTGTATTTATATGGTGTTTCCAGTGGCTGATACGGGATTTTAGCCTAGAGTATATTCTTTTCATTGATGTTTGGGTATAATTGTGTACGAAATTCAGTTGAATCAATAATTATACCTGTGCATATGACTATTTTTTGTCAATGGATGCATGTAAGCATGTTCTTTTGATATGTGAACAGAAATATATGTACCATGTTTCATGTGTATTATCTTCCGCTTGCATGTAAGTGTTTTAACAATACCTTGAATGTAATGCTAGATTGCGTAACCTCTTTGTGTAATGTTGGGTTACATAACCATACCTTTTAGTTTGTATTGTAGGTTTATATATTGTGGCTCTTTATGTATGTGTTTTAACCATGGTTTGAATGTAATGTTGGGTTGTATAAGCTCTACCTTCTGGTTGGATTATAAGATTGCATATAGTCACTTTCATGTATGTAAGTGTTTTAACCTGCTTTGAATATAATGTTGGGTTGCATAACTTCTTTGGTGTAATATTGGGTTGCATAACCTTTCCTTTTCGTTTGTAATGTGGCTTATATATTCTGACTTTGTACCTATGTGTTTTAACCATGTCTTGTTTGTATTGTTGGGAAATATATTGTAACTTTTACTTACGTAAGTGTTTGTTAGGCATTTTAACCACATTAGTAGTATTTTAACCACATATGATATCAATAGTAAGACTATTCATGGCTTTGGACTAATTGTTTTAACAAAAGAGACACTGACCAAAGCTTAAAACTTTATTTTAAATTATAATTTGTAACTGTTTCGGATATCTAGCATATCCTTCTTCAGACACGATCGAAATCAATGAAAATACAGACATATATACAAATGTTGTTATAACAGAGTTTAAATTCTTTAACCGTCATATATATATATTTATTGTTATAAAAATTTTAAATTCCTTTAACAGTCATATATACAGCCATTGTTGTACTTTTTATTTTTATTTATTTATTTATTTTTCTTATTTACCGAAACCTTCAGCCCATCCTATAAGTCTTCGTGTTCACTTTCCAATTAATCACTTCCTTTATTTTTGGTTCTTATAAGGGCCTTTTTTTATTTATTTATTTATTTATTTATTTATTTATTTATTATTTTTTTCTTCTCTATGTTATTCAAACTTCCTTGCCATGATTCATTAATTGGTAAGCCCCCTGTCCAGTTCATCAGTTTCTCTCTTCCTACCTTCTTTATCCAATCCACTTCTTTCCACTTCCTTATTATCATTGTTTTCTCCATCTCCAATACTTCCGTCTTATCCCAATTAATTGCGTGATTCGTCTCCTTAACATGTTTGTATATGGCATTGGTATCTTTTTTCTTCCTAACATCATCTTCATGTTGTTTTATCCTTTCTTTCATTCTCTTTCCTGTCTCTCCTATATATGACATATCGCAGTCCTCTTAATTTCGATCGTGTCTGAAGAAGGATATGCTAGATATCCGAAACAGTTACAAATTATAATTTAAAATAAAGTAAAGTTTTAAGCTTTGGTCAGTGTCTCTTTTGTTAAAATATGATATCAATGTAATATAACCCATTTACATATTTATATCCCTTGAACTAAAATCGTCTAATAAAAATATTGATACAACCACATACTTATTAAGTGAATTCATACTGTAGAAGACATTACAACGTTTTGATTGTAAAATGGTTTACAACATATGTTGACTTATTGTAGGAAATGCGTAACATAAAGTATTATAAATACGTATAAATACCATTATATGAAGCATATGTATTCCTCCTTAGAATGTATGTGTATTTGATCTTATATAGAATACACATACTTTTTAATATGATAGCTATATTTGTTTCTATATAGGTATAAGAATAAAACATAATACTGTAAATTGTAACGATTTTATTGAACTGTTCTTTGTTTAAATACATCTAATTTTGTAAATATTTTTGTATTTATATAGTTCGTAATACTTATTACACATAACGGTATATATATTGCTTCAAATTGTGTTTGGTGTCACAATCATTAACTGATGTATATATATATATATATATATATATATATATATATATATATATATATATATATATATATATATATATATATATATATATATATATATATTTACATCAGTTAATGATTGTGACACAAAACACAATTCGAAGCTTTCTTGCACCCACTGGAAAACGTGAAGTACCGGTATATTAATATTTATTTGCATATATTGTTATTGTAGACTGTTCCCATAATGCTCACCGACTTCGATTTTACAAAATGTGAGAAATAAATTTCATTTTTTATTTTGTGGTCAATTTGAAGGCCTTTTGTTACTCTACCATTAAGAAACCCATATACATCATATTACGAATCAATCATTATGGAACAATTTCATGTGTTACACACAGCAGTGGTACCAATTTTTGAAAGTTTCATTTACAACCTTTTTCTTTTTTCTTTTTTAATTGATTTTGCGAGTAATGGTGCATTCAGTATAAAGGTACAATAAGATTTTCTCTCTCTCTCTCTCTCTCTGTGTGTGTGTGTGTGTGTTTCTAGTTTCCGGCGTAAATGTGTGGATTCTACCAGGTATACTTCTGTGTGAACATATGCTAGTGTGTGTGTGTGTGGCGGGGATATATGAAGTATTAATTGGGATCGCGTAGTGGAACTCATCAATATTAGTACGTATGTACATGCGGCCGTTACTTCACACCATAACTTTGGAAGAATGTGAATTTTTTAATTCTGCTTTTTGCAATAAATAAGTAGAGTGATTCCTCTCGAGGGAGTTTGTTAATAGAGGTGATTTGCCAACTGGAAGTAGTAGAAATGAGTCATTTCCTATTTTAACGTTTATCACTATAGAGCGGAAATGTTAATAAATATTAAGAAGCAGTTTTCGGCAATCGATAAAGGGTATCAAGGATAACTTTCAGCTTCATCCGTAAGATTCTGGTAAATTAACTATGATTTCTGGCTTCAAATTAATCTACATAGTGACATAAGAAGAAGCTGTTTTAAGAATGAATTTAGCATTGTGGGAATAAATACGGTCTTTTCTTTTAAACTTCTAATCAAATCGGAAGTAGCAAAATTCAACTACTTCCCATTTTAGTGTTGATCACAGCAAATTTAAACGATACTAAATAGCGAAAAGAGGTTTTCTGAAACCAATTAAGTGTCCCACAATATGTTCTATCTCCACTCTAATCTTTCTACTAAAACTTGAAGTGGCAGAAATCAATCGCATCCGGTTATAACATTAAGCGTTATAGTATGAATTGCGAGAAGGCTTTTTAGGTAATTCATTAAGTGCTCCAAGAGTATATTCCATCTCGGCAGTAATCCCTCTACTCAAATCGGAAGTGAAATAAATATACTAGAACTTTTGGTTAACAAACCACTTCAGAAAATACATGATCCTCTTTAATATATTTTTATTATTAGGATCACGTAGTGGAAATTGTAATATCGTAATGTTAGTAGGTACGTACACTCATTTCCAAAATTATTGTCGCATGTCTATAAGTATGTTGTTGTAAGAATATAATTTTATGAATTTGCCCGGTATTTCTTATAATGTTAGTATGTGTACAATTGACAATGACATATATGTGGCAAATTTCATGTCAATAGAGCAGTAAGTAAGAAAATTAAAAAGAAAATTAAACTTTCTTGTCCATTTAGCAACGCTTTGTATTACTCATCCTAATTTTCGTATTTGTAATTATTTTCGCTTAAAATTTACCACAAATATGTATTTTCCGATTATACACATAGTATCAGTATTAAAAGTACCCTGCATAATTACCAAATTATATTCTTACAAGAGGACAGTTATACATATGCGACAATCATTTTGGACATGAGTGTACGTACCTACTAACATTACGATATTACAATTTCCACTACGTGATCCTAATAATAAAAATATATTAAAGAGGATCATGTATTTTCTGAAGTGGTTTGTTAACCAAAAGTTCTACTATCCATTTCATAAAGATAGGCCCCTGACTTCGAGGTGCTGCTGTGATGTCCAGTCAAAGCTTATACTGCATTGTCGTACCTCGTTGGAATTGTTGGAATGTTGTCTTTTCAATACTTAAGACATACAAATTTTCTTTGTACTGTATAATGAGAAAAAATTAGAAATTAATGAAAAAATGCGTATTTTTTCGTACTTTTTGGTAAATCAATGTTTGTAGGACTATATCTCGAAAAGGAGTTAACATGAAATAATTTCCTGTGCAAGATATGTAGATGCATATATTACCTGCAAGTTCTGAAAATTTCATTACTCAACACGTAGTAATTTTCTTGTTATTCAGCAAAAAGTGAGACATCATTATCTCTGAATTGCGGCGGTGTATTAACAATCTGAAAAAACTTTTAGAAAGATCTTAAAGTAGCTTTTTCAACCAAACTGTTTTGACTTGTTTTAAAAGATAAACAATCACAAATATGACATTATGATTTTGTCTACTTTGCGCCCTTCGCTATCGCAGTTTATACGGAGTGCTACGTTGCCACATTTTCCTGACGCGTATACACTCTCAGCCGGACGGGTATTTAAACTTGTTACGCACTGTCCGTCACTTTTTAGAGATATTTTAAAAATGTAATGTCTCCACAGATTTTAAACCAATTTCTTAGAAATTAACAGGATATACAGTAAATGTACCAAGTGTTCAAAATTAGAAAAGCGAACTCTTATCTTGTTTGGATTTGCATGTGATGGTCCTTGAAAATTTGTTGATTTTTGTCAGTTCTTCACTTATTGCACGCAGTACAAAATACACTTGCACAGAAACAAAAACACGCACAAAGTTTATTATATGATACAACCTTAGTTGATATGTAATATTGAGTTTACAATTCGCAGAAAATCTGTTTTCAGATCTGAGAGCTCCAAGCTACATTAGAATCTGCCTTTGAATAGGAATGACGCGTTTTTTTTTTCCGGCGCAGCCTCAGGTTTACTTGAAACAGAGTTACTATCTTGTTCACTCCCGGATACGCCACTGAGCACAGAATAATCAATGTCCTTACTATTAATTACTAACTCATAACCGTCTGAGTCAGAGTCATTCATCAGTTCTGCAATTTCATTATCGCTAAACATTTTGCCTCTTCTTTTTGTAATACCGCCGCTCGTGAAGGAATATCCACTTTTTTTTTTTAAATCAAAAAGCACAAGATATACTCACGAAAATATAAATGCCCGTTCGTCCGTCTCATTGCAATGAACCCATATGATATGAATGCGTGTGTAAGTTTTTGACGCCTACGAACCCAAGGGAAGTATTGAAGACTTAATCAGTGCGACGTGATTAGACGCAAATACAGCCCTCGTCACCTACTCATTGCATTGTTTTCTTTCGTTGAAAGAAAACAAAGGACCCATTCTGTGTTACTGTACATTCGGCAAGGGAATTGATCGCAGAACTTGGGTGAACACGTGATTGCCAAGGCACATTTCTTTTTAACCTTTAACATGTTCGTAAGCTAGGTAGAAATGGAGCAATTGTTTATAAATATTAGGGAAGATAGCAGGAGCAGCGATGAGTCAACAAAGTCATGACGAAAGTGAATGAAGTAAATAGATTAAGAGATGAGTTTTTGGATGTGTTACTTCAACGTTTTATTTCGATTACATTGAGATGTGTACACTCATGTCCAAAATTATTGTCGCATATCTATAACTGTCTTCTTGTAAGAATATAATTTGATAATGATTTTGCAGGGTACTTTTAATACTGATACTATATGTAGAGTCGGGAAATGTATATTTGTGGTAAATTTCATAGGAAAAGAATACGAAAATCAGCATGAGTAAAACAAAATGTTGCTAAATGGATAAGAAAATTTTAGTTTCGTTTTATTGTTCTTATTTACTGCTCTTTTGACATGAAATTTTCCACATAGCCTACATGTCTGCCGATTATACACATACTAACATTATAAGAAATACCAGGCGAATTCGTTATCAAATTATATTCCTACAATAACATATTTATAGACATGCGACAATAATTTTAGACATGAGTGTACATGCATTAATGTTTTTATGATGTTGTGAAAGGTTATAATAAATACTTTTTCCTATTACATTCTTATGAAGTAGGCTTCGCGCTACAAGCTTCCTGAACGCGACAACACTGCACGACAGCATTGCCGCACTTCCATTTACTGTATGCTGTTTCTTCATATAAGCGCGGGGAATTTAAAGATTGGGTTGCAACATGGCTCACCGCTTAACGCAGAGAACATGTTGAAGTAAACATATTTTTTAAAAAAATAAATACTCTACCAACTAAACCCTTTTTTGTTAATAGTTCCAAATATTTGGAATACTAGACTTCCAAATTTTCGAACAGTATTTTGTACGTTTCTCTACCTACCATGGTAAAGGAGATCAGAGCTTCGCACATTTGTTTTAATTACACAAAAAATATCAAGTGATGAAAATTGAACTTTTCACAACTTACAGTTAATGGATGCATCTACATATTGTACACAGGAAATTATTTCACGTGATCTCTTTTCTGAGATATAGCTCTATAAACATTGATCTACCAAAAAAGTACGAAAAAATACGCACTTTTTCATTAATTTTTATTTTTTTCTCACTACATAGTACAAAGAAAATTTTTATGTCTTAAGTATTAAAAATACAACATTCCAGCAATTCCAACGAGGTACGACAATGCAATATAAGTTTTGACTGGACGTCACGGCAGCACCGCGAAGTCAGGGGCCTATCTTTATGAAATGGATAGTAGTATATTTATTTCACTTCCGATTTGAGTAGAGGGATTACTGCCGAGATGGAATATACTCTTGGAGCACTTAATGAATTAACTAAAACCTTCTCGCAATCCGTTACTTCGAACGATAAGATTTGAAAGGATGCGAATTTTCTAATTGTTTTTTTGCAATAGGTATATAGTGTGATTTTCTCGAGAGAGTTCATTAATAGAGGTGATTCGACAAACAAAATAGTAGAAATGAGTAATTTCAGGTTTTAACGTTGATCAATATGAAACAGAAACGGTAATGGATAGCGAAAAGCTGTTCTCGTCAAATGATTATACGTTTCAAGGAAATCTCTCATCTTATTCTTAACATTCTAGTAGAACTGGAAATGGTAGGAAATGGCCATTTCCGGTTTTAGCATTCATGACTATAGAGCAAAAACGATAATAGAAAACGAGATGTTTTCGGCAATCAATTAAACTTTTCAAGAACAACCTTTCATCTTCACTTTTAACAAGCTAGTAAAACAGAAAGTAATAGATTTGAGCCATTTCCGATTTTAACGTTGATCACTATACAGAGAAAACTGTAATAGATAGTAAGAAGCAGTTTCCATGGATCTATATAGCGTTTCAAGGAGAACCTTCATCTTCACCCTAACACTGTAGTAAAACCGGAAGTGGTAACAATTGAACCACTTCCGCTTTTAACGTTGATCACTATAGAGCAAAAACGAAAATAGATAGTAAGTAGCAGTTTTCGGCAATCGATAAAGCGTTCCAGGAGTAACTTTCATCTTCGTGCTTAACACCCTAGTGAAAAGGAAGTGTAGAAATCACCTATAACTTCCGGTTTCAATTTATTTTCATAAACTATAAGACATAGGGAGAAGCAGTTTTATGGAATCAATTTAACGTTGTGGGAACAAGTAAGTTATTATCTCTCTTAAACACCGAACCGGAAGTAGCAAAACCCAACTACTTCCGGTTTTAGTGTTGATCGCAATAGATTAGAAAAGATAATAGATAAGGAGAAGCGGTTTGCTATAATCATTTAATGTCCCAAGAATATGTTCTATCTCAACTCTAACCTTTATACTAAAGCAGAAGTGGCAGAAATCAATCACTTCCGGTTATAAATTGAGTGTTATAGATTGGAGAGCTAGAAGGGATTTTAGGTAACTCATTAAGTACCCCAAGAGTATATTCCATCTCGACAGTAATCTCACTATTAATACCAGAAGTGACAGAAATATGATACAAATTCCGGCATCCGTATTAATTCAGAACATATTACATCATCCTCTTTACGGTTTTTACTAGAATTTATTTCTAAATTAAATACGGCCGGAATCTTTTCTAAATTTTGTGAGATACTAGCCCATTTCCTAAGGAATAAGTACTTGTATATTCTATGGTCAAACTCGGCCAAGAACAGGGTGGGCACGGGTTGCATTTCATACCTTATTTCTCGGTAACTACTTAATTAGCTAGGAGCGTTTTCTTTATAACTAT
Organism: Thermobia domestica; assembly: GCF_964235325.1. Classification (NCBI taxonomy): domain Eukaryota; kingdom Metazoa; phylum Arthropoda; class Insecta; order Zygentoma; family Lepismatidae; genus Thermobia; species Thermobia domestica. The sequence continues at coordinate 199,111,889 of NC_137456.1, read as the reverse complement.
TGGCCGAATCGGAACAAACTTCGGTGATGAGCAGCCCTCAACCAAATTAAGATAGCTACATTTGCTGGCCGAGCTTGGCCAAGTTTTGGGCTTGATTTGCGTGTGGTAATTTATTTTTCGGTAATTTCTTGCCAGATCCAATGGAAAGGATTTAATATTACAGAAAATCGCTCGTCACTATTATCGATTTTGCTCTATAATGTTCAACGTAACATCGGAAATGGTTTATTTCTACGACTTTCGGTTGGTAACAGAAGGAGATGAAAGGTATTCTTGGAATGCTTAATCAATTGCCGAAAACCGTTTTTGTTTTATAGTGGTCAACGTTAGAACTTGGAAATGGTTGATTTCTACCATTTCTGGTTTATGGATCACTTCAATTAACTTGCTTCTCCTAAATAATTTCTCTACCCATAGTTTGCAATAAATAAATAAATAAATAAGAATTTGCTTTCCATCAAGAGCTATCGTGCGCAGTAACTTAGTCGCAGCAGCTATCGTGGTCTATTATTATTATTATTATTATTATTATTATTATTATTATTATTATTATTATTATTATTATTATTATTATTATTATTATTATTATTGTGTCCACGTTCTGTTATTCTTTTAACTGTTAGAGGAAAGGTTCAATTTTTCTACAGTCTCATTTTTCTATAATGATACTTCGGTATTATGCTTAATGTTTCTTAACTAAAGAAGAAGCGAATCTAATTGTGTGGAGGCGCCATTTCATGTTAGCCTTCGGTGACCATTTAGTACTGTTCAGCAGAAGTACAATGTTCTTATAGATTATTCGTTGTATTGTTATAAAGTAGGAAATGACACAAGACGCTGTATTTTCTAAATTAAAGTTTTGGGATCCTCCAGGGCAATGGTTTCACCTTTTTTAACAAGTGCCCATCTTTTTAAACCCTACATACTTCACGCCCACATCATTCGCGGTTGTCTTTGACCGTTTTGCAATTTTAGTTGCAGTATTGTATTCTCAAATCATCAGTAATAGTAACAAAAATTGAAATATCGCTCTGCAATATGAAAAAAAAAATGTTCCTATGATTTTGGTTTGAGTGGCGTTTTCTTATAATTTTAGGCCGCTGATTACGAATATAACATCAATTTCCCCCCATCACGTCACGTTTCCCTGGAAATGGGGAGGTATGTTTATATCAACACGTACAAAATACATTATAATACAGAATACATAATATATATTTTTCATGTACATACAGTGGTTTCAGAATGACAACAGTAACTCAACACACATAGATCCAAACAAATTCCAAAATTTACTCAAATATGTACACTTAATCATACAAAAGCCTACTACTTCGAAACAATTCCTTCGTTTGGTCAATTTTCGAGGAGTTACAACGTCTGTGTTCTCCCTTTTCAGAAGCAAACGATAGTTGACCATCATATTAATGGTCCATACATTTTCAATATCCTGTAAGTCCTGGTAAAAGTGTTCTCCGTGTTCTTCACTATAAACATATTGTGTGGGAAATTTTTCGTAATGTGCATATAAAATTGTAGTTAGACACACACATTACACCTAAGATTTCTAAGATCTTGCAGCAACTTTTCTACAATAAGTTCGTAATCACAGAGTCTTGAGTCTTGTATTACCCACGAAGTTCTTTACAATCGCTGAAGCTTTGCCATGTTTTATTCTCCATTTGGGTCATGGGATTCTGAAAACGTGGATCTTTGATAAGTTTTCTTATCTGTGGACCAATAAATATACAGTTGTGAGTTTTTTGAAGCTCATAGTACTAAATGCCTTGCATATGTACTGCGAAAACTTAAGACCTTATTTAGAGCACGAACTGTGTGATGATGCCTTAACTTTATATGTAGGGGTGGGAGTAAAATTTTTGAACGTTCAATTCTTCACTCCAGGTGACAGAGCATTTCGGGATGACCATTCTTTCCTAACCTAATATTCACCCTTTTTCACGACTGTCGCTTTCGCAGAGATAACAAGGATGTTTAGTGTATCCTGATTGACGTCCTAGCAGAAGGCCTATAACTTTAAAATTGCCGCACGAAAGCCATTGGTATCGTAAAAGCAGAAGAGAATTTAAATTTCTTGCAAAGAATAAATACTGCATCATATGAAACACATTTTTGAACATGGTCGAGCTAGGGGGTTTATTTCACTTTTGTTCATATAAGTTACGTAACGGGGAAAGGGTGATCAAACATAACTTTCAAATATTTCCCATAAACCTATTCTACCCATACCAAGAACGGGCTTGCATATAATAATAGTAAATAATAATAGCCATATTCTCACAAATTTATATTTATTTCCAGCAAGACTCCTGCATAGCATTGTAGTGCAGTGGAATATTATATTTTACTAGTTTTGTCCTTAATGAAACCACAGTTCTTTCACAATAGTTATTTCGTGTTTAAAAATTTAATTTAATGTTTGTTACAACATTCGTAATATTTGTAATTTTAAATTTAGTTCTGTCAGAGACTCGCACCCCTAGATTAGGAGCGGGACTATCTAGAAACTTTGAATTTACACCTACATAGGATTTGTGACGTGATGTACCACTAAGAAAAATTTTTGAAAATTCACGAAAAGAGGAGAAATCGGGGTGAGAGTTATTTTAATATGATACCCTTATCTCCGAAACGTATAGGACTGGGAACTTAAAATTTGGTATTTGAATTTCCAATATAAAATAATTTAACACGTGTATCAGCATTTCTTTTATCTCTTAGTAATAAAGGGGAAGGAAAAGATGAGAATAGGAATTATTACTCATATAATAGCATATCGGTATCTCAGAATCTCTGAAAGTTACAAACATGAAATTTGGCTTTAGGACTTTTTATTTAAAACAAAATCTCTTAAAGACAGTAAACAGGACCACCCAATATTTTTCAATTAAAATTGAAACCAGCAGTTGTAGTAGATATCTACCACTTAGTTTTATAGACTAGTGATTAAAGTGGAGATGAAATATATTCTAGGGACGCTTAATCGAATACAAAAACCGTGCCTATTTATTGCCGTTTGTCATATACAGTCTTGTTGAAGAAAACTTTACAGGCCTTTTCAAAGAGAGGTGAGTGGCAGTCTTACCTACAGTTAAAATTAAATCAAATAAATGTGAATTTTGTTTGGTCGATTAAGAAGTTTATTTAGAGCCACAGCATTATAATTTCCTTTTGCGGTTGCAAGAATATCATCTTTCATAGCAGGGTGAGTGGTCAATATTTCTCGAACAAGACTGTACAACGATGAACGTTAAAACCAGAAGTGGTTGATCTCTAATAATTACGTTTGATTACAGGGTAAAAGAAGAGATGGTACCTATTTTAAGAACGCTAACTCTTTTTTTTTTTTAAAAAAAAAAACCTCTTCTCGCTGTCTCTTATAGGTCATGTTGTATGTATATTACATTTAAACTGGAAGTCATACTGGATTACCAGGGTGTCTATCGGTCACGAAAGGGATTCAAAAAGTCACGAAATCAGAAAACGGTCATGAAAGTCACGAAATTTTGCTTTTGTATCACGATTCATTTTATCTGTACAAATATAAGTACATACTGGAAACTGTTGTTCTATAAAACGTCAAAATTCACCACCAAAAACGCCTATGGTGTTAGACGCTACCAAATCACAAGGAAAGCACGCTTCTATCTCTTGCATGAAAATTGGCCCAAGTCGCACTCAAATTCGCTTTTGAGAATGTTACTAAATGTATTGGTTTGTTAAAGAAAAGGTCATGAAATTTCATTTTGGAATTTTAGTAGACACCCTGTCATTTCTGATTTTATTAGAGTGTTATGGATAGACAAAATATCTTCTTGAGTTGCTCAGTCCATTGTCGAAAACAGCTTCTCGCTATCTATTACAGCTTTTGCTCCACAGTAATGAAAATAAACCGAAAATTGTTGATTTCTACCGCTTCTAGTTTTATCAAAGTGTTAAGGATAGAAATGAAAGGTGTTCTTGGAATCTTTTAGTAGATTTCTCAAAACTGCTTCTCGCTATATATTACCGTTTTCCCCGTTCAATGTTAAAGCGGGAACTAGTTTATTTCTGCCACTTTCTATTTCAATACAGTATTAAGAGTGGAGTTGAAAGGTATTCTTGGGATGCTAAATAGACTGCCGGAAACCGTTTCTTGAAATCTATTACCCTTTTTGGTTTACAGGATCAACGTTAAAAGCAAAAATGGTTGATTTCTACCACTCCTTGTTTCTGATCCACAAGCTCCTGGTTTATGATCCTCTACTAACGAACTCTTTCGAGATAATTACTCTATCTATCAATTACAAAAAAAAAGAAAGAAAAAAAGAAAAGAAAAGAAGTCAAATTCAGTTTCGTTCAAGAGTTTTGTGCGGAGTAACGGACCAAAGTACTAACTGTACAATATTATTATAAATCTTACTCTGTAATCCCAATAATTAGATACATATTTCAGCGTTTTTGATTGTGATCTAGAAGGGAAGAAAAGGGTTTGGAAGAGAATAGAGGTGGATATTACAATTATTATTATACTAAGATGTTTATATCTCGGGATCCCGTAAAGTTGAAGACATGAAACGTGGTATTTGAACTGAAATTGGTATGCTTCCATATATATAAAGTGCAAGGCCATAGGCCGAACAAACACGGTGGCCTGGGAGCAAAGCGACCAGGTATTTCACCTGAAATTCAGTATACTTGCAGGTATTTGAGGTGCGAGACCGTAAGCCGAGCAATCACTGATGATTAGAGGTTTGAGATGCAAAGCGTTAGATCGAACAAATTTGCGGGTCTGAGGGCTAAGCCTTCAGCGAAACGAAGGCTTGTATTGAATAAATTGATGAAGACACTAAGGAGGCTCACACAATATTTTCTTAATTAATAATGAAATAGGAAGTGACAGTAGATTTATACCACTTCCGGTGTTAATAGAGGGATTGGATTGGTGACACAATTATATTCTCGCGATGCTTAATTGATTGCAGAAAACTGCGTCTTGCTATCTACCTCCGTATAGAAGTTGATATCTACCAGTTCCAGTTTAGTAGAGGGTAAAGGATGAAGATGAACTGTATTCTTAGTCGATTGTAGAAAACCGGGTTACGGTTTCTGCTCTGCAGTGATCAACGTTAAAACCGGAAAGGGTTGATGTCTACCACTTTCGGTTTTAGTATAGGATTAAGAATGGAGATGAGAACGGACGGTTACTCGATAATGGAAAACAGCGTTTTGTTATCTATTACAGTTTTTCTTCCATAGCAATCAACGTTAAAAACAGGAAATAGTTAATCGCTACCATTTCCTGTTTTAGTTGTAAGTTAAGAATAGAGATAATATGCATTCTTAGGACGTTTAATCGATTTACAGAAACAGCTTCTAGCTTTCTACTAACGTCTTTTGCTCTACAGTGATCAATCTTAAACCGGAAGTCGTTGATTTCTGCCATTTCCAGTTCAAGAGTCACCTTCATTAATTTTAAAACATTTTGTCCTACATAATTATGTAATACTTTGTTTAATTCCAACTAAACTTGATACATATATGTCTTACAATCTGGAAAGAAATATTCGGGAGGGTAAGGAACCCCTAGTATCGCAAGGAGTGGGGATGGGAGAGCTGACATTTTAAAAATAATTGTAATGATCGATATTCGTGTTGAATCCATAGTTTTCGGGTCAGTCGCTGATGGATAATGACTGTTTCCATGCCGTTCAACTTCATATCTGAATAATCGGGAAGAGTGACATTTTAAAAGTAATCGAAAATGACGGATATTAAAGGCGAATCCATAGTTCTCATTAGTGCTAAGACGAATAGTGGTACATTTGATACAATTAAAAAAGAAGTTAGAACGCAACTTTTGAATTTAATTAATGTAAAATTATGCATTAAGAAAAACTAGACTATTTGCCATCCAATGTTGTAGGTGCAACTGTAGAGTTTTTTATTATTATTATTTTTAAAGTATACTTTTTAAATAGCACCACGACATGGGAGGGAGAAAGAGTGAGAGATTTCTGGCCTTTTCAACATATTCTTAAACGTTTATAAAGATTTTGTTAAGATTTTCTTATAATTTTAATTTATGTTTGTTTCTTATATTGCAAGTACACACAACTTGTAAGATGTAAATATAACTTAATTCTGAAGAGACTCGAAAATGGTGACGCCATTTCCGTTGTTCTAGTCGCTAGCATGCGCGCCTTTTGTGCACGTAGTCACACGTTCGATTGCCAGTGGGAGTCTCTTACAAAATTTGGACGATTACTGTGTTTGAATTTCATCATAATCTTTGAGTCTACGTCTCATATAACCTCGAAACAGAAAGGGAATCCTAAACTTAGATAATTAACTAACTCGAAACCGATGAGAGTACAAAACTCAAAGTTTCAGCAGAAAACTAGCACAAAAATTTGGAATAGAAAAAGTATCAAGTATTCAGTTGGAGGGGGAAGGAAAGGATGGTAACACGGACATAAGACCATAAAACAAATTATTGAAATGGTAGTTAGTGATGATTATAGAGGTGGCTCTTGGGCCTAGAGCTTCGAAATTCCCTCTAGGGTACTTCCCGAGCGTGCTCAATCTGAGTTAACAGAATTTTCACAGTACTATATTCACCCATCGTTTATTCAATCTCCCCGCACTGGAAAATCTGAAATGAACATTGTCTCCTATCGTACTCGATATGAATTACATGTATTTTTGCAGTACTGCTTTTCACCTATAGTGTAATGAAATTCTTCCACGAGAAAATCTGTAATCAACACTCAGGCACGTGGTTTGGGTACAAAACCTCGCGGCCAGAACCTCGCGGCGACAACCTCGCGGACCAAAACCTCGCCTGGCCAAAACCTCGCCTCCCAAAACCTCGCGGCCCAAAATCTCGCCAGACCGAAACCTCACCTGGCCAAAACCTCGCCGCCCAAAACCTCGCGGGACAAAATCTCGCCAGGCCAAAACCCCGCCTGGCCAAAACGTCGTGAGCCAAAATCTCGAAGGCCAAAACCTCGCCTGGCCAAAACCTCGCGCCCCAAAATATCGCCATACCCAAAATCTCGCCTGACCAAAATGTAAATGTTCCATCAGATGATAAGGATGACGGTATAAAAGACACTGTTTCAGAAGAAGTATCACGGGTATTTGACCAAGTCCCGCGATACCATATGAAAATTCTATTTCTGTATTAGACGATTTCAATGTGAAGGTAGGCCGACAGGATATTTTAAAACTGGTTATAGGGAAAGAAAGTCTGCTTAAGGAAAGTAATGACAACTAACGAGGTTAGTTTCGTGAACGTTGGAACATCCAAAAACTTAAAATTTTAACAAAAATCTAATAATATTTATGAAAGTATGAAATAATATATGAGTTTTTACGACGTCCCTTGATTATGTCCTATAGGTTAAAGGAGACGCAGATGACCAGGATGAAGGAAATGATAGAATAAAGAAAGTGGGAGGAAACGGGAATAACCCGAGAAAGCCCACGCACACGATGTTTTGTTTCTTCTTCTTCTTCTTCTCATTATTATTATTATTATTATTATTATTATTATTATTATTATTATTATTATTATTATTATTATTTGTAATCTGGAATTGCATATTAAGAAACACATTGGGTAAAGTTTAAAGCAAAATTTCATTCGCGGCGAGGTTTTGGCCCGGCGAGATTTTGGGTGGCGAGGTTTTGGCCCGGCGAGATTTTGGGCGGCGAGGTTTTAGCCCGGTGAGATTTTGTCCCGCGAGGTTTTGGGCGGCGAGGTTTTGGCCACGCGAGGTTTTGGGCGGCGAGGTTTTGGCCTGGCGAGATTTTGTCCCGCGAGGTTTTGGGCGGCGAGGCTTTGGCCACGCAAGGTTTTGGCCCGGCGAGATTTTGTCCCGCGAGGTTTTGGCCGGCGAGATTTTGGGCGGCGATGTTTCGGCCGCGAGATTGTGTCCGTATTCCCAGGCACGTAGCCAAGGTGGGGCCCGGACCCCCTGCCTTCGAGACAAGAAATGAAAAAAATTAAGGAAGGATAAAACATAATGAAATGACAAAAAGAAGGATCAGCGTTAAAAATTAAAAAGAAAACCACAGGAAGCTTTTGCTTATTCTTTCTTATGAGGAGATTTGTATTACTTGCAATATGGTGGCGAGGTAAGCGAGGTATTCTGGAAGAGTCAGGGAATTTAAAATTTCAAGAAAAGTTATGGGATTCTCAGAATTCTTGCTACTAGTCAGGGAGATTTCAAGCTTTCAAAAGCATAAGTGCCGTTGTGTAACAGCGTGGACATTTTTAATCATAACTTTTCGTCTTCGCATCCTTTTAGTATCAAACATTCTATTTCAAGGATAATTTTCTGTTGGTCCTTTAACCTGTCATTTAGAACCGACAGTAGTTGACGGAATAAAAAAAGCAAAAAATTATATTCAAAGAAAGTTCTGTTAGCATTTGATTCAACAGAGAAAGGAACGCATATATTATAAAACTAGTTGAATATACACATGGTTCGCACAGGGGCTGTATTTGGAAGTCAACGCCTGTGGGAGTATCACCATTGATCACAGCGACCGCGAAAAGTATGGATTTGATACTAATATCGGTCATTTTGGGCTATTTTTTTACATGTCTCGGTATCCATCACCCGCTGACTCCCGGCCCGCATATTTGAAAGTCATCGCTAATGAAAGTTTCACCATTGATTTCAGCGACCGTGAAAACTATGGATTTGACACTAATATGGATTACTTTTAAATATCTTGGTATCTCGCCCCCCTCCGGTGACCCCGGCCCGGAGCCGAATAGCGTGAATTTGGAAGTTAATGCAACTTGAGTTTCACCATTGATTTCAGCGACCACGAAAATATGAATTCGACACTAATAGCTGAAGTGGTAGAGCGTTAGCTTCGCATTCGGTAGGTTGTAGCTTCGAATCCCGCTGCCTACAATTCTGACTGACAAGGGAACCTTCCGAAAATGATAGTTGCAGTGAAAGATATGGCCTATGCCAATTGGAAGAGCTGTAACAGAGATGAGCATTCCCAAAAAATTAGCTGCCCATAGCAATAGGTTCAAGAAATATAAGAGGTGGAAGTTCGGGAAACAGCAAGGTTGGACAAGGGGGAAAAGTGCAAATTCCGCGAAAAAGGGGGGCACGGCAAAATACAATGCTGGCAAGTGATGTATAGAAAGAGACTTGCCACAATAGGGAACAAATGGAGGCCACCAGTAGGGTTAACAGTGTTGCCAACTGCAATAAAAGTACATGTTTTGCAAAGAGTACTATATGAATTGAGTGAAATATTCAGTGTCATGTAGAACATAAGATATGGCGTGTATAATCAGTGGTGCAATCTAACAAAAGAAAATAAAAGAAACAGAAGTACGAAAAATACGGAAAAGACGAAGTTGGCCATAATGCGCCACATTCGATCACGCCATATTAGAATGAACAAAACAAGAAGCACCGACTATGCAGGAAACCGACGTACCTAGAGTCGAAAAGAAAAACGAGTTCCAAAGTTGTCAGCACTGGCCATGAAAATCCAGACAAGTCTAATATAGTTAGGCCACTCGCTTCACAAAAAGAAAATTCCGGTAACAGGCATCACTCGGAATGCATCAATGCTAGAGTGATTGAGGCAATGCCAAGTCGGGGAACATGAAATGGTTGGGTTGAGCCAACAACCTATAACAGAAGTAAACATTATGTCATTGTTGGGTCGTATGTGGGAATATACAGGGTGTGCCACCAAACTTTGTGACCTGAAAGATTTGAGAAACGAACAAAAATGTGACGGATCCAGTTGTGCAGGAATGTACTAATGTCAGGGGATGATAAAAGTCTGTGAAAAGCAAGTGCCCCCAGGACCCCTATCGTAGGACCCCAGGAGCCAAGTTCAAACTTTCAAATGGCAACAGGGACCAAGTGGTACTTCTCTCGATAGATCATGGAATGCGCAACAACACATATAGGAAACATTTGCTATATGAAGCATGTTTTTCAAAATGGCTGCCACAAATATATGTTGTGTTTTAACATGGCATCGAACATTGTGATCTCAAATTGCTGCGAAGCGAAAAGAGATTTTGAAATACAATTGCACAGGAATGTACTCATGTCGAAGGCCAAGAAAACTTTGTAAGAAACAAGTCCCCAGAGTCCCCATCATAAGGCTCGAGGGGACAACCGGAACTTTTGAAATGAGAACAGGGACTAGGATGATATTTCTCTGGATAGATACAACACCGCCTATAAGAAACATTTGATATATGAAGCACGGGTTTCAAAATGGTCGCCAAAAATGCACGTTGTTCTTGTCACCGAGCAGATACTTTTGGCGGCCATTTTGAAATCCCATATAGTAAATATTTCTGATATGCGTTGTTGCATATTCCATGATTTATCGAAAGCAATATAACTCGACCGATGGTGCTATTTGAAAGTTTGAAGTTGGCCCCTTGGATCCTATGATGGGGTACTTGGGGGCACTTGCGTCTTACAGAAGTTTCTCGCCCACTGACATGGGTACATTCCTGCACAACTGGATGTGTCACATGTTTTTCGCTTTGAAACTATTTCAGTCGCAGAGTTAGGTGGGACACTCTGGATACATCATATAGGTGGTGATAGTACTGCAGCCAGCAACACACAGCAGATCAAGCCTTTGATTATGTTTGCTTTCTACTGGTGTGGATATGTGATAGAAAGACCACCAAAGGTTCCGACACCTCTAGAGTACTGTTTCGAGATATTCACAGGCGATCATTGTACCACGTATGACGGATTAGCAGTATTCCGCTGTGCTCACTCTAAATGTATCTTATGTTTGGATCATTGTCTCATCGAACAATTGCACGTGCAATGTGGACGAGCATGTACAAATAATGCGAAGGCTTATGCCTCTTGCCGGAATTTTCTTTTTGTGAAGCGAGTCGCCTAACTATATTAGAATTGTCTGGATTTTCATGGCCAGTGCTGACAACTTTGGAACTCGTTTTTCTTTTCGACTCTAGGTACGTCGGTTTCCTGCGTAGTTGGTGCTTCTCGTTTTGTTCATTCTAATATGCACAGCTCGTGATCAAATGTGGCGTATTATAGCCAACTTCGTCTTTTCCGTATTTTTCGTACTTCTGTTTTCTCTATTCTCTTTTGTTAGATTGTACCACTGATTATACACGTCATATCTTATGTTCTACATGACACTGAATATTGTTCTACATGACACTCACTACATATAGTGCTCTTTGCAAAACATGTACTTTTCATTGCAGTTGGCAACACTGTTAACCCCACTGGTGGCCTCCATTTGTTCCCTATTGTGGCAAGTCTCTTTCTATACATCACTTGTCAGCATTGTATTTTGCCGTGCCCCCCTTTTTTGCGGAAAATGCACTTTTCCCCTTTGTCCAACCTTGCTGTTTCCCGAACTTCCACTCCTTATATTTCTTGAACCTATTGCTATGGGCAGCTAATTTTTTGAGAATGCTCATCTCTGTTACAGCTCCTTCAATTGGCATAGGCCATATCTTTCACTGCAACTATCATTTTCGGAAGGTTCCCTTGTGAGGTTTTCCAGGGTTTCCCTCAGTCCGACCAAGGAAATGCGGGATGGCACCTACTAAACACGCCCTGGCTGATACCTTCCCAAATCTTTTCCATTGTTAATGTTGTTGGATATTCAATGTAAAATGGCCTCTGAGGTGTATCTGCTGATTGTTAAATAAATAAATAAATATCGGTCATTTTCTACTACTTTTACATGTCCCGGTGAACGCCCCCTGAGATTCCCTGGTTCGAATTTCGACAAAAAATTTTTAACTTTAGTCTGGAGCCTGGACCAAGGTATTCGTGACTAAAATTTGGTAACTCTCGGTCCACTCGTCTGGTCCCCAGGCCGCACACAGACAGACAGACAGACAAACTCACAAACAAACTCTTTAATTTTTTATATTAGAAGGTAGTTTACAAGACAGTATTTAGTATGTACTTTTTATTATAATTGAGGTCATAACGAAGGGAAAATTGTTATATTTGAATAAACAGGAGAAGGACGTAAATATTGCAAAATCTTTTTCAATACTTTTTTTTTATTATTTTGCTCGAAATTTCTTCATAGTTTATTAAAATACTTGCCAACATATCCTCATTTTATTGTCCTAACAAAGCAATATATGTTGATAGTAAAGTAGTTTAGATTGATCGAGCTCCTGGGCCTTCAGAATTTCATGTTACCTTCCCTCCCCCCGTTACGAAATCCTGGCTAAACAAACCAATATATACTCCAGTAAAATAGTTTAGAGTGATGGAGCCCCTTTTGTGATGACCACAGCATTTCATGTCACGGACCGCCCCCTTCACGAAATTCTGGCTACGTGCCTGCAACACTGTCAGTAGCTACGTCCTCGACTAATATACATTTACAAGTACAGCTTTATTTTCGTATTTTTTCAACAGTTAACCAATTTAAAAACGTATTATAATTCAAATTACTTATCACATTTCTATCGTAAACAAGAATGTGTAGTTAACTTCTTAAATACTTCGCTCCGCAGGAACTCGTTCAGCGCGTGCAACAAGCAAAAACAACATGTTTGGCGTCTAACAAATGACAAAGGACAAAAAAGGAAAGCAAAAGTAGCACAGCAGTGCCTTATCGCAGTCAGAGCTGACAACATAGTTTCGGTCGTTACTTACGCCAATAGACCTACAAGCGGTGTAAAAATGTATATAGTTACCATATACGTTGTGCCACAGTAGCGCTACAGGCGGAATGTGCACGAACTACAAATGAATATGTTTCTTACAAGTATCAATCACTGTTGCACCTTGCACCCTCTTTACATTCTACACACCCATTTTTCTCCCACTTTTTTACCTTGGCAAGCACAAGTACCAGGCTTTCCGAGTTCCCAACCATAACCTGTTTGTGTACAGAGTACGTTTTCAATTTTTCGAATGACTGTGCGCGCGAAGAACAAGGGTGATGATCGGTCAACCGTATACGGCAGTCAGAAACACTCGGTAGCAATTTTAAATGTAAAATACAAATATAGAGCCTTGACAATGCCGTGAGGATATATATATATATAATTATCTTATTTGGAATATTCTTTAAATAAGATATTTCTTATGTTTACAATATTTTATAGATAACTTATTTCCATTGTTACATTATATATACGTAGCAGAAGTGCCAACTGATGGGTGTTATGAAAAATTTATGAACACATTCGAGGATGCTATGACTATGTTAGAACACAATGTTACCTTTTACACACTTCACTATTTACATATTTACTTATACACTTATATATGCAATACTAATCATTCAACATATTTAATAATGATAACCCTTATTCAATGTCCTATAGTCAGTGATACTGTCATTGTTCAATCTTCGTCTTTTATTTTCAATTTGTTGATGTGTTTTAGTTTCACACCTTGATACGATGGTAAATCCTGGCTTTTGTACAATCCTCCCTAGGTTGTTTAACTGTTTTTGTCTATTTTATCCCGAACTAGTTGGTAAACATGATCAAAATTAATTTCTTCTGTTGTACGATGATTTAAAGTTATTCCCCTAATTTTAAATTCATAATCTACTTTCCCCGTTTCACCTTCTATTAAACGATATGCATAATTTTTGGACCCAAACCTATAAATGCATTAATTTCCCACCTTTCCAGAATATCGTTAGTTCACCCAGGTTGTAACTCAAGGAAAGCGGAGATCTTACATCACTTCGGTGTGTAAAGAAAATCATATCGGTGTCGCAGTAAAATACACGATCAGGCTGTACAGCTGTTAATAATTCGTAAAGTTTTAGACATGCCCACGAGGTGTTTAATGTTGCAAGGACAACATTTGAAAACTTTAATGGTTTGTTTTCCTTCTCAATGTTTTATAGGTTACAATGAAATGTTGCACTCCAGTGGGTAATACAGTATGTACCTCATATTATTGTGCTAATAGATAACACAAACATTTTTCTGGAGTATCCACAATTACAGATGGCGATAAATCCATCCGCTGTCCCAATTTTCCATATAGCCAAATCAGGAATACTTTGGAAGTATACATCAGACCAGGATTCGATTGAATGTTATTTTCCCTTAACAGAATGCCTTCATGGACATAATAGTCTGTACTATATATCACTATGTTTTCTTTAGTTTTACACAACCTGGAAAATCCTGAAGATTCCTGCTTCATTTTTAAGAAGGAATTCACATAACCTTTAAACAGATTATGTTCCGATCCGGTTAATTTCAATTCCCAAATTTTTATAATTTCCAGTATCTTGTATTTAAGTTTTAATGCTATATGAAGTTCAAGGTACACTACGTACCAGTCATGACACGTTTGTAATCACAATGCATGCTATTGTTAATACCTCCTTCCATAAAGGTACTGCATAACCCAAACAAAAGGATACCATTGCACGTATACGGTAGGATTGGAAAATATAAGTCCTTTGGGGGCAAGATGGTACATTTGACTAATCCATGAATACTTTCCACTTCTGGGAAGTCCAGACCTTTATAAATTTTTGGTTCACCTACAGGCAGTTGTTTTACGTGCATCAATCACAGGTATAACGATGTTAGATCACAATATACCACGAACTCTTCGCTGGTATAATCCGCGGCAAAAACCTGCAACATGCGGATGTAAGTTTATTGTGAAACTACGACTAACAGCACAGGCAATGAACATAACGTCTAAGTGTAACGAATCACGCCAGGATAAACCTCGGGCTCCTCCCATGCACACTTATTTTGGAGCAAAAGACTTCGTCATTTCACAATAAACATATGCTCATGTTGCAGGTTTTTGCCGCAGATTGTACATTCATACAACGCATTGAAACATTTGGTACGTCCACTACGAGAACTATCCTTAGGTACCAGGTGATCGACAAGGTCATTACACTGTGTTTGAATAAACTCTTATTATTTATTGTCGTTTTTCAACAGGTGGTCCAATTCGCATTCCCACATAAAAACGACATTAAGATTAATTTTTTAAGAAATGCTATTTTTTCGTGGTCATTTAATACCAGTTTTGTACCCATGTACCTCGCGTAGAGGTGGAATTCCAAGACACGTGACGAAGTGTAGGATAACAGTTCAAGTACCTGTGGTAGTAACACCCATGAAATTCGTAAACTGTATTTGTATTACTTTCAAATCCATCGCCCTTATACCTTCTAAATCGTTTTTCCAATCTATTCCCGGAATGACGGTATTCATTACCCCTAGTACGTTCTAAGCACCGCAATCAGTACACTGCCTTTAGGTTTTGACGACCACGGTGGTGGAAAGCATAGGGTCGAATAATTGGAGTAATTTCTTTGGTAAATATAAGGTACGATACGTCAGTATTACCAAACTAGCAATAGTTGGCGCGACGATTAACCATTGGATACAATTTATTTGTCCTCAATAAGGTTTGAGAATTCAATGACAGCCTTTGCAAAAATTTTGACAACATTTCGACAATATTTCATCATTTCCTTTTGCAGGTTGTACTGCTTACCGCTTAAAAGACGTTCTTTGTGCCAGGCGATAAGTTGGTTTCGATCTTCGATGCTCCGTGACTCGGGATCAAAAAATCAAAGTCCTGGAGTTTAGCCTACATAATTTTGTTTATTCAATGTATTAAAGAAATATGCGAATCTCCATTTTGTAAATTTGAAGAAAAGCCTAATGTCTTTGGCAGTTTTCATAACTTAACTCCCAGATACAAAAATGAGTCACGGAAATAAATCTTTTGTCCTAAACGCATTTCAACAACTTTATGCCCTGACATTATTACTTTAGATATAAAATGATGGCTCATTATCAGTTTTAGCAGAGAGCTTCATATCATAATTACTGCCATCATGGGATAGTAGAATGATTTTTTTAACATTGGTTGAATTAATAATACATGATTAAGAAATCCATCATCGTCCTGGAAATGAAACGAAAAGAATCCATTTCAAGGTCCACGTACAAACCATATATCATCAAGTTTCGTGTCCCACACTCGTATCACTCATGAATAGAATCTACGAATTTTATGTGATGTTCTTGTTCTTCTTGTTCATTTTCAGGAACCAACATTGTTTCTAGATCAAAGATGATGTACATATAGGTATCTACATGCTGTACCGTAGCACTTTGAACAATGTGGTCATCGTTCAAACACGCACAACGCGTTTCAAAATAACGTTACCACATTCGGGTTCAGACTTACGTGAACGCATTGGACACACATTCCCTTTCTTTCGCATAAACTCTTTCGGTAAAAAAAATACCGTTTTCATTAGCAAAGCATTCATTACTAGAAAACAGTGCATGAAAATCAATGCACTCGAGTTTAATATTATCATTACAAACATCGTGATACGTTTCATATATTATGCATTTCAAGTTACACGTATGATTTTCTGGATGATGATATCCTTCCATAATAATGACAAGAATTTTTCTTGTTTAATGGTGTACGTTCAGTATACAAAATGAAAATTTTTTGCATGTATTCCAAGATAATTTACATTGTAGTTTCGAGTTAAACGACTCTTCTTGTAGACGACAATTTGGTAGTAAGCTAGTAGCTTATTTTGCGACTTTTTTTTTTACAACGTCAATAGTACATGCGTGTTGGATTTTAATGTCAACTTTAGCATTGAAAAAATTCCTTTGCCTCATTTAAGAAACGTCCAGGATTTTTTCAATCCATGTACATAGTTATACGATGACCAGCCCTACCCATCCCAAGAAAGAAAAACTTTTGGAAAGGCAATACACATCCTTTTGTATAGGAACAGTACATTGCAGCATCTGTTACAAGATCAGTATATTTTGCAAAACCCATAATTCCTCTTCTGCGTTTACATGAATCAACAATTTGTATTTTGAAATTTATTTTATCACCAAATAAATAATTATCATTATTATCTAACACGTTTTCAATATTGCCAAATAGAATGTCGAGTTTAAATCTGACTTTTGACGCCACGAAATATATATTGGCTTATTAATCGTCGAAGCAGAAATTTCTATTTTTATACCAACATACATATCATCGTCGGCATTATTTAACATATGCTCCTTTACAAATTCAAATAACAACTGAATATATTTTTCATTACCATCAGTTCCATTTGTGCGCATACGTTCAACCGCAACTTCCTTTCCTGTAAGTCCAAAAAATGTATAATGTTTGGTTGTATTGTTAACAATACGAAAATATTCATCTGTTCCATCACCTCCATACTTGTTAGGTTCTCATACAGAAATAGTGCTAGTACCTGGGAAGTTTATAGAATGTCCCATGGACACGCTAAAGTCATCTGTAGTTAAACCATTAGTTTTTCCTTCAGACACAAGTTTCATAAATTTCACGGGCTAAATTTCTCATATTTTCTTGATGACAGAAGCCTACGTGATATAAGTAAATAATATCTTTCGCAGCCTTACTAGTCTTCAAAACATGAAAATCATAAATAAAATGCATGAATAACGCATGGAATAATTTTGCAAACGGTTCATTGCTTACCCTTACACCCATACCATGGCATTGTGTCAACAGTTCCTACGTAAATAAAACTTCGTAAAGATTTTTGTATCTATACGCTTCTTGTGCTGATAACATGGTGCAGATTACAGAGTGTTCTTCCAATCTGTTACTGTTGCACATAATACGTAAATTGCAGTTTCAATTAATATTTTTAGAACTTAGTAAACATTTTACCCAACACTATAATATAAATAAGTTAATACTGTGTCATCGAGGATACAGATAAATATTTTCGATAATTCTTTTCGTAGTTTTTATCCAAACAGAATAAAAATGCAAACATAGAGTATACACGAGTTATTCTGTAGTAGTATGGATTGTACTTGTACCGTCATTATTTTAATGGCATGAGTTTGCAACCATTTTGGGGAGAAGTACGGCCTATGCTACTACACAATGTTTTGTGAATACTCTATGTTTGCATTTTTATTTTTACTTTGTGCATATTATATTGCAATATTGTTTTAATTTTGTTTCATTTTTTACTTTCAATTTTGCATTTTTATTTTTTTCAGCAATTTTTATTTTATTTTGCATTTTAATTTTAAACTTGCTTTAATTTTGTTTCTGCTTTTTATTTTCAGTTTTACATTTTTCTTTCGCAGCTTGCACATTTAGTTTACTTTGCAATTTAGATTGCAACATTGAGTTTTTAAAATTTTGTTTGTGTATTTCCTATTTTCAGTTTTACATTTTTTCGTAACTTTTACTTTTAATTTTCTTTTTACATTTTGGATTGCAACATTGTGTTTTCAATTTTTTTTGCATTTCCTATTTTCAGTTTTACATTCCTTGCTTCGTCACTTGTACTTTAATTTTCTTTTTCCATTTTGCTTTGCAACATCATGTTTCAAAATTTTCTTTATGCATTTTCTATTTTCAGTTTTATATTTTTTTCGCAACTTGCAATTTTTGTTTTCAGTTTTACCTATTGGATTGCAGCAATGTGATTTTAAAGTTTTACTTCTCAATTGTATAATCAAAGGGTTTTGTGTAATACATTTTTGTAAGTTCACACGAGTGTTGTGTTAAAGAAATAATTTTCTTATGTTTTGTCAATTGTAGTATTTCGAATTAGTTAACAGTTTGCAACAATCTTTTCGCTTGTATAGGAATTTTCATATGATAGCAGGTTGTTCCTCGTAGGTTTTTGTGTAACAAACGAACGAATACATAAAGTGAGCTTCATCATAAATTTTTCTTTTTTCGCAAAAGATTTGCTCTTAGGAGTTTACGTAACAATTACTTGACAGATCACACTCTACGAGTGTTCTTATGAAGTTCTGATGAAGCGAAGCAGTTAATATTGGTATGTATTTACTTAGTATATTCAAAAGTTTTTCTGTTAACTAAATAGTTATGTTTCGTTCAAACATAATGTGTTGCAACATAGTGTGTAATGTTCTGCAAAGTTCATAAAATTAGTATGTGTTTGCTTCAATGTAATATAGTTAACGCACTTGGTAATATTAGTGTTACTTATTTAGAAAAAAATATTCTTACGTAATTTTCAAAGCAACTGAGTACGAGACAACAAACTAAATGTATCTGTGTACGGGATTACATTTTGAAAAGTAAAATTTATGTGCAAGAAGACCCGCCGCACCCTATACAACTATAGTGTTAAAGCGAAAACGTCCCTCGTCCCACTGTGTACTTTGTTGTTATTATCGCAATTAATTAATAACATCAGTTTCGTTAGGAATTTTCCTAATTTACGATTTTTCCAAAGTACATATACATCTAAAAATAAACTTTCAAGTACATCTTTGACCATCTGTAAAGGTACCAGTCTTTGGAAGTTACATTTACCAAAAACGTGTACAGAAATTGTCGATAAATTCTTATGTTCATCTTCGACAAAGTTCTGCAATCAGAAAACTTTGTGTGGAATTCTTGGAATATACACAATTCTTGGAATTTTCAATTATCTATTTTCATTATACAACAATCCATTGTTTCTAAGAATCAGTGGTTGTAAGAATATTGAAGAATCAGTTAGAAAGTGAACGCGTTTTTTGTACGGTGCGTGCTGTAATTAGCCTAAAGACAATTTCATTACGGCAATTTGTAAATTAAAATTATTGGAACGTAGTAAAGGATTTACGATAAACTTAGAAGTATATTTCCGGTGAAATGAAAAATACTTGAACTTTAAAGGTGTCGGCAAGTACTAGTTCATCTATGCTGAACTGTAAAAAAGTTACGGAAAGATTTATTATGATAGGTAACGGCAAGTATTAATGCAATTGCCGGCAAACTTTCAAGTGCCTTGTCGGTAAACTTAAAACTCAACTTTGGTGAACTTAAAAAGATACGGTAGCATTTTAGTTACCAAGAAGTACTGGTAAAACTGCTGATAAAATTACCGGAACTTGTATTATTACAGTTAACGGCAAGTACTCGTCCAATTGCCGATAAACTTAAACTGAATTTTCGGTAAATCTTGTGCATTAAGTGATCTGTAACTTTAAAACAGTAAAGTTTTAAGTATATCTTTAGTGAAATGAAAACATACGGGACATTGTGATTTATATTTACCAGCAACTGTGAAAGGATCGTTAACAGTGTATCTTCGGTGAACACATGCTCGATCATATCACAAAACTACGGAACTTTGTCATTTGAAGAAAGTACGGATCTACGGAACTTCGTCATTTGAAAAAAAGAATTACCGAAAAATTTTACTCTGTATCCTTGGCGAATAACAATTTATTAATAGTACAGAGTTTTGTAAAATTTTTACTAAGTTCTAAGAAACCTTAATTGAAACTGCACTTCCGTATTTTGTGCAACAGTAATACAATTGAAACACACTGTAATCTGCACCATGTTGTCAGCACAAGAAGCGAGCGGATACGAGAATTCTAACGATGTTTTATTCACGTGGAAAGTGTTGACGCAATGCCATGATACGGGTGTAAGCGTAAGCATAGAATCATATGCAAAATATTGCATGAGTTATTCATGAATTTTAGTTATGTTCCTTATATTGTTTTGAACACTTGTAAGACTGCGAAAGATATTATTGATTTATATCACGTAGGCTTCTTTCATTAAGATATGAGGAATTTAGTCCGAGAAGTTTATGAAACTTGTGTCTGAAGGAAAAACTAATGGTTTCACTACAGATGACTTTAGTGTGTTCAGGAAATTCTATATGAGAACCAAATATGTATGGGAGTGGTGGAACGGACGAATATTTTCGTATTGTTAATAATACAACCAAACATTATACTTATTTTGGACTTAAAGGAAAGAAAGCTACAATTGAACGTATGCGCACAAATGGAATTGATGATCCTGAAAAATATATTCAGTTGTTATTTGAATTTGTAAAGGAGCATGTGCTAAATAATGCCGACGGTGATATGTATGTTTGTATAACAATAGAAATTTCAGCTATGACAATTAATAAGCCAATACACATTTCGTGGCGTCAAAATTCAGATTTAAGCTCCGACATTCTATCTCGTAATATTGAAAATGTGTTAACTAATAATGAAAATTATTTATTTGGTGACAAAGTAAATTTCAAAATTCATATTGTTGATTCACGTAAAGTGAGAGGACGAACTATGGGTTCGGCAAAATATACTGATTTGTAACACATATGCAGCAATGTACTATTCCTATACAAAAGAATGTGTATTCCCTTCCCGAAAGTATTATTCTTCGAATGGGTAGGGGTGATTATCGTTATAATTATGTACATGCATTGAAAAAATCCTGAACGTTTATGAAATGAAGGAAAGGAATTCTGTGTCAATGCTAAAGTTGACATCAAATTTTAATGTGGGTATATTGTTGATGATGTAGAAAATTTCCAAAATAAGCTACTACCTTATTACCAAATTGTCGTCTACGAGAAGAATCGTTTAACTCGGAACTACAATGTAAATTATCGTGGAATACATGCAAAAAAGAAATTTTTCATTTTGTATACTGAAGGACACTATGAGCTAAATACTAATATTACTACGCTATTAAACAAGAAAAGTTATTGTCATTATTGTTTGGAAGGATACCATCATAAACAAAATCATAAGTGTAACACTTCAAATGCAGAATGTGTGAAAAGTAGCACGATGTTTGTAATGACATTATTAAACTCGGTAATCATAATCATAAAATATTCATAAAACAGTAATTGTTTGCGGACAGAGCTTACGCGAAACAAAGAGAATATGTGTCCAATGCGGTGATATGGTACACATGCGAGCACGTAAGTCTGAACATGAATGTGGTAACGTTATTGTAAAACGTGTTATACATGTTTGAACGATGACCATATTTGTTTTGTTTTCGTACATTATCATTGATGTAGAAACAGTGTTCCTTCCTAAAAATAAACAAGAAGAACAAGAACATGACGTGGATTTCGTAAATTCTATTCATGCCTACTGCAAGGGATGGACACGAAGCTTCATGATACATGCTTTGTATGTGGACCTTAAAATGGATTCCGTTCGTTTCATTTCCAGGACATTAATGGATTTGTTAATCATGTATTAATAACTCGACCAACGTTTAAAAATTATTGTATTTTCCCTTGATGGCAGTAATTATGGTATGCAGTTCCGTGCTGTGTAAAATTAATGCATTTATAGGATTGGGGGCAAAAATTATGCATATCGTTTAATAGAAGTTAAGACGGGGAGAGTAGATTATGTATTTAAAATTAGAGGAATAACTTTAAATCATCGTACAGGAGAAGAAATTAATTTTGATCATTTTTACCAACTAGTTCGGGATAAAGTTGACAAAAAAGCGTTAAACATCCTAGGGAGAATCGTACAAAAGCCAGGGTGTGCCATCCTATCCAGGTCTGAAATTAAAACACATGAAAAAGCTGAAAATAAAAGAGTACGATTGAGTAATGACAGTATGACTGACTATAGGGCATTCCATATAGTTATCGAAGTATTAAGTGCCTTGAGTTATTAGTGTTTAAATGTAAGTGTATAAGTGAATATATACTTCATATAATGTAGTAAAGTGTGTAAATGGTGACATTGTGTTCTGACATAGTCATAACATCTTCAGATATTTTCATAAATTTTTCACAACAACCGTCAGTTGGCACTTGTCCTACGTTTATATAATGTAAATATGGATATAAGTAACTTGAAGATTATTGTAGATATAGTAAATATCTTATTTAAAGAATGTTGCAAATATGATAATTATAAAATTATAAAACCCTTTTTGAAAATAAGTATTAAAAGCTATATGAATACAAAAATAATTACAAAATTAAATATATATAAACAAAGAGCAACTGAATAAAATCGTTGTAATTTACAATATTATGTTTTATTCTTATACCTATAAAGAAACAAATACTGCTAACATTAAAATGTATGTGTAGTTTATATAAGATAAAGGAAGAGTACGTTTGCTTCATATAATATTATTCATTTTTACAGTACTTTATGTTACGTCGTTCCTACAGTAAATCCACATAAATTGTAAAACATGTTAAAATCAAAACGTTATAATGTCTTCTACATGACGAATCAATTTTATAAGTATGCGGCCGTGTCATTATTTTTATTAGTAGACTTTAGTTATAAAGGAGTATATAATTAAATGTGTTATACTACATTGATATCATGTGTGGCTAAAATACAACTAGGACATACCTAACAAAATCTTATATACATAAAATCACAATATATATCCCAACAATAGAAACAAGACATGGTTAAAACACATACGTACAGTCAGAATATAAAAGCCAACCTTAGAAACAAAATGCTAAGGATGTGCAACGCAACATCACACCCAAAGAATAAGTTATGCAACCGAACATTACACTCAAGATAAGGTTAAAACATTTACATACATAAAAAGTGACTATAAGCAACCTTATAATACAAACGGGAAGGTATAGGTTATGCCACCCAACATTACACCGAAGGAGAGGATATGAAACCTAACATTACATTTACAACGTGGTCGAAACACTTACATGCAAAAAGAGTCACAATATACAAGAATACAACACAAACCACAAGGTGTGGTTATGCAACCCAACATTACATAAAAGAAGAGGCTATGCAACTCTACATACATTCAAGGCATGGTTAAAACACTTACATGCATAAAATGTCACAATATATAACTACAATACAAACGAAGAGGTAAGGTTACGCAGCCAAACATTACATCCTTAACTAAATGTTATACAACCCAACATTGCATTCAAGGTTGAGTTAACGCACATGCAAATGAAATATAATTTGCATGAAAAATGATACATATATTCCTGTAAACATATCAAAAGAACATGAATACATACATACGTTGAAAAAAGTAGTCATATATACACATCTAATTTATGACTAAACTGAGCTTCGTAAACTATTATACCCAAACACTAACGAAAAGATAACACTCTATGCTAAAATCCCGTATCAGCTTATGAAGACACCATAAAAAGCAAAAAAAAAAAAAAAAAAAGATTTTCCTAGAGTGCGTCTGTTTTCTGCCACAAGTTGCGATACATGTATGTACAATATATACTAGTCTATACAGTGCATATCACAATATACCTCTAAAATAAATACAAAACATGAAAAAATATTTTTCTTAACCCTTCATTACCAATTAATAAATATTCATGAATAATTAATTCATTTATCTAATTATTAAAAAAATAATCTTATTTATGCAATAATATGTTAAAGAAACTTTGTTTGAAGTCTACCTGCAAAAAGAAATGCGAAGACTAACCTCAAAAAAGAGCTTTATTGCCTCTGCAATAAATCTAAAGTCAGGTAAATAAGGGTTGATCTTCTCTAAGCTCAGATAGCAGGGTCAGAACAAGCTGGTTGATAGGGGACAGGCCAATTAAAATGATTCTTTTACCTGCTTACAGCAATGGGAAATAAATTATCATTCGTTCCTCGTTCTTACCTAAGCAATCCTCTTTCCTCTTATTCTACAAGTTTCCGGACGGAATAAAAAGGAGTAAAACCATTCTCCGCCTTTCGCTTTTCATTTGCTGAAGTTTTTCTGTAAACGTTAACGAACTCCACCTCTTGCCTCGAAACTCAAACAAGCTACAACAGAAATATCTACCTCTTACCATGGTATATTATCCTATCGCCTAGAACCAAAAAAGCTTATAATTTATACAAATTTAAACATAAATAAATACAAATTAATACAATTGATTAGATTTTCATCTTCTATTGTATGAATATGTTCTCTAGACATAATATGCATATTTTGTTCAGCTATCAGTAAAAATATCAATAACCAATACTACAATACAAGGACACGTTGTTCTTCCAACTACCACATGTGTCCTTCCGTTTTTTCGTATTCCTCAAAGTTTCGGCGCCAAAACAACGATGTCAAATATTATTATACATATCATTTACCATTTCCTGTTCCCTACAGATTCGTAACCTTCACATTCCAGTCGTATTCATTAAAACCGTCGGCGTCAAACAATCATGTAATCACTTTCTTTCTTCTTCTACCCAACAAAGGACTCCCACTTCACTTCAACCATCTGGTCCACCAACATCTCATATCATCTAGCACTATTCCTTTGTTTACATGCCAACAATGCACACTGTACACTTTCTCACCGCTCGCAACCTGTCACCATATGTCATTAAATAATACAATGATATGTCCATATGGTGCAACACAAAGGAAAGGGATCAGTCAATTAGAAACGCAGAATCCACATTATCAGTTTTAGCTACTCCTTCCTTCACTTCCTGCTCCTTTCCCCCACTGGTTACCTGACCCTAAGACCCAGCATTCTTTCACCACATGTGTCTCTTTTGTGTAACCACTTCCAATTAGCTTCCTGACGTCTGTGAAGTTGTGCTGCCCATTAGGGTGGTCCTTAGGTATATGGGGAAAAATAAATTTTCGAATTTCTTCCGCCGCACCCCCTCTTTCTTTTCCTTTGGTAACATCATACACAAAATTTCACAAAAATCCATCAACGTTAACCCGTGCCGCAAAGCAGTTGATTTCTATAAAAAGAAATCCATTTGGATTTCAATGGCACTCGATTTACTATTTGTCAATAAACGTATCATAATTATCTTAAATGTAAATAAAACGATATGCTTTCCTCTGTAATTCAGAATTGACTGGGTTTCAAATACAGTCGGTTGGTTATCAGGCAACAAGCTACAAGCATCATGATCATCGTTCGTATATATAGTACTTATGGTAATGCACAGTGTTATGAACCACTGTGGAAAAGATATTTGGATCTGTTTCTCATGTTACTTGCTTCGTTAGTAAAATTTACATGAGTTAGAAATCAATCAGCTAATAAATACAAGTAAAAAATTTAATGGTAATGGCTGATATTCCAAAAAATGGACAAAAAATATATTTGAATCGTAGATCGACTTAATGATAACTTTACTATTTACGCAAGGTAGCTTTTCCACATCCTGGAAACAAGTTTCTATAGTCTTTCAACACTTACAAAAGGAATTGCTTCTGTTCTTCATTTTTAGTTAGAACTGCATTGTGATTTTCCATTTACTTTACGCTCTTTCCGCTGCGTCATTTGTAACATGCAGCTTATCAACTACTTTTTTCCCGAAAAGAAATTCATCATTTATCGACCAACAAACCGGATCAAGGTCTAGAAAACCTGTAGAAATCCGAAACCTTTCGAAGAACTTCTTCGTGTTTCCTATCACAAAATCAGCAATTTCTTTTTCTTCAATATCATCTATTTCACTAGCGTGCAGTTCAAATCGCTTCATCGTTTCATATGAACTGTCACTATTTTTAATTCTTTCTGCTATTTTGTGTTTTGTTCATTATTGATATTCTCGTCAAAAAATAAAAGTGCTCAGACTCCTCTGAGAGGTACCAAAGATGTTAGGAAAACTTCAATAAAGTCACTCTCGAGACATCAGAGTTTATGAGTTTGTACGTTTGAAGGCTCTTCAAAAATTGTAAATCTTGATGTGGTGAACGGGGCAAGAAAAGGGGACTGGAACAAGAAAACCAAGTAAACCAAGCTTTTTAGAACAGGAAAAGTGCACACTTGACGCAGTCCTTCTTGTTCCCGCTCATTTAATTTAAACTGATTAGTAAAGAGAAATATTTTTAAACATCATAAGGTTTATCCCATCCATCTTGCCTGATGTACAGCTCCAGGAAAACGGAAAGAAATACCCCCAGGAGGCGTACTTCCTAGAAAAAATTACTGTAAGCTCCAAAAGTTCTCTGTAATCTTCTCTGCATTTCCAAATTTTGAACAGCAGAAACTAGCTTTATCTTTCTTCATATTGCAAAGAACTGAATTAACACTTCGATTAGAAATTCATGTAACAAAATTGTTGTGTTGAAATCTCGGTCACTCTTTCTGGAAACTTTTAAAAATTGGCACCTCTGGACCGGAAGAAACTGAAACACATTCTTCAAATACACACTTTAATATCAATTCAAAAATGTGATGCCTACACAGAAGATATAAAAGATCTTTTTCCAATTTTTGTTCAAGAAGAACATTGATACGTCCAGTATTAGAAGAAGTTATGTCCCAATGCCTCTGCTGTTGCGATTAATATGCGCATGGAGCTCTATCAATCAATTTATAGTGATCAAAAGCCGCAACGAGTCGTGGAGTAATAAAACGTACTTTCCTTCTTCTTCTCGAAGATCCTGTCAATATCTCATCAGAATCTACTCCTTCCATTGGAATTGTATTTTCTGTGCTGTGGTGAGTATCCTTGATCGGTATTGTTGCTTTAGACCAAAACATTTCTGTTTCACGAATTGCTAACCGAGCGTTCTCTCTTAAAGGTAATTTCACATTCGTATGTTATAAAAGAATGCACCAAGTACTTGTCTGTTGGACAGTAACTTACAACCCAATATCTGTTCACTCATATTACCAACGAGGTAAATATCACTACGATAACTGATTTCACTAGACACCGAACACGTAATGACCACTTTGTTCATTTAATCACATATAATGATACAAGACCCACAATGAAACTTCAATTCCCTAAAAATAACAATCATATCAAAAGATCATAAATGCAAAACGAAAGAAATCAAATACATGTTACAAGTAGTCTAAAAATAGTTTATTTACAATAACAGTTGTAATTAAGAACAAAGGGGAGAACGATTTAGTTGTAAACGGTCGTAAAAAATAATTGTTTGACATTTATTTATTATTTCCAATTTAATTTTGTTCATAAATCTGCCCCAAATTACTTAAGAAATGGGATTAAATAGAATAATCTAAGTCTGTGAATGTATTGCCATCTATTGAACAACATAGGAAACTACTGTTTTCTAAATCTTATTCCTATAAAGATTAAAATGTCTTTGCGGCACCATTTATCGTTGTCATAACGAACTCAAATTTACAGAGAACACTTTTCTCATTAAAAGGAAAAACATTAAGGGGTGCGGTCTCAGATATACACAACTTGAGAAATAAGGACCACCCTACCGCCCATCTAACGAAATTTTTGTTTTCTTATTTACACCGTTAGTTTATCGTCAGTTTACGTTAGTTTTGCTAAAATTATCGTAAGTTTCAAAAAAAAAAAATTATTGAACAAATAAATGGGCGGGCCAACTTCACGGTTCCCCACCCACAAACGAATTTCAAAAGTTTTTCATATCACATCGTTAGTTTACGTTAGTTTTGCTAAAACTATCGTTAGTTTTGCAAAAATAAGAATTTTATTCTAGAAATAAAGTTTCCCGCCAACTGTGAATTAGCCCGTCCATATTGAATTCTGACAAAATTCCAACTCATATTGTTAGTTTATCGTTAGTTTACGTTAGTTTTGGTAAAATTAACGTTTGTGTTGCTAAAATAACGATATTACCGAGAATTAAGGTTTCCCGCCAAATGTAAAGTTATTACGCCCATAAATAATTATCATAAATTTCCATCGCGCATCGTTAGTTTATCGTTAGCTTACGTTAGTTTCACTTTCCTTAGGCACATACTGGACACATTCCAGTGTATCTAACGGAACATGATAGGCATATGCCTGCTATGTAGTTGTGCTGTTAGGGTTTACATTTGGCAGGAATCCTTATTTATCGAATAAAGTCATTATTTTTGCAAAACAAACGTTAATTTTAGCAAAACTAACGTAAACTAACGATAGACTAACGATATGGGTTGGAAGTTTAAGATATTTCAATATGGGCGGGCTAACTTTACAGTTGGCGGGAAACCTTATTTCTCGAATAAAATCGTAATTTTTGCGTAATTAACAATAGTTTTAGTAAAACTAACGTTAAACTAACGATGTGAGACGGAAATTTATGATAATTCTTTATGAACGTAATAATTTTACATTTGGCGGGAAACCTTATTTCTCGAATAAAATCGTCATTTTTGCAAAACAAACGTTAATTTTAGGAAAACTAACGTAAACTAACGATAAACTAACGATATGAGTTGGAATTTTATCAGAATTCAATTCGTATTGGGCGGGCTAATTCACAGTTGGCGAGAAACTTTATTAATAGAATAAAATCGTCATTTTTGCGAAACTAACGGTAGTTTTAGCAAAACTAACGTAAACTAACGATAAACTAACGATGTGATATGAAAAACGTTTGAAATTCGTTTGTGGGTGGGGAACTGTGAAGTTGGCCTGCCCATTTATTTCTCGAATAAAATCGTACTTTTTGCGTAATTAACGATAGTTTTAGTAAAACTAACGATAAACTAACGATGTGAGATGGAAATTTATGATAAATCTTTATGGGCGAGATAACCTTACATTTGTCGGGAAACCTTATTTCTCGAATAAAATCGTCATTTTTGCAAAACAATAGTTAAATTCAGCAAAAGTAACGTAAACTAACGATAAACTAACAATATGGGTTGGAATTTCATCAGAATTCAATATGGGCGGGCTAATTCACAGTTGGCGGGAAACTTTATTTCTAGAATAAATTATTATTTTTTGTGAAACTAACGATAGTTTTAGCAAAACTAACGTAAACTAACGATGTGATATGAAAAACTTTTGAAATTCGTTTGTGGGTGGGGAACCGTGAAGTTGGCCTGCCCATTTATTTGTTGAATAAAAATTTTATTTTTTTGGAAACTAACGATAATTTTAGCAAAACTAACGTAAAATAACGATAAACTAACGATGTAGATAAGAAAAAGAAAAATTCGTTAGGTGGGCGGGACAACTTCACAGACGAAGCTTCCTGAACACAAAAACAGTTCTACTTAAGGTTATCATAAACCTCCCTTGGCATCCAGTGTATAGAAAGAAAGAGATACTGTATGAACAATGGCGTAATTAATTTTATGGCGCCCTGGATCGATCGATAATCGATTTCCTCAGACTCCCCCAGGTCCTCCGCCCCAGGTATTTAAGTTGCTGCGTTATATATATGGTTCCATGTTAGAAGGGCGAGACAAAGGGGCAAAGACAGAAAGGCCCGAGTCAAAACGGCCCGCGACAAAAGGGACCCGCTACAAAAGGTCAAGACGAAAACGGTCCCGCGAGAAAGGTGCTCGGGTCAAAAGGTGCCTCGCTACGAAAGGGTCCAAATCAAACGGCTTCGCGTCAAAAGGGCCCGGTTTAAATGTGTCCGCAAAAAAGAGCCCGAGTCAAAACGCCTATAATCAAAACGAACCAGGTCAAAAGGATCCCACGGCAAATGGCTCGAATCGCAAGGGCCCTGCCTCAAACGTGCCCGGGTCAAAATGTGGCCCCGCTACAAAAGGGCCCGAGTCAAACGGCCTCGTGTCAAAAGGGCCCGGGTTAAAAGATTTACGCAACAAAAGGGCCCGTGACAAAAGGGACCGAATGAAAACGACCTTCATGAAACGCGCCTGGATCAAAAGAGTCGTACGCCAAAAGGACCTTGGATCAAACAGGCCCTGCTCAAAATTACCCCGCTACAAATGGCCCGAGTCAAAATAGCTCAACGTCATAAGAGCCCGGATGAAAAGGTCTTCGCAACAAAAGGGCAGAAGTCAAAAGTGACCCCTCTAAAAAGGGCACGAGTCAAAACGGACCCGCGACAAAAGTGATCGGGTCAAACATCTCCGCAACAAAAGGGCAGGAGTCGAAAGAGCTGAATCAAAACGACCCTCATCAAAAGGACCGATTGAAAAGGGTCCCACTACAAAAGAGCCCGAGACAAAGGTGACCTGGTGTCAAAGGGGCCCGGGTCAATACGGCCCCGCTTCAAAATGGCCCGAGTCAAATATCTCAACAAAAGGGCCTGAGTCAAAAGGGCCTGAATCGAAACGCCCCTCATAAAAAAGCTGCGAGCCAAAAGGGTCCCACGACACAAAAACCGAGTCAAAATTATCTGTCATACGGGCCCGTGACAAAAGGAGCCCGCTACAAAAGGGCCCATGTCAAACCGCCCTGCGCCAAATGGGCTGGGTCAAAAGATCTTTGTAACAAAAGACCCGTGTCAAACGGCCCGAATCAAACGCCTCTCATAAAATGGGCCTGGGTCAAAAGGGTCACACGACAAAAGGTCTCGAGTCAAACGATCCCGTGTCAAAAGGGCCTTGGTCAAATTGTACGCAACAAAAGGGCCCGAGCAAAAGTGGTCGAACCAAACGTCCCTCATCAAAAGGATCTGAGTCAAAGAGTCCCACGACAAAAGAATCCTAGTCAAAAGAACCCTGCGTCAAAAAGGCCTGGGTCAAAATGGCCCGAGTCAACAGGGAACTGCGTCAAATGGACCCTGGTGAAATGTTGTATCGCTACAAAAGGGCATGGGTGAAAATGGCCGGGGGTCAACTGGGCCCCGCGTCATAATGGCATAAGTCAGAAAGGTCCCGCTTCAAAAGGACCCGGTAAATACAGTTCCACATTTAAAAAGCTTGAGATCAAAGCAAGAGTGGAGATCAGTCATACAAAAGGGGATTGTGTCCCCTTAGTACATTGAAGTTTTTCTGCAAAAAAAGAAAAAAATATATATGTGGTTATTAGTAACAAATAGGAAATTTGAATGGTGATATTAGCTTTGTTTGCTTCTTGATTGTTTTGCAACAATTGCTGTCGCTTAAGTCGTTCTTCATAAAAGTTTGCTTGCACTCCCGTCATAGGCGGACTGGCTCTATTAGGGCTTAGGCCGCGGTTACCATGGAGGGCTCTCAGACTATAACACAAATTTCTAAAATAACGTACAATCAGTTGCGCAACCAGCTATGAGCTTGGGGGCCAATGCCCTATCCTGGTCTATTTTATACAGGAGAACTGCAGGCAAAGTTTGGTGAAATTTCAATCAAATTCAATGCATAAATGAATATTGAATTAAGTCAAAGCACTGTCGAAAGAGAAATACCCAGTGAAAACCCCTACATAAATTTCTTAGTGTTATAAGTGTTAGTAAAGAGTGCGCCATTTTATGCAAAAATAAAGATGTACAAAATAATAATTATAGCCCAAATTTTAAAATTTGTAACTGTTAATAATAGGGAATTTTGAATTGGAATTTTCATTTTAAGGTTTTACTAGCATGTTAATAATAAGGATAACTAAATTGCTTGTAAAGAGTAGAATTCAAACTTTCAATTTTGTCTATATCAAATAGTGCAGCACGTCGTTTGTAAACTACTGTACTGGATATTTTTGGCCCCTCCCGAAATAAAATCCTGGTTGCGTCACTGCGTACAATGAACATCTGCCATGAGCCATCGCGTTATGCAGTTGCAAATTCGTTGTTACTTGATAGTTTTTGCAAGCTATGATTTTTCATTGGTCATTGGAAATTTGATGCCACAGCTACCACAGGATTTCCAGAAACAAACTTTCAAGATAATATTTTACAATTATTATTGTATTGCCACACGGGGTGTCTACAAAGTCCCCTGACATAGGATAACGGTGTTATTATCAGTGTTACAACAAAATGTAAGAGGAGAAACCGTCTTCAAATCTAATGTTCTTAATGGACAGTAACTTCATTTATTTATGTTGTGGGTCCAGGTAAATTGTAACGTTGCATTTCCATGTAACTTTATGCACATATAGAATGTAAAGCCGAAACGGCTTGCCTGATTTGAAAAATTCTTTCATTTTAAATTGAAAACATATTTGGAGACGGTTTCCCTCCTACATTTTGTTGTAACTCTGATAATAAGAGAGTTACCACATGTCATGGAACTTCTGAGACACACTGTATAGTAGCTGAAACACTAAACAAATAATAGCCAATAGTTTTCACTATGGAACGAACAGAACAGCTTACTGAAAATTGTAACATTAACAACTAATAATAACTTTTGACTCTGGAATTAACACGACAGTTTTACTGAACACTGCTGAACCACTAAACAACTAATAATTTTAAAAATTAAGATTCTTTGCAGTTCAGATGATGAATTGCAGAGTTCCTGCAAAACTTCGTTCACAGACACTAAATTTAACATGTCTCTTTCCATTTTCATTAGTAAATTGTGTCCAAAATGTTTAGCTCTGAGATTTGTTTACTCTCTAACTTTAACTTTAGAAAGCACCTTTCACATGTCACTTGTGTGCATGGTAGAGACAACGCATGTTTGTATACAATGTGTATTTTATTAAAACAACTACACTGACAGCAATTGGTACAAAACTTTCCCTGCGTATGACAAACAATTTTACACAAGGTGTTTGCACCATCATTATTATTCTTGCCGTGAATCCCGTCCAAAGATGTTCCATCTCCCATAGCATGCTCAGATGCATAATCATCATCATCTTCTTCTACGGATTTAGGGGCATCATTCTCTTCAGGGTCATCAAAAACCAGAACGTTTTGTGACAGAATGTAATACACGACAGAGAACTGCTGGAACTCTTTGTACATTTCCTCCTGTTGTATAATTAGTT
Source organism: Thermobia domestica (assembly GCF_964235325.1). Taxonomy (NCBI): domain Eukaryota; kingdom Metazoa; phylum Arthropoda; class Insecta; order Zygentoma; family Lepismatidae; genus Thermobia; species Thermobia domestica. The sequence continues at coordinate 199,078,492 of NC_137456.1, read as the reverse complement.
TCTTTTTAGCAAGATCTCTGAAAGGTCCTGCAGACACATCATTATTCTTGATTTCCGAAAAGTGCTTAGAATCCAGCATTTGAAGCTCTTTTGGCTGCTGAAATCTATCACTGACACATGTAACAGCTGTATTCGGAATTTTCGTTGACGTTTTTTATTCTCAATAAATTATTTTCACCTATATTTAAGTTCTTTCCCAGTTCATCTGCTGCAAGCTCTCCTGACATTTTCTTCTTCTTGAAGATTCTTCTGGGCGGAAAGTATTTTTCCATTGCTATCTCTACACCAGATCGAGTAAGCTGTTGATTTTTTTCACACAAAATAATTTTGTATTTTCGTAAAGCATTAAACATACATCTTTTGATTCTATTTTCTTCTGAATCTGCTGCTGCAAATTGTCTACAAGTCTCCAGGTTGTACGATAGTCCAATCCGCGAGACTGTAGGTATTTTGAAACAGGCTCTGTTTCTGTAAACAAGTCCTAATACAAGTCCTGAAAGAAATCTTGATGATGATAGACAGTCGTCCTCGTCTTGGCTTCATGTTTCGTAGCGAAACTCGTTAATGTCGACTACAGCATTCAGTGTCGACTACTGCCATTCAGTTTTTGGTCCACCATCGTCTTGCACCAAGTTGTTGAACTTTTCGTAGTTTGTCATGCCCCTTGTGGCTTGCATCAATAATTTTCTTCCAAACGTCCTTTGTTTGTAGTATTCAGACAGAACACGGCATTGGTTTCAACCACACCAAATAAGTTTGCAGCTTCAGGGATATAGTCAGTCAAATTTGTCATAACCAAATTAAGAGAATGAGGCATGCATTGGGTGTAAGTGATTCAGGATTATCCTTCTCCAGTAATGCTTTAACTCCTTTATAGCTTCCACTCAACTTAGCAGCTCCAACAAAAGAGTAACTTACAATATCAGACATCAAAACATTATTGGCTCAAAGTACTCTTTTGATTTCATTATAAGTTGCTTGTCATATAGTGTTACTTTTTACGACAACTGCTAACAGCCGCTCCAATACTGACCGTTTATAACGTAGAGAATTACTATAGTAAGATGATTAAGCACTGAAACATCTTGGATAGAATCAACCATTGTGCTGAAAATGCCCGCTTGCTTGGCGTCTCCCACTGTTTTCTCCTGCAATTTTGTAAACGTTTTTGGTAAAAAATATATTTTTAAAAATGCTCTGTTTTTTATTTTCGAGTTATCAAATATAGACCTAGAAGATTTATTAACATCCATAAGAACCAATCAGCCTGTGGTTAAATATGGACCCAGCTACAAACCAGACCCCAGTCTTCAATGATGAAAGGGCCCCAATTGCCAAACATAATGAAAAGGGTCCCAGGTCCCAACAGCTCAACATGATGAAAAAACTGACTAGGTCCTCAACTGCTCAATGAAATGAAGGAAGGGCCCCAACTGCCCAATATAACGAATAAGGGGCTCAGGGCCATAACTGCTCAATGTAATGAAACAAGGTCCCAACTGTCCAATATATTAAAAGAAGGGCCAAAGGCAAATGGTTCAAACAAAAATAACAGTTTCTGATAGTAAAATGCCATAGTGAAAGATGAACCCAGCCACAAATCCAGCAACAAAAAGACCCTATCGAAAAAGAGAACTTACTGCTTGATGGAAGGATGAAAGAAGAGTGTGTGTTGGCAGAATATTATCAGTTATCTACCGAATTATTTAGTCTTCTCTTTTAGCTTTTCTTTCTTTCTTTCTCTTTCTTTCTTTATTGTTTCATTTTTTCTGAGAGGGCTTAGGCCGCGATTGCACCCTAAATGTCTTGGCCAGTCCGCCCCTGACTCCCGTCTTTCTGAGTTTGTATTCTCGTGACATAGCCCAATCAAACTTTATCTATTGTTGACTTTCCACTTACTTCTAAAATTCCATTTCTTCCCCTGGATCAAAGTATAATATCAAAAATATTGTATGGAGAAGACTAGTTTAATTTGCTGCGAGAAGACATATGTGGATCTGTATACAGGGTTAGTGAAAAGTATTGGAACAAAACAATAATAACGACATGCGCTGACGGAGGAAAAAATAAATGTTACAAATGGTATTGCAAATACTACATTGATTTGGGGTGTAGTCACCATGGAAGGCATCTTGAGTTCCGCCATATTGCATGTCACACAATACAAACTGTATTAAATGATTTACTATACATCAAGCAGCCATCTTGAATTCCACATATTATATACCACATAATATTTTTTAATAGAAAGAGGTATGTATTGAGTTTTGATTTTGAGTTTAACCCAGTGGCGAGGCTTGAAGGCAGACAGGGTAGACACCGTCTAACCTTTAGAATTTTATATGTATTAAGCCATTAAGCCTAAATTACTAACTTAAAATTTTGCAATTTAGATTCAGAACTCATTTTTTACAAATTATTTCCATTTGTAGAGTTGAAATTTCTGAAAGGAATAGTGTTTGTTTGATCGCGATATGTTCAGTCGTTAACGAGTAACGGAGGAAAAAGATTTTGTGATGACGTCATACGTGGTCAAGCAACGAGATCAGGCTAACGATAAACTAACTATGTGAGATGGAAAGTTATGATAAATCTTTATGGGCGAGATAACCTTACATTTGTCGGGAAACTTTATTTCTCGAATAAAATCGTCATTTTTGCAAAACAAACGTTAATTTCAGCAAAACTAACGTAAACTAACGATAAACTAACAGTATGAGTTGGAATTTCATCAAAATTCAATATGGGCGGGCTAATTCACAGTTGGCGGGAAACTTTATTTCTAGAATAAAATTATTATTTTTGCGAAACTAACGATACTTTTAGTTTGGTTTTTGAGTTTAACCCAGTGGCGAGGCTTGAGGGCAGACAGGGTAGACAGCGTCTAACCTTTAGAATTTTATATGTATTAAGCCATTAAGCCTAAATTACTAACTTAAAATTTTGCAA